>NW_024500350.1:4577215-5119530 GCF_017590055.1 Onychostruthus taczanowskii
CGGCCGCCGCGGGCAGGGCAGCATCTCCCGGGGCGCGGCGGCTCGCGTGAGCGGCGGCGTGCGGAGGGCGGGGGGAGGCGGTGGCTCCCGCCTCAGCCTTCCCCAGCAGAGGGTGCCTGCCGGTGGGAAGGGGGAAGCCGCGCTCTCCTGGACTTTTGTGGGAGTGGGGGTTGTGTTGTGTGTGTGGGTTTTAAGGGGGGTGGGGTGGGTTAGGAGAGAGTCTGTGGTTTCCATGGAGATGAAGCTGAAAGTGCAGGAAATTTAAAGGCTTTGGGTCCTTGCAAAGCAGACAAACTGGTGCCAACGTGCGTGGCTGCTTGTTGCTGCTGAGGAGGCTGCTTTGCAAACGGCGGAGAGGAGCGGGGAGGAAGAATCGGCAGCTACTTCTTCCACACGCACGGGCAGACAACGAGAAGCGGCAGCAACAAGCAGAATTCGCAACAAAAAGAGGCATCTCCCGTTCCCGGGAAGGGCGAGAAGAAGCAGCAGCAGCAGAATTTTGGAGCGGCTCCACCAGGAGAAATTTTATAGAGAAGCCTGCAAGAGAGAGTGTTTGCAGGGGGCTTGTTCTCCGCGCTTATCAGGGGGCTGTCTTTGCTGGTGGTGCGGCGAGTGGAGATCGTGGTCCCTTTCAAAGACGAGCTATTTTGGATATCCCCGTACAAGTTTTCTGATGTATTTGCTTGCACCTTCTTCCCTTGCTGTTTGGTGAATCCAGCCCCCCCCCCTTCCCCCCCCAGGATGGATCATTCCCAGTGCCTTGTGACTATATACGCCTTGGTGGTTCTGCTGGGTCTCCGGCTACAGCAGGGCGCCTGCCAGCACTATCTGCACATCCGACCGGCTCCCAGCGACAACTTGCCCTTGGTGGATCTAATCGAGCACCCGGATCCTATATTTGACCCCAAGGAGAAGGATCTTAACGAGACCTTGCTAAGGAACCTCATGGGCGGACACTTCGACCCCAACTTTATGGCTGTTTCTTTGCCCGAGGACCGGCTCGGAGTGGACGATCTAGCTGAGCTGGATTTGCTGCTCAGGCAGAGACCCTCGGGAGCGATGCCCAGCGAAATCAAAGGGCTGGAGTTTTACGACGGGCTGCAGCCGGGCAAGAAGCACAGGCTGAGCAAGAAGCTGCGCAGGAAGCTGCAGATGTGGCTTTGGTCCCAGACCTTCTGCCCGGTCCTATACACGTGGAACGATCTCGGCAGCCGCTTTTGGCCCCGGTATGTCAAAGTGGGCAGCTGCTACAGTAAAAGGTCTTGTTCAGTCCCCGAAGGCATGGTTTGCAAACCTGCCAAGTCCGTGCATTTAACGATCCTGAGGTGGAGGTGCCAGCGCCGGGGCGGGCAGAGATGCACATGGATACCCATCCAGTACCCCATCATTTCGGAGTGTAAGTGCTCCTGCTAGGGCTGGCACTTCACTTCGCGCCCCTTCTCCAGCGGACTCACGTGGACCTTTGCTGCAACAGAAATAAAAGACATTTGCTTTCTGGTTAACGTTGTAATGCACTGTAACGTGTAGGAGAATGTATATTATGTGTATATATGGCACCGGTTTAATATACTATTAAAAGGTCAGTATTATACGTGAAATAATCAGCGTCTACTGTATTTTCAAGACTATTACCCTGATCGTTGCTAATGTATTCTTTTTTTTTTTTTTTTTATTGCTTCTTGCAGATCAGAGAGAAGTTGCTTCGCTTTGGCGAAGTAGGTTTTTTGTTGGGTGTTTTTTTTTTAATAAAAGGATTAAAAAATAAAAACCAAACTTTTTTTGATAAGAAAACTTTGATAATATTTTCCATTATTCGGAAAGCGTGTGTGTGCGAGTTGGTTTTTTTTTTTTCCTTACGGACTTCAGATTTAAAATAAAAATGAATAAACGCCTAGAGCACAATGTTATTGTAAATAGAGAGAACAGTTCGAATGACTTAATCCTATGTAAATGAAGAGTATCTGCTATTTATTCTTTATATCCTTGTAGTAAAAGTGCAGTGCAGAATTAAAGTCAACCACTAAAACATGAGCCGTTTGGATTCTGTTTGCTTTTTGGTTTGGCCGCCGTCGGGGGGGCTTTCTTCTCTCTCCTCCTCGTTCTCCACGCTCAGCAGGACGTTTCGTGGTGTCAGGGGGAGGTGGGAACCTGCTCACGACTCTGTTAGAGGAGCTCTGCGGCACCTACACGGCCGGAGTGCCGCGGGCTGGGGGCGGCCGGCGGGGGGGTCCCTCCTGTCCCTCCTGTGCCTCCTCTCCGCGCCGCGCTGTCCCCCGCGGCCGCGCAGCCCCGGCGAGCTCGGTGGCAGCTGCTCGGGGATTTTTCTTTTAACCGCTTGACATTTCATTTACAACGGGACACGTGTCTTTCACACCTACCATTGTGGTGGGACACTGCTGAAACTTGACCCCTGGGCTTTGGGGGGTTTCGGCGCAGACACGTTATTAGCCTGATCCTGTGACAGCCCCGCACACCGCCCGCACCGGCCCGGTTAACTCTTTGGGCTCCCGCCAGCGCCGGGCCATCGCCACCCTGACGGGCTGCCCGGGGCTGCGGGGCTCGGGGACTGCACCCCCTCCCTCGAGCCTCCTGTCTCCAGGCAGCCCGGGAGCAGCGTGCCCCGCGGCCGCGGAACAGCGAGCTCTGCCGCCCGCTGCCCGCTGCCCTCGGCGCGGCGGAACCGCCCGGCCCGGCCCGCGGGGCTCCGCGGACCCGCAGCTGTCCCGCGGCTCCGGCGGGACCCGGCCCAACTAGGGACGTGTTTGACTTTTACGGCTGGGAGAGCCGGCGGTTCGTATCTCGTAGATACCAACTGCGAAAACAAACTCTCCACGTGTTCTTCAAAGGCTCCCTGACAGTGCAGAAAGCCTTTTCCTTATTTATCTTGGAGCCAAAAAGCTCTTTTTTTTTTTTTTTAATTTCTCCTCGAAAACTCGGAGGGAATCTATGCTAATCATTTTAAACCCGTGGGTCTTTCATTGAGACGAGCCAGCCGTGCTTTCTCTAACGCTCGGTTCGGGATCTCCGAATGCATATTCATTCCCTCAGTCTCTCGGTGCGTTTTACCGCCCGTCTCTTTGCTCTAATTTCAATAGTTTTGGGAGGGGGGAAGAAAATCAGATCTTGGGACATTTAGGGTATTCATTAACCTAGTGAAGAGGAACAGAGGCATTATTACTCACATAGAAGGCACCCTGCCCCCATGTCTATCTAAGGGTTCATTGTAAAAGGATTAAAAGTTAAAGACCTTCATCTTATGATTCTTTCATTTAATCTTCGTGGCGCCTGAAAGACATGCTGGATGGATGATCACATTTAAAATATTCCTAATGTCGGCTACCTTAGGACTCCAGGCAGGGCAAACAAACGTAATTTATTTCCAGAAGAAAGGGTATATTGAGATGTTTAAGTTTATGAACCACCATTACCATGTATATTTGTTAGGTTCTGACAAATACCCAAATAACATTAAAATCAGCCATTCATCACATATGAATTTATGCAAAACCTTGTATGCCTGGGGCCAATATTTTTTTAGACAGAGTTTCACTTGCAAAAAAAAAAAAAAAGTTTATTTAAAAAAAAAAGCAAGAGTTTTTCATGACTGGTAAACATGAGAATTATGTGAACAGAAACTATTTCATGCTGGGATGGCAGCCAGGGACTCGGGAATGTCAACAAAAGTTCTCCGAAGGTTGAAAATGTCACTGGATTACAATACAAGGTCCTTTGCCCCATTAGCAAACTTTGCTAAAGTAATATTCCCACTACTTAGCGAGGGGGCTCACCCAGTGATTTATCTGTCTGTGATCCCAGCAATGGGGCAAACAGGGACTTCATCTGGAAACCACCTCTGACTGCTGCCTTCAAGATTTAAAAATTTTTATGCGTGCAGAGCTGAGTGTGTATCGGTGACTGTTATGTGAGTGTAAAAGAAGTATGCTGTTAATGTAGTCTAAATATTTATCACCATATCTGTCTTAATATTAATCCGAGGGTCATTGTCATCAGAGAGTTGTGTATGTACATGCTTTCTCAACCAATAACACCCCGTTAAAAAATTTATGAGAATATTTTGGGTTTTTAAAAAATCAAGTTTCACCATCCATTTTGTCAGCTGGTAGATCAAAAGTAAACTAGTAGTCTTCACTGTTGTTTCTGGTCAGGTCCACTTTCTGGTCCTCCTGCCCTAGTGTTGAAATGTTTGGCTTGTAGTGGAAGAGTTTCAAGCCAAACAAATAAAATATCTTTCTGATGAATGTTTCTATGCAAATTTATTTAATATTAGATTTTGTAATATGTTTTTATAGCAAAATTGAATTATAGCTCTTTTAAATAGAAATCAATTCATAACACAGCCAGTTTTTCTTTGCTGATCTTTGTAGTGGCATCAAAAGACTGCACAAAGACCACTGTAGGGAAGAATTAAGGGAAAAGTTTAAAGTTTGCTTTCAGATACTCTGCAGTTTCTTATTTTGCAATTTTAGTGTCTTAAAGCATAATAGCGGAAATGCCAATTCATTTCTGTGTCTGCTGTAGGCTCAGCTGAGTCTTTTAACCTGTGTGCTGCAGTTCCTTGTGAGGAGCACAGGACTTTGTCTTCTTTGCCAGTGTAGTCAGTCGTTGTCAGAATAATCTGTTCTCTCACACCACGTGTTTATTCAAAATCTAATGAAGCTGAGGCCTGGTGTTCAAGAGAGGTTCCTCTATGACATTGCATTTAGCATCCAAGCCATTGTTTTTGTCAGTGCAGAGCAGTATTCTGTGTATCATTCTCCAATGCTTTATACTTCTGATTATCAGGGGAAAACATGTGGCTTTTAATCAAAGTTGTGATGATGGCTACTTTGAAAGTGCTAAGAGGAACACAGGCAATAAAAGCGCAAAAAAGTCAACCAGAGTAACTTGTCCAAATTAACTAATTCAAAATTAGTTCAGATAGTGTGAAGAAAATAAACCAGTTGGGAAACATTACACATTAAAGTGTTGTCTCCTCACATACATACTTAATTGAAAAATCTGTTTGATTTCTTTTACAATTTTCAAAATACCACCACAAAGATGAGTTCTTGAGATTGCATGAGGGCACTGTGGAGTCATCACCAAAATAACCACAGGTAGAAATTACAGCGGTAGTATTTGGGTAAATACTGACAAGGTTTTCTTCTTCCATAGTTTTATTAGAGAAATAATCTTAATTTAGTTACATCAACACCTGGAAAAAAATTCCCAGCAGTTCAATTTACTGGGCTGTGTAATATAAATGTAATCTGCACCACATTGGCTGGATCTTGGACACATTAAAGAGAAGATATTCCAGCTTGGAGATTCGCCAGGAATCTTCATTGAAAGCTGAAATAAATATAATGACGTCATCATATAATGTAACATCATAGCTTTCAAGGTGAGCCAAACCAAAGGTATGCTGGCAGGGGAGTGTTACCACCTGGTAGATCCATGCTAGGAATAGATATGATACTCTCATCCAGCAGGGAGGAGAACAGCCACGCTCTTCCTGGAGTGCCCACAAGGATCCTGCAGTCTCTCTGTGCCTGCAGGTCCAGTGGGAGCCTTGCTGCACGTGGGAGCTGCAGGATCTGTGTCAATGCTCTCTTTTAAGAGAGCAGCTCCAGCAAATTTGAAGAGACCTTTTCATTCCCTCTTCCCTGCTCCCAGACCAAGCAAGAAGCTCCAATGGTTAAAAGGAAGGGAATGAATACAGTCACTTGAAACAACTGTTGGAATGGTTCAGACGGGAACAGAAATATTCAGCAATCAACATTAAAGACTCTAAATCCTTGAGGTGTTATTGCAGGATCAGCAGCTTACAGCCCTCTTCATGAAGCCTGGGTACCAGTGTATTACTGCTAAGTCCCCTGCAGCCTGTTCCCTGGGGGGAAAGCAGCTGCCCTGTGTGATGTGCTTTTGAAGAGTCTGGGAGAAAAGCTACTGCAGAGAAATCTTCACGGGTGTAACATCACAGTGAGTCCTTTTTCCCTGCTGAACTGTGGGACAGCAGTGCAGAGATGTCACAATTTAACTTCTCACTCTGTTGGGTGGATGTCTTAATGGAAACCAGCTGAGAGCTGATGCCATGGGAGCTCACTGTTGTAGTTCTGCCCTCTCCAGGGGTATATTCATGTGCCTTCAAGCATCCTTCTGAGTCAGCACTCAACGGCAGACCAGCCTGTGCATGCACTGAGGTCCTGTCAGCCTGTAGATGTCCTGGAAAGCTTTGGAGCCATCCCTGTGGGGGCCTCTGGCTGTGTGTGGATGCTCCCATCCCAGAGCCCAGCTGAAGGCAGAGGCACTGACTGAAGGCACATAGATCCTGGCACTGACTGGTCTGGAGTCTGCTCTTCGCCCAGGACAGACATCACCCAGCACTCAGGTCTCTCCCCTGGAGAATCCCAGAGTAGTCACTGCATCAGATAATCATAACAGAGTTTGAAAATAGGTTTCACACTCCCTCCTCGTTGTTTTCTTTCCCTCATGAGAGGGGGAGTGGCAAGGCTCCCATCACAAAGAACGTTACTCAGAACCAGAACAGATCTTAAGGCACAACACTAAAAACCTGTATGCAATGGAGAAGGACTGGGTGGCTCGAGGGATTGGTAATGGTATAAAGAGCTTTTCACCACTAGGCTTCTGGCTCTGATCCAGAGGTAGTAACTGAAAGCCACAGTCATCTGATGCCTGCAGAGTGGGCTCTGTAGAATGAGTTGTTGGTCTCAGCATAGATCCTACCAAGCAGGATCCAGATCACAAAGCCACCACCAGAACTGTCATGTTTGCAGGGATTCTCAATCCAAAGTGCAAAATGAAACAGAAATGAAGATGTTTGATCTGTGTTTGTGGTTAGTAGCTTAGCAGTTTGTTATTTTGATTGTGATTGTGATTGTGAAGAGTATATTGTTGGGTATTTTTTGTATTGTGGGGGAGGGATTAAATTAGGATCATGTAACCAATATAGCCCCTTGTATTGATACAACCCTGACAGCATTTTCCTTCTGGCATAGCAAGGCCTTTATTTTTGGCCAACACCTGGTAACTTATACCTGGCTTGGATGCAAACGCGTGGTCCAGAGGAAGACAGAGCAAACAGAAGGGCCAGGCACTGCTGTATTAATTGAAGTGCCTCCTGCACTGGGTGGTGTAAATAACTTCATAATAAGTGCATCTTACACCTACGGGTGCAAATACCTTATTTACAGCAGTGCAGCTTTCCAGGGCTCAGGTTAGAGGTTACCTTTCCATAGGATTCCAAATCACACAGCTCTGAGCACACACTTCACTCTGAACAATTTCAGAATATCCCTGCCAGGCCGCTGTGTTGTACCTGTGCAATAAAAAAAAAAAAAAAAAAAACCCAGTACCTTTCTCAGCAATAAATAAGCTGAGTTTAACTTGAAGTATTAGGAAAAACAAGTACATAAAACCAATATATATTTATATAAGGGCCAGTGTAAACATAAGTCCTCTGTTTTAAAATGAACCTTCTGGTCTTTCAGGCACTTCATAATATTGTCTGGGAGTGAAAAATGGACAGAAAATAATTTTCCCTCACTCCCTCTCCTAGTTTGCTTTGGACATTTAGGCACTGCATATCTAGCCAGGTTTATTTTGCTTTTTGCGTGGATTTGGTCCTCTAAGGACATTCCATTTTTCACACAGCAACAGAATGTTGAATAATATTGAACAGATATTATTGTAAACATGCATAAATTACTAGAGAGATTTTATAGCCCAGTGAGACGAGCTGAAATACTATCTGTTAAAATCCACTTGGAGTGGACTTCCAAGTTCATCATGTCCTTTTGGAATAAGTGGGTAAATTTTTGTTTTGTAGGTAATATTTGCACAATAAATGAGGTCATTGACCTGAACCTTGAAGCTCTTGTAAATAAGCCTCAGTTAGAACCAATGCTAAATTAAATCTCAGTGCTACATCCCCTGGCCTTAGAAACAGCCAGGTATCTCTCATTAGATCTGCTCCTAGCTTCATGAGGGTGTGAAGAGCCCTTTGCACCCAGCAATTTACTGGGTCTGTGGGGGGTTCACCCTGGCAGGACTCCAGGTGCCCACCAACGCTGCTCTATCATTCCTCATCTGGACGGGGACAGCGGGGAGAAAATACAACAAGTGGTTTTGGGGTCAAAATAAAGGCAGGGAAAAATCCCTCACCAATTGCCATAACAGGCAAAACAGACTTAGCTTGGGGAAATTTATTTATTACCAGTCAAATCAGAGTACTGAGAAACAAACCAAATCTTAAAAACACCTCCCCTCCACCCCTCCCTTCTCTCCAGGCTGAAATGCACTCCTGATTTTCTCTGCTTCCTCCCCACCAGCAGCACAGAGACTTGGAAATGGGGGCTGGGGTCAGATCATCATGTGCCATTGTGTTGTTCCTCCCTGCAGAGCGAGAGAATTCCTCACACTCTTCCCTGCTCCAGGGTGAGCTCCTCTCTCCATGGGGCCACAGGTCCTGCCAGCTCCAGCACGGGCTTCCCATAGGGTGACTTGGAGTGGGCTCCTCCAGGGCTGCAGGTGGATGTCTGCTCCACAGGGGACCCAGGGACAGCCTTCCTGACCAGAGTCTTCTCCAGGGGCTGCAGGGAAATCTCTGCTCCTGGACGTGCCTGGAGCAACTCCTCCTCCTCCTCCTCCTCCTCCTGCACTGACCTGCTGTCTGCAGCGCTGTTTCTCTCCAGTGTTGTCACTCCTCTCTCTGGCTGAAGTAGCTGGATTTTTTGTTTCCATTTCTAAATACCTTTGCCCAGAGGCTCTCCCGGCACGGCTGATGGGCTCAGCCTTGGTGCACCTTGGAGCCGGCTGGAATTGGCTCTGTGGGACACGGGGCAAGCTCTTCAGTGAGGGCATCCCTGTAGCCCCCCAAAGCTGGCCACACAAAGCCAGCGCCGTTGTGTGTGTGCACCGTGGAGTTTCTGGTGAGCTCGGAATTCTAATAAAGCTCCCTGAGCGCTACATGAAGAAGGCATTAAAGCTGGACCACCAGGTTGGGAATAGTTACACTGTATTTAAGCTGTCTTCAGAAGTGCACAGCATTCTGCTCTGAGCCAGCAAAACCTCCAGCACGACTCAGCCAAGGTTTCACGAGCACATCCACAGAAGAGCTCACTGCTCTCCCCACAAGTCCAAACGTTGTCCCTTGGAGCGGCTGAAACCTCAGCACCCCGTGGCGGAGTCCCGGGGGAACCGGGAGCAGCTTGGGTGTTCAGGGGAGGGCTGTTCTACCTAACCAGGAACAGCTGAGTGTTGTGGTTTGTATAAACTGTTTGCCATGTATGTGTGGCATGTGGCAGTAAATGAAACACTTACTTTAGAACTTATTGAAGTTCTTTCAGCAAAAAAATTAATGTGGGGTTGGCTTTTATGCGTTGTTTCAAATGAAGCAGAGATTTATACACCTTATTATCCTAATTTTTTTCCAGACACTGCCCTGAATATCTCTCATATCTTATGGGAAATCAAATATCAGAGATCACTGTTAATTTCCCATCTATGGTAAGAACAAAAAAATGAGTAAGTCTAATGAAGTGGCATGTAGTCAAATGTTCAGACTGTAATCATCCACGAAATGTTTAAAGCAATCTGAAAGAAACTTTTCCGACTAGGCAGACTAGGTTCCTCTTATTCCTGAGCTTCTGAGAGATGCCAACACAATTTAAGGTTAACATTTTCAGTCCTGGGTGCCTGAGATTAGGTATCTTGTTCAATAAGATGACATCTATGGCAGGAAAAACCTTTGGTTTGAATTTTTGGATGCAGAAATTCACTGCTCTCAGTAGGACACAACAATAATACACCACACTGTGAAAAACAGCAGATGTAGCTTTACTGCTATGTACAAGACTCTGTCTGATATGGTGAATTTTGTAATTTGTTATAGTAAGCTGTTTTGTTTTGTTTTCAAAAGAGCTAATAGATGCACATGTTTTAAAATGGAGCATTTAGGTATATAACGTTCCTAGGAGCTGCAGAAAACCCCATTTCCAAATCTTCTCACTCTAAAGTAATGAGAAAAAGAGGTGGTCTTGGAGCTTCTCACAGACAAGAGAAATCCTAAAGCAAAATAATTGGATTCTAATCCGTATCTTCTGCCAGGGTGGATTTATAGGGGCAAAGGGGGGATGGGGGAAGAAGAGCTGAGGCAGCATTACCCTCTTTTCACTTTTTTCCCTCCTCCTGCTTTCCACCAACGTGGGTGATGGTGTCACATGCTGAAGGAGTGGTTGAGTCCCCTCCCTCCTTGATTTCAGCTCTACAACAGCCCCTGAAGATGTGATGGATAAATATACTGATTCAATACAGTTACTTTATGCCAATCAAAGATCTTCATCTGCTTTTAAAAAATACAAAGTATTTTCAGAGATCTCTTTTCTATTTCTTATTACCTAGAATCTTTCTGTCTTTGGTTCAGTAATTACTTGTCACTGAAGTTTCTCTTTGCCAGTTATATTTTCTCTGAAGGTTATCCTAATATTGTGATTAAAATGTTTTTTTACCAAATAGTAGGTGTTCTGTGAAATTGCACATTTTATCTTGCAAGTTTAGCTTTGTGGAATTTCTTTCACTTTCTGTAAAATCAGAGCAAAACATGGACTTTAATATTCATAACTGGGAGACCATAGAGCTTAATACAGTCTACCATATAGACAGCATGCTCCAACCACCCTTATTTCAATTGAAAAAAAAAAATGTTTAAAAAATTGCTGTGGCACTGAATGATAGATCTGACTCATGAGTAGCTCTACTGTAAGTATTAAATAGCCCCATTACAAATTATCCCCAAATCTCCTCCTTCCTCAGATGCTCTTGAGCATCATTTCTGCGATGCCACTTGAAATGTGTGAGTCAAATATGTAATTTATTTCAAAGTATGCCTTCCAGCCTTACTGAGCAATTCTATCATTTATTCTGTAACCCTTGTCCTCTTCTTAGTATTTTGGATTCATATGAATGTCTCTGCTGTAAATTGCTCAAAATAGTTTAGGTTCTGTAAGACACTAAATGTTCCTGGTCCTACCTGTGCAAATGGTCTTACTCAGGTAAATAAATTTCTCCACTGGTACAGACTGAAGAAAATATTTTAGCAGTTTTTCTGGGGCAAAAATGGTGACTCATTGGCAGCATAACATTTTATAGATTCCCACCAGCTGAAAAATCTGGCCACTTTGACCTTTGAAAACAATAAACTATTTTTTTAATTAAAATATTTTGTTCTGATCTTTTCAGGGTAAGACCTGTTGATTTTTTTAACTTAGTGTGTTTTTTTCATTTTAGAAGTCCTCAATCAATTCTGTTACAAAAATCCATTCCTTTTTAGCCTGCATAAACTGAAATCCCATTTCAATCAAAATTGTACTCAGTAAGATGGAACATGGGGTGAAGATGGAACAGAGCATTCCATGTGATTCTGAGACAGTATTTCTTATTTTTCAGCTCACCAAAAAATTTGAAAATGTATTATTTTTGAGCTCAAAGCATGTATTTAAATTATTCACCAGAGCTGTGAGGAATGGAAAATTTAGATTGTCTCAGAGCTCAAACCAGATGCCAGATCCATGGCTGCAGTAAATCAGCATAGCTGTGCTGATGTCGGGTGAGCTGGGTGGTTTTATGCCAGCAAGGAATCCATCTCCATTTAAATATTTGGCTCAGTAGGAATGTGTAGATGGACTCTTCAGGTGGCTATGGCTTGGAGCTGAGATCTTGAGAGGAAAGACTTGCAAAATAAAAGTGCTGTCGGACTTCTCTGTGGCAGTAACGTGTGATGTTTGAGTACTAAGTGTGTGCGTGGCCAGTACCACATGAATTCCCTTCCACGCTCCTTCACTAGGAATATTAAAAGTTGCATAACTTCCAAGTCTTTCTGTGAGCTGTTGATTAGCATTCCACCAGGATCACTAACCTATTGGAGTGTCTGTCACTATTGGTGGAAAAGACTCTTTTATTTCCTTCTCAAATGATTTTGCTTTTCTTCAGTGGTGTCCATAGCAACCCATACTGGTAGTGATGAGCCCCTGATTCTGTTGCAGGCTTTCCACAGCAGTGTCTTGCCAGGAACAGCAGCTGAGCTGTTGTGAGGCTGCTGGGGACGAAGCCACACTGGTTCTCCTGGGCAATGGGAGGGTCTTCCCACACGTGGCAGGTCAGTTCCAGTAAGTGGCATGGCTGTCAACTGGTCACACTGCCATCTTCCCTTATTCTGAACACAGTGATGGGAATCTTACCCTGGAAGGTCTTTTGCCTGAAATGCCTTTTCTGAATGTGTCAATGCACAGATGTTTCTCTGCCTGTCTGTAACTATTTCCATGAGTATGAGTTTGCTGCTCCCAGCTGAAAGTTAGTTCTGGTAGCAAATAGTCTGTGGAAGAGGTTGTCCAGAATATGGCCAGGGGACCAGGAAAGCAGTTTGTCCCTTAATCTTTTCAGTCATCTCTCCTTGTTTTAACCTTTTTATCTAAGCAAAAGACATCTCAAGAAATGAGTAATCTGCAATACAGACTATTTCTGCTGCAGACTTCAAATCAGAACCAACAATCTAATGTCCTGCTTGAATAAGAATGACTTCATTACCTAGACTGAAACTGGCAAGGAAGACAAAATGCTCTGTTGTGGTCTCTTGTGCCTTAACCTAACAAGTCTTGGACTTAGTAAGAATTGGCTTTATATCACAGCATGCATAAAGCAGGGACTAGATCCAGTGACCTTTCTTCTTGCAAGCAATTCTTGCTCATATATGCAATCAATAGGATGGTTTGCTTAGGTAAAGTTTCTCTGCATGTGTAGAAGTGGAAAGGACCTGGACAAAATTCCACAGTTTTTCTTTCTCTGACTCATACTTGTCTCTGGATTTGCTTTGTGTGTGTATTGGCAGTGCCATTGCATCCAAGCCCCAAGTACATCTCTGCAGCTCTTTAGGTTGGGTTTTGAGTGCCAAACAGACATCCTGCATTTCTCATGCACCCATAGAAGGATCTGCCTTTTGGAAGCAAGAAGTCCTGACCAAATGCCTGTTGCATGAAAGGAAAATGATTTGTGCCGTCTGAAATGCCCCTGGCATCTCCATTTGTGCTGGTGGTGTGTCAGTTCTGGTGTTCAGAGTAATTTCTTCCAGGCCAGCTTCGCCCCGAAGCCCTGGAGCGAGGGTCCCAGCTGAGCTGGGGCCAAGCACAAGGAAGGTTGTGTGAACAGATGGACAGACCAGCAGTCAATAGAGCGTGCCTGAGTGTGAGAGCAGAGCTCACAGGTGGGAAGGGCCAAATGTCTGTATGTACTGTGGTTAGGGGGACATACCATTGCTAATTCTGCTCTGGGCTGACTTAACTGCAAAAAGGAATTCTTCCCTCACCACATAAGGAGAGGTTTTGGCCTGTTGGAATTGCCTGGGTGGTGCAAAGGAAGGTGGGGTGTAGAGAGACATTCTAATTAAGTCTCTATCCCCTTTTGTTCATATCTTTTTAGGAGAGCCCCCGTGGAATAGACCAAAATAAGCTCCTACCCCTAGCTGAATAAGTTGTCAGGGTGCAGAACTATATTCTGCAGACTTATGCATGTGTAAGGGGTGTGTAACATTTTTGTCTGAATGGAGCCCTATGTTCTCATAATTTATAGTAAGTAATCTTATTTGCAAAGCATGCCCTTACAGTTTTAAAAAACAGGTTAATTGACTTGCATAAAAATCAAACATGTCAAAGTTTTCCATCTCAACACAAACACCACATTGAGCAGCACATTGCTACAATAGCCATGATGCAGTCTGAGCTACCTATTGAGATATTTCATAAACCAAAATGGAATCTTTAAAAGTTTGTCAGTTTTGCATACCTCTGAGTTTCTGAATTTAGGAGTCCATTACTTGACTAATTATACAATGTTTTATTTTTTTCCTTGTGTAAATAAACAAACTTGTGTCTGAATTTTGGCAAGGGGCACTAGAAGCCAATTAGAAGGTGTTCCCAATGTATTACAGTATTACAAACAAGATGCCTTTTCTTAGAAAGGCGAACACACCATGTTTCTTTTAATGAGTGTGAAAATATACCAGTTGCTTAATCACTAGCAACTTATAGTTATAAGCATAAGTGAGTCCTTTCTCAGGAATGAAAAACATAGCTTAGGTTCTTTACTAACAGATGACATTTTAATTTAAGGCTCCAGTTTTTGTCTGGAAGGGCTAAAATATCTGAATTATTTGAGAGAGAAATAGGGGGTAGAGGGGAGGTATGGAAGAGCAGGCAGGATTTTCTTTGAGTAGACTTCACCCCATGCTCCTTTGAGCGGTGAGAGGAGTGTGTGTCCCCTCAGGCTGTGTCTGCAATGCCATCTGAGGTACTGTGCCATGTCTAGCATGAAACTGGATCCAAAACTAAAGCACCGTGACTTACTTAAGAGTAAAATATTCTTTCTACATGTTTTAGGTCTGGGTTGAAGCAGCATCCCCAGCAGTGCGAGCCCTAGGAAGGATGGTGGCTCAGCTATAGTTTCTTCCCATGGTCCTCTTCTGAGTGAAAAACAGGAATACAGCCTGGAGTTACTTTGAAAGGATAAAGCATCCTCCTGTGCAGCCCAGGCAAGTCACAATATGCTCGTTGTGAAGCAACAAAAATATTAAGCTGGATAAGAGGCTGGATAGAACAAATAGCTTCATATAGAGACCCTTTATCCTTGTTTTCCTTGAAATGTTTGTCTAGAAACATAAAGATCGCTTGATTTATGACTTGTTCAACAAGCTCCAAATCAGATGGTGTTGCATTCAGAGCAGTGAATCTGTCAGCCTGGCACTGCTCCACTGCAGCCAGAGGAGTGCTGAAAATTCCACACGACACATCCCCAGCTGCTGCTCACTGGGGTTGTGGCAGGAGTGTGGTGCTTGTCAGCAGATAGAAGTGTGGAAGGATCTGGACCATCACAATTTTTAATCTTTCTCAGAAAAATAAAATAAGCCTTGGGAAAGCTCTCCAGTGTTACTTAAAAATAGGAGAAAGAGTGTTAGTGGTCTTATATGGATTATATAAATTACTAGTTTATTAGCAAAAGGGATCATTTTGAAAAGAAAAAAATTCCCTTGAAGGGAATGTTTAACTTCTTTGCATTACTTTATGGGTATTTTATTTTACGTTTTAAAATAATTAAATCTTTTAAAGCAGGCATTTTCCCTTTCCTTTTTTGTTCTTTTTTTTTTCCTTTTTGCCAAATAACACTGTCCTTGCCTCAGAGCACCCCAGCTTATTGTGTGCCATCCTCAGTGCTGCTCAGCCCTGAGGCATGAGCTGGAGCTCAGTGAGTTACAGTGCCTGGCTTCAGCCAGGGTCTGTGCAGGTACTCTTAATTCAAGGCAGGGCAATGCTGACTTAGCCAGAAAACCAAGCACAGGAGGTTTAATCCAAAGCCAGCTACACTGCCCAGCTTTAGTTGTGCCAGGTACATGAGTTAGATTCCTAAGTTAGCAGTTTGTATCCCGGGTTCCAGTGGAGCATTCAGAGAGGCAGAGCACAGCTCTCAGCCTATTTACTGCCTTATTTGCTCTAAAGCACCATCAGAATTTTCACACAGGCATTATAATAACAGCAAAAGCAGTTCAGGAGTCCTTGAAAGATAAGGAAGATGAAGAGAAAGAAAATGTAGAAAATTGCTTCTTGTGCTGTGATTTTTTTTAGTGGAAAGTCAGTCTTGTAAAAAAAATGGGTTATTTTTTCCTTTTACTAATGCATCTCAAAATGTTCAGGTTCTGAAAAAATGGTGAGGCTTTGATTGGGTAGAAAGCCTTCTGTTAAAACCAGGAAAAAAATCAGGTTTGCTTGTAAAAATTCTTTGGATTTCAGTACTCAAAAGTAGAGGGGAAGAACTTCGTTCAAAACTAAAACATTTCAGCTTTCTGTCACTGAAAACCAAAAAGTTGTCATTGAATTTTTTGTGGTGAAAGTAATAGTTTCTAATCTAGCTCTGAGATTTTCCAGGACATTTAGGGAATAACAAGCTATGCTCTGGATGGGGACACAGAAAGCCAGTTCTCAGCTTTGTCAGAGCTTTCTGACAATCTCTTTGGGTATGTCCACATGCCCTGATAGAGGTGACTCAGGGCTCTGCTGGAGTCAGTTATGTCAGGTTTGATACAAAATAGTCAATGCTTTTCTGCCTCAGTTTTTCTTCTGTAAAATGGGAATGATATTCTTGACCTCTTTTCTCTCCTCATTGTGTTGGTGCTCTCTGACAGGGTCTGTGTCTCTTGGTAAATGAGGTCCTGTTTGTAGCTGCAGAGACATGGCTGTTAAAGGCTCCTGGTAGTACTGCTAAGGAAAGAATATATGTCTAAATACTCCCTTTTATTCAAATTTTTATAAGCATTTTGCTTTACTGGGAAAGATCCTCAACCATTTTAAATTTGGAAGGTGTCCACCAAAGTGAGAGCAGCTCTACCAAGTTACACCAACTGAAGAGCTTGGCCCCTAAGTGTGCTTGGGGGGAAAAAGTAAACTTTTGGTGTTGGAATCCTTTTGTTAATACAATTAGCATATTTTGTGTTTACAGCATTTTTAAAAGTTCTGTTAAAAATAAATTCTAGAAGTCCTGGATAAATAAATACTGTACAGAAGAGTCCTCTGTAGCCACAAAGGTGCCAAAAATTATCAGTAATCCTCAGTCAGATGGAATGTACAGTTGGCAAGGGGATGGCAGGAAAAAGTCCTCACCAGTTCTGCCTCATATTCCCATACAATGAGACGTGCCAAGTTTTTCAGTTAGTGTCTGTGATGCAGTTGAAGATGGGAATGTTTGAATGTTTGTCATTACAGAGACCTTGTTTTGGTTAAATAACCAGTGAAAGGTTCAGTTCAGTTGCATATTTTTCCATCACTAGACGTCAATTTCACATGAGCTGCTTTATTTTGTTAATGAAATTTGACCTTCATTTCTTCTCCCTCTGCATTTAACTCAGTTTAGGTCAAAACATATACTATGCAAATGAAGAACCACAAGTCCAGCCCACTAGTGATGTGGTTTTAAAGTCATGAATAAAAATAAAAATTATTTACAGGCTAGTCTGGGGCAATATACGCCTTGAAAACTGTCATCCAGGATCCTGGCAGCTGACGTATGTATTTATTTAGGCTTTTACACTGCCAGGATTTATAACTGGGGGGCTGGGGGGGTGGGGGTGTTTTTTTGGAAAGTGACTGGTGATTTTAAAGGCCTTTATTCTGAGTGACGAAATTCAGACAAATGAAACTGGCATGTGCTCCCTGCTGTCTGAAATACGGCTTTGTTTGAGCCCTGTGTAGTAAAGCTTCAAGCTCTTGAGGAACCCCCCAATCACTTGTCAATGCTGTGTATCTTGGCCCCTGGGCACCGTGCATGTAAGTGGATAATGGGCCAAGAGCTGTTTTTATTTAAAACTGTGGAATTCCCACTTGGTTCAACAGGAATTACACCTGTTCAGCCAAAGGCAAACTTTGGCCCAGGCACTGAAATGTAAAGATGCTGCTGCATCAGGGCACAGCCACCCCAAGCAAGCACAGTCTCAACACTGTCTTGTCTCAGAAGTACTGCACCAACACCAGGCACACCACGGAGATGGAATCACAAATAGTAAGAAAATGGGAAATCTCCTCAATCTGAGGTTCTCCAGTCAGTTTGACTGGCTCCAGCCCTAATAAATACCCTCCCTAAATGTTCCACCATTAGATCTGTGATGGCATTGCTCTGTGCCAACAGAAAAGTTAGAAACACTTTGCTGCTGCTATGAAAAAACATCTGCTGAAAAGTTTAGTAGCTTAATTGCAAAGTGTGTAGAAATGTTTAATAGCCAGAACAGTAGAGCTGTAGGAGTGACTGTGCCTGCATAGCACTCGAATCTTTTCAATTAGCCCTGAAGGTAGACGTCTGAGAACAGAAAAATTAAGAGACTGAAAAGATTTGCCATCAATGCCGTGATTAAGCCCCATTCATACTCAATTTCTCAGTGTTTTCCAGACCCCAAAAACATAAAGGCAAAGTCTGAACTATTTAAGGACTGATGCAGCACCAGATTAAA
This sequence comes from Onychostruthus taczanowskii, assembly GCF_017590055.1. Taxonomy (NCBI): domain Eukaryota; kingdom Metazoa; phylum Chordata; class Aves; order Passeriformes; family Passeridae; genus Onychostruthus; species Onychostruthus taczanowskii. The sequence continues at coordinate 4,595,274 of NW_024500350.1, forward strand.
TTAATATCTACATTATAGCAGCTACTACTGTGACTGTCAAAAATTAGTTTTACCCCAGAGAGAAGGTACAAAGGAAACAATGGAAGGTCTTCTGCATGAAACCCTGAAACCAGATCCTAATAGGCACACAGAGCTGTGCAGATGTAACACAATCTAACCTTTTCATGTTTAGACTAAAGCACTTTCATTTAACATTACACTTAACGGAACAGCTTTAAACCAGCCACAAAGAAGTGACCTGGCATGTTTTGACTATAATAAGCATTGATTCCATGCCTATAAATTTTATAGTTGAATCAATTATACTCTTTCTTTATAGGATTAAGGAAAATGTTCCATTTCAAATGGAATTTTTCTTTTTTATTCTCATGACAGAGAGGAATTGAAGAGAGAAAAAAGAAAAATGAGTGAGCAATGCTAAAATTATTAAGAAAATGCCTAGAGTATTTTCTGCTAGAATAAAAACTGTCTAGATAGACTAGCTCAGCCTGTAGAAAGATCCACAAGCACTGAAAATATTTCTTGTTTCCCATAAAAAGAGAAAATCATCAGCTGTGGTCTGTCAGTTCCCAGAGCAGTTAGGAGCTGACACTCAGATCCCAGAGCAGATGGGCCTGTGCTATCAGACTCAGCACTGATGAGAAGGGACACGCTTTTCCATCAGAAATAGGACCTGGGCTTTGGGGAGAGCCCAGTTAAATTTTCATCTCTGCCAGAAGCTTCCTTGGGTAACTCTTCCTTCATTGGAAATGGTCAGGCCTGGTACTGTGTTTCCATAAAGTGCCCAGTCAAATGGGACTTTGAGTCTTTGGTGGGTACTGAACACAGAGAGCCTGTTGATCACTAACTGATACAATTAAATTATCTCAATGGAATGCAGAGTTCTCAATACTTGTGGCATGTTGAGTGGTGAAGTTGCAAAGTCAAGTAGCAGGGAAAAGCTCTGAAAATCTTTGGTTGAACTTGTATGGAGGTTTTGAAGCACTTTTCAAACTCCTGATCATGTTGCTATTCTAAAGCAGACATAATTCTAGACATTTGCAGAAGATTCACTAAGACACCAAAGCCTGTTGTTAGTCAGAGGTCACAGAGCAAGGAAAGGCCAGAATAGAAGCTCTTCCCATTGAGCCACATCCCTGTCTGGAGTGGAAATATCCACTTCACCATGCTGAAGAGAGATTATGAAGCAGTTTGTGACAGATTATCAACAACACAAACCAGAACTCTTCAGTGTCTCCAAAACTCAGACAAACTTGTGTACTGCAAGTCTTTATTTACAAGAACTCTGAATGAGGTGCCAATCCAGAAGTGCTAAAAACTACATCATATGGAAGGATTGAAATCATATCCTTAATTTTTTAAAAAGCAACTAGGACAAAGGTTTGGGATACATGTTACAATATGTGTTCCTATGTATCCACACAGAACTTTGCTGCAAGCCAGTAAAATCTAATGTGTGACCCAAAAAAGGCAGCACAGTGAGATGTAAATTTTCTGGGTAAATCCTGATCTGGGGAGACACCTCAGAAAAGCTGTACCAAGAGCAGAGAAACCCTTGGCTTTGCCACGTAGGATGCAGTGCAGCACAACATTGTCCAGTGAAAACGGGGGTGGCACAGACCCTGCTGTCAAAGGACAGCAAAGCATCCTGACCCAGAGCACATCACCACCACGGGAGGGATCCTCTGGATCAACAGAGATCACACAGGGAAAGAGAAGAGTCTCTGGCTGTTCCTTTGCACTTCCTGAAGGTCAAAGCCTGGAGCAAATGGCTTTGTTTGCCATTTGCAAACACTCTGTTTAAGTGATGAAATGATCAAGGTGTACTAATTTATGATGTTTGATTTTATAGCTCTAAATTGCACCTTTTTTCTCATCACAATTACTCTAAGTACCTGACAAAACAGTGCCCAAGCAAATTCCTTAAAATGGGGATGGGGGGAGGGGGTTGGGTAGCCAGCTTCCCTTGAAGGATACACCAGGACTTCTACATCAGAAGCAGTAAAATATCCTTGAGGCTTCTACAAACATTGCTAATGTCTTTCCAGTCAGCTGGACTGTGGTTTAAAATAGACAGATGAGATAATAATCTTCTGCCCTAAAAATCTGAAAAAAAATACTGATCTCTCTTTGCTTCCTTTATTGGAGAAGTTATAGTGCAGACATTACTGAAAAATAGCAGATATTCCATTTAGTCAGTGAATTTTTGCAAATGTATAGCCTTTAAGACCTGTTGATACAACCAGCATGTATTTAAAGATGCCCTTCAAAGACTTCCTATGCTCAGGTAGGTAGTTCTGAGCAGGTAAGGATGGATTCTTTTTTTAAAAGAGGATTATTTCACCCATGAATAGCCTGCCCTGGTTTGCCATCATTAGTAGCCTGATATGGGGAGTGATAATGTAACATTTCCCTGATTATTTGGGGGGTTATTTTTAGAATAGTAGCATTTATATAACAGTCTTGGTAGAGATTTAGGGTACAAAAACCCCCTAACCCAGGCTACAGCTATTAACCTCATGTGTTGTGTTTATAAAAAGCCACTTTAATACAGTGCTGTATAAAGTACGTATAAAAAGAAAAATCCATTACAACCAAGGGGATTTTCAATTAAGTATTAGGCTGGTAAGAGGGTTAACAATTTTGGTGCTTTGCTTCCCTTCCTCTCTTTTTTTTTTTTTTTTTTAATCAAGGCACAGGTTGTTATAAGCAGTTAATGTGCAATTTTGGACTTTGCTTCCCTTCCTTTCTTTTTTTTTTTTTTTTTTTTTTTTTTTTTTAATCAAGGCACAGGTTGTTATAAGCAGTTAATGTGCAATTTTGGTGCCACAGATTAAATTGTGCAGGCACAAGTACTGCGGGTTTTGTAAAGACATATATTCAGTACATTGATACATATAAATAAGATTATAGCCTTTCCCCTGTATTTGCATTAGCCAAGACAAGTATTAGACATCATAATACAGAATGGTTATTCAGAGCTCACTAATTATCGCTTCGTATCTTTAAATGAGATTATAATATGGCCAGCTCTGGATCCTGGTACAGCCTGACTGAGTTATGCTGTGACACTTAGAGGCAGCAGAAAAACAGCCTGGAAAAAAAAAAAAAACTTCACAAAATATTTCATATCAAGTTGGTAAAAGTGTGTGTGTGTGTGTGTGTGTGCAGGGTAGGAAAGAAAATGGACCTTCACGTCCAGGTTACAAAGGGCTGTTCCAGAGCTGGGATTCCTGGCAGTCCAGCTGGCTCTGCAGGTGCTCAGGGGAGATCTCAGCAGGCTGCACTAAACCTGTGGTGACCATCAGGGGTAGCTGCCTCCCAAACACTCCCACGCTGCTCCCATAACAAGGAGCTTCCAAGGACTATCCCAGAGATTTCCAATCCAGCTGAAGATGGGGCTGTGCAGTTGTTGCATTAGCTCTGGGGTCAATAGACCTTTCCCAGTTCTGGCCTTCAGATGTTTGAAAAAGAGGATGCAGGCTGGGTGAATTTTTATTTTGTATGGGACTTTGTGACACTGATATCTATGTTCCATCTTTTTTTTTAGGAGCCTGTTAAGTCACTGCTGCTCTCCCCCTCTTCCAGCTCTTACAGTTTCTAATACAGTCACATCCCTGGCTTTCAGGATGGCAATGGGGGCAGGTGGCTGAGTTTTCCTTCTGCTCTCTATTGAGCTACAGCCTAGAATGCTTAGCATCATGTGTAAATCACAAATGACCATACAGAATTCCCAGTAACTGCAGTAAGATAGGGAGGAAAATAATCAGGCTCTGCATGCTCCCTACTGGAAGCTGCTCTATGGTGTTGCTCTGGGCTGCTGCTGCTGCTGAGCACACTTCACCCCAGGGCTGGCCACATTTCCATGATGAATGAAGCCACCCTGTGTCCAACATGTCTGTTTTGTTTTAATTCTGCAGAGCTCTTTGGAATCTTCTAGGAAGAAAGGCACAATATAAGTGTGACAACAATATAAGTTGTTTTTATTTGAATTGGGAAATAGCCTTTCTGAAAATAGTAAGTTGTAGATTAAATGCCAAACCAGGATGAGGCAATACAGCTTTGTACACAGAGAGGATTATTAGAAATATTTCTTTAGAATGATACCCAGAATGTGAATTGCTCAACTTGCCAGGTTACTTATGAAACAGAAAAAGTTACAGAAGTGCTTATGTAACATTGTTTTTCCAGAAAAAATAGGTGATTTTTCTCAGCAGTTCCATCTGCTAAATGGACTAACATCTTGCAAAACCCCCTCACTGCTTTCCCTCCCAGAACTCCTGCAAGGGGACACACACAAAAGCAGATCTATGCGTTGCAAAGAGCAATCTCAGATGGTTTAAGTAGGCAATCGGATACAAGAACAAGCTTGGACTATTTGATGGGTGAGAAAGGTCAGTTTGTTTTTAGCTTCTCTGCATATAAATCATCTATGAAAAAGTTTATTTTGCAAACGTCTTGAGCAGTACAAACAAGCAATACAAAGTTCAGTGATTTGGGGGTGGGCAGCAAGTTGGCCAAAAAGGTCTCTTAACGTGCTTCATCCTTGTCACAGCAGCACTCCATTACACCCCTGTGACACAATCCCAAATTATTCCCTTTCTGCCAGCAGTGATTTGCAGAGGGTTGGCATCAATGCAGAGTGACTCTTGCAGGGCTCACCTCTGCTGAGTGCAGCAGTATTTGTAGATTAACAACTGCTCCCTCTGCTTTTGGAATGACTGGCAGGAATGCTTAATATTTGGGGCTGAATTCTTCTAGAAATGTAATTATTGTTTAGCACAAAAGGAAAAAGGCTAAGTCAATGCAGAGTATTCCCTTCTAGGCAAATGTATGGGAGGTCTCCAGTGATCCAAAGTTGTGTTGTGCTACTGTTTTATCTGCTAATAGCATGTGCAATTTTGGGTACTGAGCTGACAGAGATCTCGTCCAGAGGGTGTATAATGCACCCCTTCAAAACAACGCTTCTTGATGCTTATTTTTTTATTGTATTTTAAAACTTACTACAGAACAAAAACAACAAGAAAGAAACCATCCTCCGTGTCTCCCCAGTAAAGCACCAAGTGGGTGTCCATGTCACTCCTTTAATGGGCATTTCTATTTTATGCCATATTTTAAAAATGCATTTACAGAGTTATTTCTAATTAAATTTTGTGGATTAATTTACTGCTCATGAAAGTGAATGATTAATAATAGTGGCTCAGGCCAGACATAGTGGGGTAGGCATTGTGCAAACTTCCCTGCATGGCTCTGCCAGAGCATCTGTGGACCACTTTTCCCCTGGAGAGTGGGGCTGGCCAGTTGTGTGATAGTTGGGGCACATGGTGTGGCTTTTTCATCACGTGCCACCAAGGAAGAATTTCCTTCTAGAGTATCAGTGGCTGGCATGGTCCTGCAGTTTCTGCTGCTGCCATCCATGGTGCTAGCACTGCTAACTGCAGGAGAACCTGGCTGGGAGCTTTGTGCTTGGCTCCCATGGAAGCACAGAGGAAATCAAAATCCCTGTCCCTTGCAGAGGGGCTGAAACTTCAGGACTTGAATAACGTCAAGGATGTAAATATTTAGTGTCTTTAAGGGAGAGTCATCTTTTTGAAGTCAAGCACATGCTGAAGCCATTTCTTGCCTGTGGAGGTCTAAAAGCAGCAGAAGCCATAAGAGGGGGGAGGTAAGAATGACAAAGGCTTGAGTTCAAGTCATTACAAACCAGAAATCAGCATTGTCACTAATCTGTCTATATTAAAGCATAACTGAGAAAGGCAGTTAATAAACAAGATTCCCTTGTTAGTCCTTACCTGCTGTTCCTTGAGAGTCCCATATTTTTTGTGTGTTCAGAGCAACTCAAGCAAGTGTCAGGCATTTATGGCCGCACAGCCTGAAGTAACTACAGGAATTGCTCCATTTCCAAAAGCTTGTGGTGCCTAGTGGGTTTCCCAGAGAATCCTCCCCAGTCCTGAAATGCACATTGATTTTCACGGCTGTAATACAATTCTGAGTTCACACTTTGGCATCTCCACAAATCCTGTTGATGCTGAAACATGAAGTTATACCAGCTCTGAAAGGTACAGGTCTGAGATTTACTCAGGAGGATTTTGGAGAACATAGTCTTGAGTATAACTTGTGCTTTGACACTTGCTGTCTCACAGAAATCCCTTTTATTCCTCTGGAAAGGAATCTTATCTTTACGACGACTGTCACAACAGAGCACTTCTAGAAAGCAGAATTCCCTGTGACAGCTGTTCCAGGCTTTCTCTTCCTATTTTTAGACAGTGGGCACATCCCTCATCTGATATAATCCAAGTAGCACTGTGAGTTAAATGTAAATTTTCAGTAGCAAGAGTTTAGTCCCAATGCTTTAAACATTTCTTTCACATACCCTTTAACTCTGACAGTCTTTACCATATTCTCTTTACATTTGTATGGAATAGACCCTCTCTTCACCACTTACTTTCTATTAACAGTTTTCCCAGCCCACTTAATACTTAGAATAACAGAAGACATTGGAATAACAATTTTAAAGTTTTATACTTAAAAGTATATCTCTCACTGCTGTGGGTATGAAGCTTGGACACTTTTTTTAGGACAAGAAGGCAAACAGAGGCAAATAAATATTTACAAACTGTATTAAGAGGTTATTTGTTTCCTAAATATATATATATATATATATAAATATAATTCTGAGTCTGCTACATCATTTCTTCAAACACTTTGTAATGTTGTAATAGATATGAATTACCATCTGGAGGCAACAAGGGCTCTGCACAGAATGAAATGATGCTACAGTTATATGAAGAGTAATTCACTGCAGTGTGTAAATAATATGTGTGCTGCTTGACCAGAATTAGCCCAGCCTCACACAACTCATCTGATAATGCTATTTGTGGTTTTAATTTTTCTCCCAGAGAGAGTTCTGGCAGTCCAGAAGAGTCCAATGAAAAGTCTAATGTAAGACTAATGAGAGTCAGTGGAGATTTAAAGTAATACTGGTTAATACTGTGGGGTGAGACCAAGGATGGTTGCTGAGAAGTTTTTAGAAAACAGCAGTTGACCCAATAACATTGGAGTAATTGATAGATATTCCCTGGACATAGAATCAATGCTGATACAGCTGGAGGTTGCACATGGAATCAGGTTCTGCAGGGTGATAATGGAATCTGACATATGGACCTACACTCCTAAAACTGAGCAGAGGCTCTTGGATTGCAAGACCCCATTGGGCCCCTGGTGCACTCTGGGATCTGCTTCCTGCATTATTTTCAGCACAGATTTTAGGTCATTTCATAGGTTAGTGGCTACTTAAATGTGGAAAATCCAGCAATGTCTTCCTGACCATAAACAGTTCATGTTAGGTCAAGAAGGTATCTACAGTAAGGAGTGGCAGAGTGGCTACCAAAACTGCATATTTTATAAATAAATAAATATTTATACATCGCACATTTTATTTCCCCTTTCAAAAATTTAGCCATATAAACCCAGGATGCCAAACAGGATTTTTATTTCTAGGACCTTATATAAATTATTTTCATATACTGCTTGAAATAACCTATCTCATTATGATGAAACTTTATTACACATTGTCTTTAATTTATTCACACCATGTTCTGCAAGGCTGTCATTATGGAAATTGCTTATGAAGAATGTTCCATTAGGAAAATAAAATGCTACTTGAATATATTATGTAAAAAGTCTCATCAAATCAAATCAAATCTTGATTGATCATAGAATGGGGTTTTTCCTGGTTAAAATCACACTGTCTCCATTGAATTGTAGGTACACTTTTTGCAGAACTCCATAAAGAACTTTCCACCACTCCTCCTCCTGGCTTTCACTGCTGTAAATCCAATCTAAAACCTGGTAAATGAAGAAGGATCTTCACAAAGGAATTTAACACTTGTTCCTTGGGAAAGTGTAAAGAGTGACCATCAGACAGGACTTTGCAGAGAAAATATTTACCTGCACTGATGTCTCAGTAACTGCGAAGAGCATTTTCCAATGAATAGTCAATGTTTGGCTTAAACTCAAGTGGCCCAACACCTAATTCAAGCTGGCAGGTTTTGTTGACCTGCAGACCTAATTATTTACACTCTCCAGGTATTGTGACCTTTAAGAAGCACATTTTAGATTGAAGTGAATGGGTTTATGCCAATTTATGCCAGCTGTAGAACCAGTTCTTAGTTTTACACCCTGTTCTTAAACATTCTGAGTCAGAACCAAAGTACAAACGTTCATGGAATTTAAATAATTTCTGGATGTGCTTCTGGATCCATATCCAAGATATCCTTGTTTTAGCCTTGCCTTCCATCATTATGAGCTCCAGAACATGTGTTCAGCATGATACTTCATGCATCAGAAAGGAGCCATTGCTGTTTCAGTAACTCCTGTTTACATACAGCATTTTTTGTCAAAGCCCAGTCTGCTGCTGGTTAACACCAGGGAAAACCAGGAGCAATGTCACCCACCTGGCTACAGAAAAATGAGAATCTTTGCTGAAGACCACATCTAAGGAAGAAAGAGGAGGGAGTAAGGAATACAGCAGCACAGAGCAAGTAAACTCTAAAGCCAGAAATAGTACTTAGGTTTTCCAGTGTTCTCGTAGTGTCCACTGGACTAAATGGATGTGTAATTCAGAGGCTGAATTCAGTTGTAAACTAAATCCACGGAAACACAGCAGAGGAGAGATAGCCAGAATATCAGGAGCAAAACTTTCTTGTTGGAATTGGAAGGGCTCTTGCACCAAATTCACAGAGCAGTTCTGGAGTCCTTTGCATGTAGAGCACCTAACTTTGAAGTGAACTGGCTCCAGCCTCCAGATACAAACAGACAATTCCTTTTTATCCCTTGAGCAATTGTGCACCTACAGAGAAAAGCTCTAGACAAATACACAGCTATTAGTGTAAAGAACTGCAGCTGTCCAACACACAGCAACTGGAAGTATTCGAGAGTTGTGGTGACTGTTGGTGACTTTGTTGCTGAACGTCACCAGATTCTGGTCAGGAGAATTTAATCCATCTTCTTACAAGTAATTGCAGTGGGGCAGATGAGAGCATTCCAAATCTGCTTATTTTAAAACCAAATTTTGAGAGTTCAATTCTTAACTTTGCCCAAGCATTGCTATGATAAGGAACTCAATCTACACTTAAGGTGTTTTTAGCCCATGGAAAGGGACACAACCACAGAGTAAGCTACAGTCAGTGGAAAGATTTCAGGGGTTCCTGACTTAGAGTGTGACACTGGTGCTTTGAAAAATAGGCAATGATGAGCACAAACTGCAACTGTCCTATTATTTTTCCACAGAAAAATACCAGCTTATCATAACAGATTTTGAATTTTAATTCAACACTCTGATATTAAGGAAGAAATTTGGATCAAAATCAGAGAAAAATGAAGAGTGAAAGGAACTGCTACTTCCACCCATTTCAAAATAGAGAAGAAGGTGGTAACTGGGACAGTTACTTAGAACATGAGTTGACTGGCTTCTAATCCCTCTGATTCAGAAATTTAAAGCTTATACAGCAACTGTACACTAATTATTACTGTGGAATTTTTACCTTTTTGGCTTCTTCTCTGATTTTTGGGCATGAGAATTCAGACAAAAGGTTTTTTGTTCTTTGGGAAAGGCTTGAGAGTAAGTGCTGAAATTTAGCAATTCCTACAAAGTACAGTTCTTATTTCCTAGCCTGGATTTATCTCTGAAGCTCTCACAAAGCTGTCAAGAAGGATTTCTGCACTCTGCCATCCCAGTTTCAGCTTTGAGTCTGTGTTGGGCCAGGGAGCTCTACCCCTATGGACTGAGATTTCTTAGCAAACACAGACGTTACACTGTACAGGAAAGACTAGACAATATATAAACGTTCTTACTCTTTCAAAGTCTTATTTTATCTGTTGGCTTTAAACTCACAACCATGTGTATGAGGAATTGGGTGTGCCAATCCCATTAAGAATAATGGGAGCAGAAGGCTTAATTCTCCACCGACTATGCTGAAAATGTGCCCCCTAAAGAATGCTGCGTGTGTAATTGATTTGGGCTATTTGTTTGAACTTGCCAAATGGATTTCTTGAATATTTGTAGCTAGTTTTGAAAGCACTCCCATCCTCAACCAGACACACAGGTTATTAAAGGATTTGATTTGACATTTAACAATTTTGTATATTAATATTCCCCACTTTTTCCTGGATCGACATAATCCTTCTAAATCCCAGCATCAACAGTCATTACACCAAAAGAACAAGATGTTGCTGCTGTCGCTGTGTTCCAGTATTGAATTCTGTAGGAGCTTGGTTAATTTGGACAGATTTATATTCTGCCATTTCCTGAACTGTGAGCAGGACCTTGCAGGTTCAGCTCTTTGAAAACATTCACATAAACAATCTCACTTCATTACTTTGAAGGAAATAGATTCAGTGGCATCTGCTAAAGTGGTGATATTCTGTGACATAGAAAGATGTCTTTTTGCTCTCAGTCCTGGCTGAATAAGACTAAATCCTAGGTAGCAAGAGACTGGTACCTGATGGAGATCTGATCTCAGATCTAGTGATGATTCCTGTCATTCTGAACTACTCTGGATTTCAGCTATTTTAGGAGAGAATGACAGCAGGAAGCTTATTTTCAATTGATGTAATGATTGATAGTTCTTTCTATAGCCAATGTGAACTGCAAACAAAGGCTTCAATGGGTTTTTTTTACCCAACTCTTCCTAGGACTATTTCTGTGATAGGCCCTCATTCTATCTGGCAACACTAAAGTGCTTTTCTTGTCATCTCATTCCATGATCTCAAGCTATAAACTGTGTTTTGCCAACCTGCCTCAGACTGGGTATTGCATCACTCAACAGATAATTCCATTGCAGTGAATTGGGCTACTCAGAAAATTTACCCTTCAGCTTCAGATCTGGGTGTGATGGGATGAAGAGTCACTCATCAAGTGACTTCCTTATTCCAGCAGGTAGAGTGAGGAAGGAATGTTGGCTCTGTTTGAAGGGTCAGGACCCAAAACAGCAAGGTCAGCATAGCAGGAAGATGTAGTTTGCTGCTGGTGTAAACCAGCAGTAACTTTCTACCCCCAAGAGAAAGTAATGAGAGTAGTGACTCAGAGGTGTGTCTGTCAGTCACAAACAGCCTGGGGTTTATCTTCAAGACACTGTGATTAACACTCAACCCCTCGTTGGGGGCTGTGCCTAAGGGTACAATATTCCCTACGTGATGAGCATGGATCTGAGCTGGGATTGGTGCTGGATTGAGTAACATCAGTGTTGATCCCAGAGTCTGGATGGTGAGTGAGAGTAGTACAAGTCAGCCTTTAGCAGAGGACACTTTTGAGAAATAAGGATACCTGAAACTTTTGGTGGAAGATGCTTATTTTTTTTTTTTTAAACTCTTGTCAGACATGCTTCAAACCCAGGCTAAGGAGCTTGGTTATGTTAATTTAGGTACAGCTGAGTGCAAGCTATGGCAGAAACCCCCAATGAGTGAATGAAGAGCTGTGTTTAGTGCCATCCATTTATCAGCAGAGGTTTGTTCCCATGTATCAGCCTAACGCTGACACTGTTGTGTTCTCCAGGCCTGACTTCATCCCTCCAGGCTGGATGTATGGCAAAAGGCAGAGAACAGCTCTCACTCTAGAGAAAGTCTGACAACCCCTTCCTGTGGTCCTGCTGCTCCATACACCACACTGAGCACCACAGGAAATCTTTCTAACCCCTTTTGCCTTTAGGTGTTAGTTCTGGATTGAGACATTGGGACCTTCTAAAGTTTATTCGTCATATAAACCAGCAGTAACTAAAAATATACCTCTTCTTTTATATACCTCTTCTTTTTTTTTGTTCTAATATGTGATCTCACTCTTCATATTTCTGTTGTGATTCATGGAAAGACCTTGAGTCTATGATTCATGTATTTTAAAAATCACCAATGTTATGACCTTTATTTCCTAATGTGCTGACAGAAGTTGTGATCTTGGTTGTATTTTGTAGTTTCCCCCTGGTAAAACATCTTGAGAGAAGTTGTGGTTGATGTTGTTATGCAAAAGAGGACTCTCACAATGAGGATGATGAGGTGTAGCTTATTTGCTGGGCTCAGCAGGACTGAAGGGCTGCATTAGCAGCACAGGCGTTGGCTTTTCTAAGCCTGCTTAGGACACACAATCCAAGTCTCAGTAGCATCTCCTTAACCTTTTCTGCTTTCAAAGCAAATTAAGTAGCAGAGAGAAATGGGGTGAGAGCTTAAAATCTTCTCTAGCTGTTCAACAGCATATTATACTTGGTCAACAACATGTACTTTTAACAAAACAGATATATTTTTTTAGTAAAATGCTCTTGCTCATGTGTTGGCTGCTTGCTGTTAGTGTTGGAACCTCGTGGATCTCTAAAAGAATGAGAATGGCAATCTAGCCATTGACTGTGAGCCCTCTGGGCATTGCCTTGCCCATGGTGGAGGGGCTGAAATGGTGCAGTGCCTCCAGCCTTCATCTTCACAGCACAGTTACCTAATCCATTTTCTGCCCTCAGCAGCTACAGCTCAGCATAAAAATCACATTACCAACTTCAGAAGGAATCCAGAGAATGGCTCCAGTGTTGTTCTTAGGTAGGTCCCTGCCCCTGTTTCTGTCAGCTGCCACTGGCTCAGCCACTGCTGTGGAGAAAAAGGATTTCCCCTGAAAGCTGCTTCTCCCGAGGCCAAAGCATTTTTGTGACACTGCTGGACTGTGAAAGACTGATGCACAGCCATCATATTTGTGCCTTACTGAGAAGACCATTTGGGGGTTCCTGTACTGTAAATGTTGAAGAGACAGATCTTCTGGGGAGGTGACATTCCTTGATCTTGTCATATTCCACTCCACCCTCTCCAGGTTAAGATGCAGAATTGCAGTCTCGAAGGAAATTATTTCCCCTCCACAGTCTTAAACTTTTCATCTGGGCTTGCATGTTTGACTTACAAAAATCTTGAATTAGGCAGGAAAATAAAAAACTCCAAAACAAGGAGTCCATAGCTCATCTTTATTTGAGCTGAGCTTATTTACTCTGATAACAGCCAGTCTTTGGCAACAGCACTAAAGACCTGTCCCAGCTCCTGGGAGAACAGGCATTCACCCACCCAAACCCACCTCATCTCAAGCTCTGGCTGTGCAGTCCTACAGCAACACATCCAGCTTGGACTCACCTCCTGGAGCAGGAGCTGTGCACAGGGAAGGGGTCCAGCCCTCATACCTCTCCTCCTGGCCCCACAGGGCTGCTCCTGCTGCCCCAAAACCTGATACAACCCCACCCCAGGAAGGAGAGACACCTTGCTCACACAGCAGGAAGAGAAACTGCCGGGGTCAGGCCCATTGTGTGAAAAGGGGTGAGTAGAGCAGCAACATTGATGTTTGTGCTTTTGATCAGTGGGGTTATTTTAAGATTTTCATGTCCCTAAAACCAGTATATATGTTCTACAATAAATGGCACAACAGCCCACGACTTAGGTCTGTCAGCTCCACTGAGCTCCATGCATGTTCCATAAATATGAATCATATAGTGAAAAAAAAGGGGGGGGGGGGGGATTGATGCTTATTTCCTCTGTACAACTACAAACATCTGTGTAGAAAACAAATATGGACACTGAAGGAAAAAAAAAATTCCACCCTTTTCCTTTCTCCCCCCTTATTTTGAAGCCTTACAAAGACAAGCCATGTGGTCAACATCTGGAATGTATGTGGGAATTATTCAAATGAGCCTGAGTGGTAGTTGCCTTGTGCCAGGCTCCTGAAGTGGCAAGGAGGAGTGACAGCCACCACACTGTGTACATGCCACAGTCTTGTGCACCACATCCACATTCCAGTCATCTTCTGGCTGGGTTTGCCAGTGGTGGCCAACAGGGCTGGTGGAACATGACCCCACCTATTTCATGTCAAGTATATTTTGCATGCGTCTGGACATGTCTGTTCCAGGATCTGTTTCACAGTGCCTTTCTTTGGGAGGGAGGGAATGGATGTTACTGGCTTTAGTTTGGCAGGATAACCTTGAGCCACCTGAGCAGGCAGAGGACGGTCAGTCACATGCTCTGTGCTGGAGCATACAATGAATTGAATTCTCATTAATTGAATTTAGGGATCAGCAGCGGGAGAGAACATGGGCCACAGCAGAGACACAGTCCAGTCACTGCTACAGCTCCCCAGGCAGTGCCTGGGAGACTGGCACTGCACGGCCTCCAAGTGAGGTCTGTGGCCCTTGTGCTTGGGCTCAGGCTCTGCCTGCCTGAAGTGCACAGCCCTGGCTCCAGGCTGCCCTTTGCTGTGCAGCCAAGTTTGTAACAGCCCGCCATGGGATGGGCTTCGCTGAACTTGAATATGTATTTGTGAATATATGGATCTAAAATACTGCACTTAGTATCAGATAGTTTGGGGTTGATTTTTCTTTTCTCTTGACTATCAGCTAAAAGTCACTGACGATACTAGGGAAGACTGGCAAAATCTTTGTCTTCTTTGCTACTCTGTGAAGAATGGCAGAAAACACCCTGGAAGTAAGCAGACTTTCCCTGCTGACCAGACAAATCTTGCTCCTTTTCTTTCCAAGTAACCAAGCATCTTCTAATTCGACGCTGGATCGTGAATGCCTTATTCACATCAGCGGCTCAGTACATCAGTCATCCCGGCACTTAGGCCGGCTCCGGGCTAATTCTCTCCGAGTTATCTTCGATGGGCTAGGCGTGCGTAAGCGGCCAGGAGCCAGCGGGAGCGTAGCGATTCCTTCAGTGAGATCAGCAGTGAGCGAAGCGCTGCGCTTTCATCCGCGGAGCTCGGGGGTGGGAAGGAGGCGCGGAGCCCGCACGGCCACCGCGACAGCAGCGGCAGCGGCGCCGGCAGCGCGGGACTCGCCGCCACCGCGCGGTGTCCCGCGGCAGCGGGGCCTCGGACAGCCCGTGGGCGAGGCGCTCCGTGGCAGCCCGGGGCTGAGCCGTGCCGTGCCGTGCCGTGCCGTGCCGAACCAACCCGAGCCGGGCTGGCCTGGTCGCACCAGAGCCGAGCCGAGCCGGTGCCCGGGCGGCACCTGTGTGTCCGGCCGAGCCGGGCCGGGCCGAGCCGAGCCGAGCCCCCGGGCCGTGGCCGCTCCGCCGCTGCCCTCTAGCGGTGCCGGCCCCGGTGCCCGGTGCTCGCGCAGCGGTCCCGCCGCACCGGCCCCGCGGGTTTCTCCCCGGGGCTGTCCGTGGGCATCGTTGCGCGTCCCGTGGAAAGGCATTATGTCTCACTGTTGGTAGGGCTGGCCACCAATATTTTGCCGAAGCTGTTTTGCGGTGGCAAATTGAATTAAAACAAACAAACAGAAAACAAAACAAAAAACAAAAAACCAAACAACATCACACACACAAAAAAAAAACCCCAGAAACATCTTTTTCACAATGGAGATCTGCTTCTGCAGAAGAAATGTGTTTCCCTTGAGAAGAATTCAGACAAAATGTTAAACTTCTGTCTGCTCCATCACACACACACACAAAAAAATTATTAAAAAAAAAAAACCAGAAACATCTTTTTGACAATGGAGATCTGCTTCTGCAGAAGAAATGTGTTTCCCTTGAGAAGAATTCAGACAAAATGTTAAACTTCTGTCTGCTCTTAGTTTCTGTTGAAATTACTCATATTTAAATTTTTTTCAACACAAAGTTTGCATTTCTGCAGCAGAGGAGGAGTCATTTTCCATACAGGTCTATGAATTAACTCTCATAAAACCCCAGCCAGCAGCATGAGCATAGTTTTCTTTTTATGGATGAGAAGCCGAGAAGCAAAGAGGTTAAGTGATTTGGCTTCAATTCCTACAGGCACAATTAAAAGTTCCTGGCTCCCAGTTCTGTGCTCAGAATGTTAGATCGCATGACATATCTTTGAGAGGCTGTTAAATGCTTTCAGACTCCCTTGGATTTCAGCGGGAGGATCAGCCAATCGACGGAGAACAAAAAGAGGGATGGTGCAGCCTGGGCTCACACAGCGCATCCTCTGCGGGCTGCAGCAAGGCCTGGGGACTCTCAGTCCTTTGCATGACACACCAGACGCCGTGGCTTATCAGACAGAGAACTGGCACTTTCTTCTGGCCTGCCCAGGCAAATCTTGTGTCTTAGATGGAAGAGTGGTGGCTTTTCCATGGACAGTGGTGTTTGGGCTCGGTTTAAGATCCAGTTGAGACCCAGAATTGAAAACTAGAACCATTGGATCTTCCTGAGTGGTGATAGCACAGCATTATACCATCAGCCCCAAGAGGTGATGGCCCAAAATAAAAGATTAAATAGCTGAAAGGGGACTGAAGGGCTCATCTCAGCCCTTCTTTGGTTAGAGCCAATGAGCGGAAGTGCCTAACCTGTATTTCCAGTTTGGGTACGTTCATAATGTCTTAAAACTGGTTAAATCATAGTGTTCCAACTCAAGCCATTGTACAACTCTGCTTAAGCTCAGCTCTGGGCTCTCAGCTCTGTTTGGTCAAAGCTGTTGAGGTGCCTCTTTGCAGCTCTGTTGTGGCTCTCTTTGGCTGTGGCTCCCACACTGCAGCCTTGCCTTGCAGACTGTTCTCTCTGCTTGGTCTAGGACTTGCTGCCATGGGCAGGACAGTGCCTGGCCCTGGTTACTGTCACCAGAGCTGACCCTGACATGACTCCTCAACTCGACCTTGTCAGCAGGGACTCCCCTGATGTGGGTGCTTGGTGCTGCCTGAGGCCTGCTCTGCTCTCCTTGCTCAGGCAGGACAAGGGCAGTGCCTGTTGAGGTCACAGCCCCATATTCCTTGTGGAGCAGCCAGCCCAGTTGTTTCAAACACATGGAAGCTGGGCAAGTGTTCTTCTGGCTCTTTTACTGCACAGTTCTTTTTTCTTCACAGTGGGGAGATAGAAAGAGTGATCAGCTAATGCTGATCTTGTTCTTTTCCTCCTCTGTCTGAAACATAGGCTGTTGGAATGTTCAGAATTAAATCTATATCAGTGGGAGATTTGGAGACATACAGACAGAAGCTGCTTATGCAGTAGCCTGACAGAAAGCCTAAAAATTAAACTCACTTCTTGAAACAGTGATCTGCTCCCCAGTGAACTAAATTAAAACTTTTTAAATGCATATTCCCTTCATGTGGAAAAGGGATTAGTAATTCAGTTTTTATGACCTTCCTCTACTCTGTTAAGGAGTAGCCAGATAAATTGACTCCTCCTAGTCCCTGGTGCTTATGCTGTTTTGAATCACAGAGTTCATGTTGGTGCCACCTACTTTGCCCCTCATGTGAGAGGTTTGTGAGATTTTATTGTACTGAAATCACTTTTATTACCACGTCAGTTCAAATTCAGTAATTTGCAGTTCTAGTTGAGACCCAGAATTGAAAACTGGAACCATTGGATCTTCCTGAGTGGTGATAGCACAGCATTATACCATCAGCCCCAAGAGGTGATGGCCCAAAATAAAAGATTAAATAGCTGAAAGGGGACTGAAGGGCTCATCTCAGCCCTTCTTTGGTTAGAGCCAATGAGCGGAAGTGCCTAACCTGTATTTCCAGTTTGGGTACTTTCATAATATCTAAAAATGGTTAAATCATACCATTTCAACTCAAGCCATTCTACAACTCTGTTTTTCCTCATACCTCAGTTCAAATTTTCTGGTTTGCACCTCAGACAGCAGGTGAACATCTTGGTCTAGATACGCCTGTAGATGAACCTGTGACAGGTATCTAACCATCCACTTTAGTGATGTTTAGGCAGTGTAATATGTGTCCTATGCATAATGTAACAATTCCTAGAAAAGCCCATGCCATTCCTTCCATTAATTGTTAAAAATTAACATAATCAGCCAAGAAGCATAGGGTTTCTGCCTAAAACTGAGGAAACACAGGCACCTGGAGTCACAGCAGTGTGAAGTGGTGAGTTGGTGGAAAGTCACACTTCAGTGTCCATCACTGAAATACTCCATGAACATTAGTCCTCATAATCCCTCTTTCAAAGGCACACAGAGACAGAGCTGGTTTAAAATAGCCTGTGCTGTGCCTTGTCCAAGAGCCTGTATTAAGCCACTGGCAGATGCAACATGAGGCCAGGCTCTTGAGTCCTGTTACTGTGCACCCAGTTCCCCCTCTGGCATGGTGACCCTGTCCTGTGCTCCTTGTCCTGGGCAGGTGCTGCCAGCTTGACCTGGAAACCTCCATACTGAGAGGAACTGGGAAAAAAAAAACCTAAATTGGGAATTGGTGACCTGGATTGTTCCCATTCTTTGACATATGATTTCTTCAATCCCTAATAAAATGACTCTTGCCATCTCACACCAACACAAATAGCAGAAAAATTATGTTCAGTGTATTTGAGGGAGAGGGCAATGAGGAGCACTTCCCCAAAATATTGCTTCAGAAGTTTTATGGGAGTTCAGGCTCTGGAGTCAGGAAAAGACAATTCAGCTAGGCTTTCAATTTCCTTTTTTTTTTTTTAGCATGCTTTATCATAATTTATTATTGCTGAGGTCTACAATGAAGTTGTGTAAGTGGCCAGGACTTTCTCTGGTGAAAACTGCTAAAATTCCCTGTAATCTGAGCAGTGCCACATTGATTGGCATGGCCTGGGCATGGTCTCTCTGGAATTCAGTGGACTTCTACTAGTATCCAAAGCAATTTTGGTTGGAGATGCACTCTGATTTGTGTATGAGGTGCCTGGCAACGTGGTAATGAGCAGCTTTATAAATAACTCTGTATTATTATCTTTATGTCTTAGTACTAGTATTGTTATTTTTATGGTACTGTAATGTTTATTATGGCTATTTTATGGTGTAATTTGATTAGTGTGTTACCATAATATCACATAGAAAAGGGGAGGGCATTCCTGTCATACTTCTGAACACTACCCCTTCTGTTTCCATCTGAGGAACCCAGAGCCCTTTGGTGATCATTAATTGTCCCACACCATATAAGTGAACTCAAGCACAGAGAACTTAAATAATTCCCCCAAGCCCACACAACAAGTCCATGGCAAAGCTGAGAGTTAGACCTCAAGAATCCTGACTCCCTGATGTCTGTGTTAACCACTAGGAAACAATCCCATCACAGGAACAGCAGGTATAATAGAAATGAAGATTGCCACGATTCAGGGTTTTTTTTAGGTTAGTTGTAATTAGAACACTCAACGTTTTACAAACCCTTTAGGTTTCCTGTTTAGGACTTGATCAAACCATAAACTGCTCGTTTAAATAAGCTCCAAAAACAAAACGTACTAGGAAGCTGAGGAGCAAGAAGACAACATTTAACAGCAAACTTATGTTTATTGCTCATTTGCTTTCCTTGCTGGGATGATGCCGTGTACTCAGATTAAATATGCAGAGCCAAATTTATCCCTAGGGTGTAGTTTTTTTGGACTCTGAATGACACCAGGGTGAATTTGGCACATTTACACTTAAAATTATTACGGGTTTTACGAATATTTGGAATGGTGTCAAAATGTTGTGGGTTAAATTCTGTTCTCAGTTCCACCAGTGCTAACACAGGTTAACACCGTTCTGATCTGACGCTGGATTTACAGCAATGTAATTCCACTGGCCCAGCCTTCAGCTGGTGTGAATTAGTTTATCTGCACTGGAATGCAGGCAGCTCAGCTGCTTTACACCAGCTAAGAATCTGACCCACATTTAAACAGAATTACTCCTAAAATACACAATAGCAAATGCAATGTGAATTAGGTCTCCTGTGCCCCTGATTTGCTGTGGGGAAACACAGCTGAAGCTGGTTCTGCTGCTCTGGTGTGCAACAAGCCAAGCTGGTGTCACAAACCTGAACCTGACCCCCACTCGCTCTTGTGATGCTTTGTAAGTTTTAAAATAACACTGGAGTGTTACACATGCTGTGTGTGTGTAAATCATCTCAAACTGCTGCAAATCATTGTCCGTTCTCCTGTTTCAAAGCAGAGATTGGGAAGTGCTTGGTGATATTTGGGCTCAGTTCAGATATTCCAAAGCTTGGATGGATGGATTGTTTTGATTCTTTCTTTGAACTCCTTTCCCACCCCTGCTAAAAGAAACAGATCCACTCAGTTTAGCGACAGACAAGTTGGAGACAACACGCCAGTGCCCTCCCAGTACCAGCCCCCACATGCCAAATTTGCAGACATCTGCGAGCTGGAGCACGGCGCTGCGGCAGGAAAGAAGGGCTGGTATTCCTGGGATGTGCTGCCTTTAGCAGTCACAAATGACTGAAATTAACCTCTCTTCTATGGGCCTTAACTCGCTTTATGACTGGGGGTCTTTGGTTTTATACCACTCTACAGAGGTGCCTTTGCCATGCTAAAGATTTAACTAAATTATAATGAATGATCCTCACCAGCACTGTGCCCCTAATTAGAACAAGTCGCACAGACATATTGTCTCCTTGATTTCCTCTGTTACATTTCTCTCACTCTCTTTCTCTGCCTGAGACACATGGGTCCCATTAAACATTTAGCATTTAATGTGGTTCCCTTAAATGACTTCTCAAGTTTTCAAGTTCCATTTAGAATTGTATGTTACTCTCCTGACTGTGGTTTTGATTTTGTTATGTTTCATGCATTTAGCCAAAGCAACTGCTCTTCTCTCCCCTCTAGTGGGGAGTAGCTTGGGTCAGTTGAAGCTTGTGTTTTAGTGCATTTCATAGTCATCCATACAAATCTTTATGTTTGTATATACAATGAGATTGGGGAAAACAGCTCCTCATGATTGGTAAACACGACTGTGATGATTGTGTGATGCTCTTTCAGTGCAGTGCAGTTGATTTGTCAATGACAACAAAGCATCTTTTAGTTTACTGTCGTATTTCTATCAAGCTCTGCTTGTAAGTGGTTCTGTAATACACAGAGTTTCTTATTAATCTTTATATATTTCCAATCTAAATCGGAACTATTGACAAAAAGCTTTTATAACACATGGTGAGATGTACAATGTGTATTATCCCCACTGAGTACCCCTGTTGTACATCTGGAGTGCTGAAGGACAGAGATTTTGTTGTTGACTGCATTGTCTCTAATATACTTCCTCAGTAGCTGCTACAATGAGAATTCCAAATTGTCCTTTCCAAGAATATTGAGTCAAGTTCAAGGTCTGAACCCTATTCCTCAAGGTATTTTGTGGCCTGTGCCCAAGGTGTTTCATAAATCTGTCTGTGCTTGACTTAAAGCTTGTCTGTACCACTGTAGTCATCCCGATTCAGATCTCTGCCTGGATAATTATTTTGGAATAAGAATTCCTTATTTCCCCCACTCTTTCCCCATTTACCTTATGCTTCTCTGAAAATGGGACATACTTATTTGAGGGAAAAGGGCAAGATAATCCAAGATAAGCAACTCTTTCCAAACCGTGTCATTAACAGTAAAGAATACTATAATAGCATAACTTTGCAACAGATTTCTGTGCTTCTGGTTACCTAAGTGGTGCTGCATGAAGGACCCATGTCTCTAAAGCTGTTGACTTTCTCAGCACTAGATTAATCCTGGCTGCTGTGCTGGGGTTGTGAATCCAGAAGCATATTCCTTCTCATTAAAGGCATTGATACCCTAGTCCTGATCCCATTGTTGCAGTATTTTAATGGTGAATTGTGAGAAGCTGCAACAAAAACACAAGATGTAATTTCAATGACCATGCCTTGCTGCTTGGAGACCTCAGATGAAAAATCAGCTAAGATTTACTTATGGTGATTTACCAACACTGCTTGTTCTTTAGGTAATTCTTAAAAGTTTCTGTGATGTATTGGGTTCCAGGGTTAAGCCACAAGAAGTTTGAAATTTATCTCTGCTGCTGAGGTTTAGGTTTCATTAACAGTTAAGCCTCCGTCTGGACTGCTGATAGGTTCTGCAGTGGGGAACTTGGCTTGTTAGTAACATTAGCAGATTTGTGAGTCCTCCAACATGTCCATGGATAATTGTGTTTCAGCCTTATGTTCTCTACTATAATCTGCTGTCTGATAATGGATGAGAGGGGAGATAAGAGGAAGAAACGTGCCAGGAAGACTTCATTCAGTCTTGTACACTCTACCTGCAGCTGCTGTTTCCTCTGGGGTGGTGGCTGGCTTGGCATCTTCTGCTTTAAAGCAGAGAAAGCCAGGACTGATGACAGGTTCTTTAAGGCCTTTCTTACCAGCCCCTCCTGGAAACTTTGCTGCAATGAGATATCACAGGTCTAGGGGCTGTTTCTGGAATCATTCTTCTTGCCATAATGCAAATGGGTAGCTTTTGTTTCTATCACAGCAAAGATCACTGTTTATATTAAATAGAGCTCATTGAAATTCTTTTTGACAGAGCAGTTTTCTATTGATAAATACAGTTCAACTAAAATTGAAGTGTTTCTCCAGGGAGAGCATCAGTTTTGGAAAAATTTTCCATGGGAAAGTTAAAAAGAAGCATCTTGGCTTTTTTGAGAGGAATGTTATGAAGTTGAAGTAGTTTGGTTTGACTCCATAATTTTAATTGCTGTCTAGATTTCCATTTTTATACTAAGCTTACAAAGATAGGTATTTCATGCCATAAAGTTGCATTGGTAGATTTCCTTGTTTCTACATGATTATAATAAAAAGGTTCAGCTAATTCTGAAACTTGGAAAGTCTTAGAAATGCTGGGTTGTGGGGGAAAACTGAAATTTCAGTTCAGAATGAAAACAGATTCTAAATGCTGAAATTTCCTATTAGAAGAAATGCTGATTTCTGAATAGTTTGTGTAGTAATGCAGACATTAATTTCTCTAGCTGTTCTTTTAATTCTTCATAGCTCCGCAGCCTCTGAAAAAGCTTGTATTGCATGAGAGCAGTTCCTCAGAAAACATTATGATAAATATTTGCCTTTCTAAACTATAGAGTTGCATTTCTTCATCTTCCCAGGAAGGTAGCCCTGTTTCCTACAGGTCTTTTCTCACAATACCGATCCCTTAATTTATATAAATACCTCATGACTGCTGCTACTGTCTTTGCAATATATCATAA
Source organism: Onychostruthus taczanowskii (assembly GCF_017590055.1). Taxonomy (NCBI): domain Eukaryota; kingdom Metazoa; phylum Chordata; class Aves; order Passeriformes; family Passeridae; genus Onychostruthus; species Onychostruthus taczanowskii. The sequence goes on from NW_024500350.1 coordinate 4,618,177, forward strand.
TCACAGCTGTGATTATAAGCACTGATGTTGGGGTAGAGATCAGTTTTCTTCTATGAATTAAAAGAGGTGACTTTTTAATTTATTAATTTTACAAGGTGAGAAGCCAATATCCAGGCTCTCAAAGACTCTCACACTGTTTTGGTTCTGACTTGCTCTGTCATGGTACTCCTGTATGATCTCTTGTGAGGAATTAACAGTCCTAATTTCCCTGAGCTCTTTGTGGTGGCTTTCTAGCAGAAGCTCTGTGCCTCTCACCAACAACAGCCAGTGCTGAAAAATCCTGACATGTGTAATTTAAAGGGTTAAAAATCAAGGAGGCAAAGCACAACCAACAAAATGCCATGCCTTTGATTTAATAAAGAGATAATCCTCTTTCTATTAGCTACGATAATAATGACTCACCAGTAGTAAATGAAGGAATATACACAGAATGACATCATGTGAACAGCACAGTGTCTGTGGGACTTAAAACGAAAAGGATTATTCCAATATATCAGTTCTGAGCCTAAGACTGGCAAGGATGGATCTGGAGTAAAATTTAACGTAAGAAATGTTTATTGAAGCACTAACATGAGAAAGGAATTACATAACTGAAGTTATTAAAAACAATAAGCTCCTATTTCAAAAGCTTTAATTTCAGTAGAATAATATACACCCAGCTCGACATAAGGCTGTAATTCTATTGAGTCATTCCAATGACATCAGGAACCACAAGAGGGGATGTGCTGTGGCTCATTGATGTCTGCAAACCACACCCCATCCCCCGGATGGAATTACAACCTCCATCTTTCCATCTTAGGCTGGAGACCGGAGTCTCATCTGGCTCTTCATGCAGAAGAAATTGCCCTGAAGGCCATGAAGTTGTTCTGGACTGGCACTGTGGAAGAAAGAGGAGTTACAGCACTGGTGGCTCATAGTTTTCAATTTCCAGGCCTCCTGCCTCTGGCAGCCCATTGATGTGCTTTATCACACAATAGTTTCCAAGTCCTTCACACAGATCACAGATTATTCAAAACAAATTGCAAACTGGAGCAAAATAATATTTTGTTTATAAGGCCTTCATCTGATTTTTACAGACAAATATCTTGTTTAAGTTGATTTTTTTGGTCTGGATTGTCCTTGATCACCCCAAAGATTTCCTTGCTTGCATGGAGAGGGAGCGGGGGAGTGGCTGGAAGTAACCACTTTGTCTAACTTAGGACTAAAATGGTTGTTTAACTGTACTCTGAGCAGAGAGAGGTTCCTAAAGAGAACAATACAGAACAAAAGCTGAGTAAAATGCAGATGAGATGGTCAAGCTATGAGCTGCATACCAGGAACAGGCTACACAACTGGCTCCTGTGCCCCTGGTGCAGCTGTGGGGAGGGTTCTTTGCAGCTCTGGTGGCCCCTGTGGGGGTACAGCTATGTAGGATGCACACCTGAACCTGAGCCCACAAAATGCTTCTGAAGAATCTTGCAACCCACCTATTACACTTTCGGAAAGTGCAGATGGTGTCACTTGTGTGTTCCTTAGATAACTGCACTAGATACCACTTAAGGGTTTACTCATGCTAGGCTTAGATTTAATATTTTATTATAACAAGTAAGGAAACACCATTTAGATCTAACAGGCCAAAGCTCCTTCTATTTATTATTCTGGTATTTGGATACTAAATCCTGAATATCTGTTTCTGATGAACTGAATTGCAGTGGCGAGCAGAAGAATAACTGGGAGGTCAATGGGATTCACAGTGGTGCCACCAAGGACGTGTCCAGCGAGCCCTGCTGTTGTCACAGCAGTGCTGGGGGAAGGACCCGCCCTGCTCCATGACACAGAGGGTGCTGGTAGGGTGTCTTTTGTGAGGCATTGGAAATATTCTGGAATCTGCTTCACACCCCAGTCCAAAGGAGCCCAGATTTGGTGACTTTCCAGGCACGTTGCAGAAGATATCCATTGTCAGATCCCCGGAGAGAGCAAGGACACAGATCTGCTCCTCTGCCCTGGAGTGGGGTTCAAATGCTGGGGAGTTGATTTCTGGTTACTTAGTCTGTGCTGGTACTCCTGGGCAGACAACTTCATTACCTGAAAACTAAATAGCAAATGTATATAGACCCATTAGGGAAACTAATAGGGACTTCTGTCTATGGTTTGGGATAGGAACAATTTACACTTGGGACAGAAGGAATTGTTTTTAAAATCTTACATAAAATATAAGAGTCTGTATTTTCCCTTTGTTTCTCTTGTCTTCTCATTGACTATAGAAATTTTTTTTTTAGCATTCAAAGAGCTGATTTCTTGGTTTGGATGTTGGTCTTTGATAACAAGTTTCTAAATGCCTGCTTAAATTTACTCTGCTGCAGATTGCAGGAGAAAGGCAGTTACTAGATGAAGCCACATCACTAAAAAGGTGGATAAATAAATGGACAGGGAAGATGATGTTTTGGAGCAGAGCTGTAAAACTTCTAAGTAGGGTCATTTTTCTAATTATAGGATGGTGAGGCCGAAGACTCCAGTGCCCAGGCAAAGGATGAAAAAAACTATCCAACTGAATAAATAAATCTCTTAAAGAAAAAGATAGTTGTCTGCCAAGAAACCTAATATGAAATGTTGAGAGTGCAGTTCTGAAAAAGATTTAATTGGAAATATACTCCTAAGAATATGTAAATAGTCTTTCCATTTCTTAACTAAAAGGAGAAACAGATGCCAGTTCTAAGATCTGAGATCAAATATGAAAAGTACTGAGGCCTCTAAATGTCACTTTAAAAGTATATAATTAGATTCTTATCTTGCTAAGAGGTTGGCCAGTAGTTTTTCAGTGAAAGGTATAAACTCTTTGGATATATTTTACAGCAAATGGTTCAGTCGTCTGCTCTAAGTGCAGTGAAATTCAAACATCTAGATTTTAAAATGTAATTTAAAATTTTAAGTGGCCTTATGACAAAACAGTGATGTGCCAGTTTTGACTAGCCAGTGTTCTGATGCTCTTTAGTTGGGACCTGCTGATTTGGGATCCAGTGTCTTTTTAGTGTTTGGCTGCCCGAACAATAAAAATTTCAGTGATGGTTTGTGGACTTGATTATGATGTCAGTTGCAGATAGATCAGTGAATTTGGGCAAAATAAGTAAACCCATTTTTATTCATCCAAGGGTCTGCTACTCAACAGAATGTTAGCCTTACAAACAATGGACAACAATTCCATAGGACTGGGGGTCAGTCATTCAATTCCATCTGGTTTTCCCCTCCCTGACTTTGGTAAGGACCACCCAGGAAAACAATGAACCACAGAGTAGGAATTAATGTAGACAGAAGGGATGGCTCAGTCACTGCCTGACATTGCAATTTTTCATTCGCATGAGGATATTATATAATTTTTTAAAAATTAATATAGTGCAGTATGCCTTCCTCAGCCACCAACAGACTGAGACACAGGGGTTTATTTTGTTTGTCTGGGGCAGCCACTCTGATTGCAATTCTACTGAAAGCCAAGACATAAAATGATTGTGACATTTCTGATCCAGCAGGAATTTGTAAGTACCAGAAAATTCAAGCAACTTTCATTCCACAAGTCACAGGTTCAGGTAGGAGACTTGGTCCTGGGCTGATTTTGTTCAGTTTTGATTACTGCAATAAATCTGAAATTAAACTGAGCTTTCCAACACTGAGTTTCCAGTGATGCCAGGCCAGATTTATGGTTCTGGGAACAAACCATACAGTTTTGTAGAGATTGTGGTGTTGCCATAGAATCATAGACCTAAAGAGTCTGGTTCAGTCCCTCTGCTTGCTCTAAACAAAATGAACTCCACCTAAATCCCTTCTAATCAGATGCTTGTCTGGCTTGTTTTAGAGACCAATAATGGTGAATTTCCCTCAATGTTCATAGAAAAATACCTAGAAAATGGAAACTCCTCAGACCAGCTCCTTTGGTTCACCCATATGTAGCTCATGTGTACACCACAGTGTCTGTGGCCCATGCACAATGAAACCAGATCTTTCTTGGATTAAATGTTTCCATTTTGCTGTTCAAAAAAACTTAAATGAAAGAGTTTATACAAAATGATGGAGGTAAAAAATGGTTTCAATAAGCTTCTTTCCCTTATCTTGGGGAAAATCTTGGTTTAAAGCTCGGAAAAGTCAGTACTTTCTAGTTTTTCCAAAGAAATGTCCTTCAGTTATTAAATTGTGACAAAATGCAGAATTCCTCAAAACTGAAGTTATCCAAGCATTCCTAGCAGGAGGTCAGCATGGTGCTAGAAGGGAATTTTATACAGTTTCTTCTGCCCATCCCTGTTCTACTTGATGTGCTTCTGTTTCAAAGCTGCTTCAGAAGGACAAGGAAAGAAATAGTGAGCGAATGTCACTGTCAGTAAAGCTGGCAGGAAACCTTCCCATGGCCTTCCGTTCACTCTGTAGCAGACATGAACAGAAAATCTACGGAAGATTAGGGGTGCTTCATTCTCATGGGTTCTCCTTTGTGGCCTTGTTACCCCCAAAGCCAGACTGAAGCCTTGCCCTGAGCCACTCTTGCCTCCACTCACCCCCCTCTGTGCTGAACTTCTGTAAATCCTCACCATCACCCCAGCGTGGTGCTCCGCTGCTGACTGTCCTCTTTGGAATTAACAACAAATGCTTAGCCTGGCCAGGAGAATATCTGGGAGGGGTTTTTATTTCTGTGGGGACAGTAGCCCTGGCCCTGCTTCGGCGGCGCCGGGGCCAGCACAGACGGGTTGGCATCCCTGCAAAAGCATCACCTTTGCCTTTGCTGTCTGCCTCCACACTCAGATCTCCCACACGGTCCTGGAATGTGCCTCTTGTCTGCTACTCTGCTGGCTTGGGAGGTTTTGAAAAGGTTTAATTTAGCTCTCATTTGAGTCTCTTTGCACTGCCAAAAACTCTGAACTTTGGTTCCAAGCAGGGTTTAGGAATCCTGATTCCCAGGAGAAAAGAAGAGGAGAGGACGGGGAGAAGTTGAACATTTTAAAGGGGCAAGAAAGAGATGATACCACACTGATTTCTATTTTTTTTATTTTTTTCCTCCTCCTGTTTAAAGGGACAGAGTGTTTGTGTTCCCACCCTCACCGCGCCGTGACGGAAGGTGCGTGCCCAGCTCCAAAGTTTGGGTAACAGCGGCACCCCGTGGCCAGGCCTCGCTGCCTCCTGTGCCGCGTGGGTGACAATGCTCTGGCTTGTACCGTGTAGGTGACAATGCTCTGGCTTGTCCCTCTCTGCCGTGTGGGACGTGTCAGGCTGAGCTCTGAGGAGCCCCTGTGTGAGGCTCACAGCGGCCTCTGCTTTGCGGCGTCCCCGAGAGCTCCGGCTGTGGCCGGGCATGGAGGATTCCCAGGTTATTCCCAGAGCTGGCGTGTCTGTGTTACACTGCAGCCTCGCCCCGGGAGCACAGGCTGTGACACTGGGAGAGAGAGCTGGCACAGGTGGGATCCCGAGGCCCAGGTGGGCAGTGAGGGCCTGAGGACATCAGGAGAGTGAGGGCCATTCCCCTGTGCCACAGCAGCTGTGGGCACACTCGAACAGAGCAGCGGTGAGCGGGGCCTGGCCTGCGCGACTGCAGAGCAGAACCAAACTTACAGACACAGCAGGGAGACTGTCCGGCCTGGTGTAAATCACCATCACTCAGCCGAAATCAATACAGTCCTGGCATATCTTGTGGTGTTATTGGAAGTCTGGCAATATTTGGTGCACTGCTTAGAGCCCCAAGTCTTATCTCATGTGGACGCATAAAAATCTCAGTTTTCGTTTCCAAAAAGCTTTGTAGTTTTGTGGGGGAAAGCTTGATAATGTGACCCAGCACTCTGTGAGGACCTAAATATCTGGAGGCAGATGGAACAAAAAAAAAAAAAAATAGAAAAAGGGGAAGAAATCCACATGAGTTCTCTGCTATACTTTCAAACTTTCAAAATAGCCTCATTATTCTGGAGACCCTGGTGGCTTCTCTATTAGCTCGGTTGAAATGAAATTTAACCATCTTCAGTGTCTTAGGATTTGACCTAAATTTCCTTAATTCAATAGCATGGGTATGGCAAGAAATTCTTCCCATTTCCTATTAATCATCCCTTTTAGACTCTTTTCTCCCTTTTCAGTGATGTTATTGTATTTCCAACTAAAACACAGCAGCTATGATCTCACTAGCTCAGAAAGAGTCAAGGTTTGTAAGTTTGTAGCTATTGATAGTATTTCATGCCATCCTAATAACTAGACAAGCAAGGCTCTTCATGTTCATATGTAAGGAACAATTACCCAAAGTGGCAGTCACAGGAACCACCTTTTTGGAAAGATATTTCTTTCCTGTCTGGTTATGGCATCTGTGGCAGGCACTTTAGCAGCTGTCAGAGGGAACTCTGAGGATCCTCAGAAGATCAGCAATGGGGCATTTCCGATGGTCTTGTTGACCTCACATGTCAAACACAATCAGGCTAACACACCAAGCAGTGAGCTGCAGCGAGCTGTCAGCTTGTTCCAAACTAACAGCCACAGGGTGAGCTCTGCAGCCTGTTCAGCAGCCAGCAGGACTCCTGAGACAGGAGTGGCTGCTAGGGACGATGCACAGGAGGATTTCTCCTAAAAGAGTTCTGTATTGCTGCTCATGAGTCTACTCAGCTGCAGGCCAAGTTATGTTGGAAAGAGCAAGAATAAAGGCATTTGTGTTCTAGAGAGAGAAGTGGCTTCACTGTGAAGTTATTCAGGGACAGCAGTGGCCAAGGACTGTCAGGTTTTCAAGCTGACTGCACTGAAGGATGTGGAGGTGTCATTCATGCTTACCCTGGAGATGTCAAAAGATCTTGGGCAGCTGGGGACCCAAATGCCAGGCACATCTGAACGGTGGTTGAGTAGAAAATGCAAAAATCTCAACTTGCCCCAGAGAGCTGTTAATTATCATGAAGATCTCTCCCACCATGCAATGTAGATTGCAAGGATCCAATTTACAGATGAATATTGGAACTGTACTTCAAACTTTTAGACTATCTGATATAAACCATACTATGCAAAATTTAAGTTTATGCTTTCCTGAGAATTGTATTCCTGTCACTGACCATTTCCAGATGTGAGAAATGTTACTGATCTTTTGCAAGTGGTATAAACTCAGACTATGTGACATATACTGTAGGAAGGTGAAGTGCTACAACAATCTGGATGAAAAAGGGAGCGGAGCAAATATCTGAGGGGGAAGGGAAAAAGGGGTGGAATAACCAGCCAAGGAAACACCCTGTGTGTTTAAGCTAAAATTGAGCTATCCTCAAAGATCTTTACTTGGTTCTGAAACGAGGATACCTCAGCCTGAATCTGTTCTATTACAACAATGTAAATAATTACTTTGGAGAACTGTAGTGATATAAGGTGCAAGTAATTAAAAGGAGAATTGGACCTGCTTGATGGATAAAGAAGAGCCCCGAAGTTTCAAAGGAACAGGCAACAATACTTTGTATTTCCATGTCACTTTTCATTTGAAATTCTTGTGTGCTTAAAAATAGTAATTAAGCTTCAGAATCACTCCTTTACAGATTACCAGAATAAGGTGTAAAGAGATTAAACAATTTTTCTAGATTGACAGAGTGAAAGAAAGCAGAAGGAAAAGCAGGAAAATGTCCTGCAGGAATGCAGTGACCAAAGTGCTGCTCAACAGTGAAAATCCATTACTTGTTGAAGCAGCATCCCACGGGATTGACAGACTGGTACTATTTCTGCATATATCTAATGCATTAAATTAGTTATAGATTTCATCTTCAAGGACTTTATTAAGATTGGCAAATAGGCCATTAGAGACTTGAAATGCTTGCATTGTTACACTCAGCTTTTGCACATCCCTAACAGCTCTCAACAGCGCCCAGTGCCTTCAGCTGGGTGACCACAATTCATGTTTTATGAAGAGGAGAGTAGGAAAAGAATATTCTGAGAAGGGGGCCAAGCCACAGTTTTAGCTCCATAGCCCTGATGCTGCATAAATACCACTCACAGCTCATGCTTCACTAACTTTTGTAGATGAATCCATGTTTGCATGGAATGCTTTAAGCCTGTCCACACTGATCCCATGGATTCCCCACACACCGTGCAGCTGAGGGCTGCATGATCCCACCCCATCAGCAGTTCTGGGACCCATAGGATGGGAGCTGGCCAGCAGGTTCATGCACATGGATGTGGAAAGGGCACAGATGTGACTTCCCTGTTGCCTTATTCATGAGAGATCAATTTCTGCAAAGTCATTGTAAATCACCATCATTCTGCTCTGGTTTGATATCCCACTTCATTCCTGCTGCCCTGAACATCCTGACCTGGAGTGCTGTCACACCTAATTAAAGCTACGTGGGTAAAAAAAGATTGGGCTTCAAGGGTAGCTAAACATCTTAAATCCATGCTGGGGCCAGATCTTGAGCTGCTGTATTTCAGCAAGGATGTTATTCTATATCTGCTGAAGACATAGCTTCTGCTTTCTGATTAGCCAGAAAATAGCTTCCAAAAAAGCCTGGGAATATAATATGCTGGGAATTCTTCACAGACTGTTTTTCCATTAGAACTGGCTGCCAGCCTGCTTAGGAGGCTGTCTGACATCAGGTATATCTTTCCTAAGAAGTCTCTATTATCTGATACTGCTACTATTTTTGTGCCAATTAAACTATTCTGTTCTTATTTCAAAATGAAACCATTCTAATGTAAAAGCCCTAGATGGATAATATCCTTTAATTCAGCTGGCCCAAGACACTCTTTTGTTTTAAACAAATTAACCTAAAATGGAAACAAAACTTTTGACAGTCAAGAAAGCATAGTCTAAAATAGCTCACAATTTACAGAGAGCTAATCAGGCAGATGTCTGAGACAGTGGAAGTAAATACTGATCTCATTCACACTGCTCTGCACTGAGAGCTACATGATGAAAAGTCCTAGGAACCCCTTCGATCAGCTCCAGGCTGAGCTCATAACCACCAGTTATGGAACAGCAGCATTTGGCTGCAAATTAAATTTCACATCTTCCCTGCAAGAAAGCACCCTGTCCAACTGCAGCAGGGACTTCAGCAGCAAGGAGTATTTGGGGATTTCTTTCTGTCACTGACCAAAGCTGAGGGGAGAGTGATGAGCTGTTAGGCTGAGACACCTCAAAGGAACTGATTTTTGGAAATCCTCAAACTATCAGGCTGTTCTCAGGGCTGGCTCGAGTCAGGCACCCCAGAGCAGGCATGCAAAATCACTAGCCCCTTTTAAAAACCATCGGTCTTCATCTGCCTAGCAGGCAGATTGAAAAATCAGGCTAATGTGGAAATATTAACTATGGAAAGCCTTGAAAGTTCTGCAAATCTGAAGAAAGTACTTATTAGTGCTTGTAAAATCTGTGTGTACAGTGCAGGATTTCTTCTTCCACTGAGCAGTAGAACATGCTGTCCTTAGCTCCCATGCCCATGAAACTGTTAATATGCTGTATTTATGAACAGCCATTAGAAAAAGCGAACTGTCTTTGCAGTTTTGGTGCTCAGCCAGCCTGCCCACTTGCCCTTATTCTCCTAGAACTGCTGCTGGCTGTGCTGTGCTGAGGATGAATTAAGGCAGAGAAGGAAATATTTCTGATAATGATGCAAACTGAAAGGGGCTTGGTTTGCTTTAGAACTCTAGTCTAGGTTGTTTGGGAACCAGCCCAAATGGGCTACAGCCACTCACACAGATCAGTTTACACACTTTGCTCTCAGTGGCACCTCCTAACAGGCCTAATTAACATCAGAGAGATAATTTATTAGATATTTGACTTCACTTTGCAGTTACAGACCATGTAAATAAGAGTTACCCTGGAAACATGTTAAGAATGACTGTGGCATGTTAATACGACCCCACTGTACTTTCAGATGGATTCTAGGAACGTGTAAAAAGGTGTTGGAAAATCCAGTGCTGGAACTGAATACACTGTGATACATTTATTCAGGAGTTGGATTTTGTTCATTTCGGGCTCTTTTACCTCCTCCCACTCGTTCTACCTGTGACTCTCATCCTGGCATTCTGGTGAGCACTGTAAAAATTCATGTGTTGGCTTTGAAAAGCAAAATGATTCTACCCATCTGTGATGATATTAACATCTACCAGAAGCTAATGAAATGGGTGGCATTATGATGTCAGGAGGAACAGAGCCAAAGGTGGTTTTCTGAACGGAGACTCTGCATGAATCTCCCCAGACTGCCCAGCAGTCAAGGAGATTATATTCTCAACTGTTAAAGCTGTTTACACATACCAACCAGCACTGACTGCCTCTTTGTGGCAAGTTGTTTACATGAATTTATTTTGGGAAAATTCCATTAGACGGGACCAAGATTTCTTCATAAATCATTGAATTTAACTTGTGTACTGATAAAATCTGGTTAGTCATTTATTCTTCTGAGCAGCGTTTAGTTATGAGTGTTCGTTATTTGTAAGGAGCAGCTTACATGGGTAATATAAAAATAATGGATTGCCTATGGCTGTTTTCACTGGTGGATATTTTACTCTGCTGGGAAAGATGTATTAGAAAATCACCCTCCTTACCAATTCAGCTAATAAAACAAAGGACTCATTAACTGGAGTCACAGACCTAATGTATGCTCTGAATTTTGCAAATTTAGCCAGCAAAAATCTCCCAGCGAGACACTGAAACTGCTTTGAAAGTGGTCCTGCAGATCTGTTTGCTGTAGTCTGTGGCTGTGTCCTCTGGAGCAGTGGGGATCTGGGGGGGATACTGCTGCTGCTGCTGCAGTGCTTTGAGTCAAAGGAGTCAGTGCTGTTGGATGGGGCTGCAGCACCCTAATTTCATGCACCAGCACAGAGTTTTCACAAAGTGCCATTTACCACATTGCAGGCGTATACAGGGTTTGGGAGAACACAAAATTCATTCCTTAGTTTTGAACAGAAACTTACTCTTGCTCTGCAATTTCAGGTGAATCCACAAAATGTCTGAAAAAACAACTCTCTCAAAATTCTGTAATTCATAAACCATCTTTTCTGCTGATTTAAAACTTCTTTACTAGCATTTGCTGCTTATATAGCCATAGATCATCACTACGCCTTTTAAAAAGGCCCAAAAAGCAAAGTCAAGATCTAGACATCAGTTTTCATACAAACTTCTGGCAGGACCTGCCAGGATTCTGATTTCTTCATTTCAAGCAAAGGGACCAAGGTCAGATTCTTTGTCAGTACAACTGGAATAACTTTTTTATAACTGTCTGCATCAGTTTACACTAACATGGAATTTGGCACATTGCCATCAAATGGAAGGTGACTTTTCATCCTCCAAATTCACACAGACATATTAATCCAACACTGAGGTTTGGCATAATCTTCAATTTTATATAGCACATTTCTTCTCCAAGTGCCTGACAAATATCACCCAAACACAGCCATGTCTGGTAGGGAAGTTAGAAGCATTCCTCACTGCTCACCAAAGAAGGCAACTTAACGCCTCCTTTTATTAAAAATAACATTAATTACCAGAACCACAGTTTCAATTGTGTTGGAAATATTCAGTCACTCAGACTGAACGGCATGAAGTTCAGTTAATGAGGTGTTTAGCTGCTCCTTCCAGAGCAGTTCCTTCTTTACCTTTGCTTCAGGCAGTCTCTGTGTCTCTTGGATGATTCTAGATCTTTAGCTTGAGTTAATAATTTGCAGGTCATCTCCAGAAGTTTGCTTATTGTAATGTCCATTTTCCATAAGGACAAATGGATTACACCTCCTGCAAACAAGGCTGTTGCCACTAAATGATAGTAAACTATTGGCAGTAATGCCCAAGGGCAAGTAATATTTTGTTATGGAAGAAATATTTCTTGTGAATATTAGATATTTTCTATCTCATCCAGAGAATGTCTTCTTCCATAAATTTGTATCTTCACCTTTACCAGGAAACCTGGTAGGCAAGTTATTGTGTCTGCTTGTAGGTCTGAGTCCTAAAGCAGGACCTCTGAGATCTTTCTGTGTGCAAATAACTCAGGTGGAGGTTCAGGTCATCCTGAGACACAGGAATAAACACAAAATCTTGCTTTCTAGACAAAAGGAAAAGGTTAGGACAACACAAGTGGTTTATAAGTTAGTCTCTGGACTACTTCAGCCAAATAAGGGGAATTAAGACAGACTAGCAGATCTGGAGTCTGGATGTTTGTTGCCTGTACACGTGAGGGAAAAATGCATGAACAACCCCTGAGTTCCCATAAGCTCCTTCCTCACACGTTAGGCTGTGGATGCTGATTTTAGAGTTGCACTTTTCCTTTGCAGAGGCAGTGGCATCAGTGGCTATTAGGAAATGGAACATGAGTTCCACATGTGCAGGTCCAAGTGAAGACATTCCTCTTGCTGGACTGCAAGCTGCTGATGTTCAGAAGGACTTTCCATTGCAAACAACAGCTTTATTTACCAGCTTGGGGTCCTGAAGGACTCTCTTAGCAACCTTTCCCTAAGAAATACACAGGATCAGCATATCTCCCAGCCAGCTCAGCCCTAAACTCTGCTTGTTTGGACCAACCAACTTTTGGAGCTCACCAGCCACACATTGGAGCATCCCTGGAAAAACAGATGTGGTTGAGGCTGAGCTTGGGTGTGAATTGCACTCCAAAGGAGAAACTTCTCACTTAGCACAGTGTGGGAAGTCCTTGAACAGCAACAAACTTCAGGCCAAGCAGTTACTTAATTTTTTTTAAATCCCCTTATTGATTCTTTGCTTTTTAAAAAAGAGTCTCTGACCCAGTCCTCCTGAAAGCACTGGAGGGATCCAGAGCAGTGTGGGCAGGATTTACATGAGTGCCTCCACAGAGCTTTGCCAATGCACTTTTGTCCTGGCCAATGCCTTCTCTTCCAAGCCTTGGCCTCTCCAAGTCAGACACTACCAAGTCAGGAGGAACTAAGACCTATTATTAGGTGGTTTGGAGCTGTGGATCCTTGCCTGCAGAAAATGCTGTGCTTGCCTTCTCCCTGACCTGAGGCAGCACTTCCTGCTGGGCTTCCAGAGGCAGAAAGTGGAGTGAGGCTAAGTGTGACTAATAGGGAAAGGAAATGGTGAGGAAGGGCCATGTTCACACCCCTCACCAAAATCCACCCTGTGGCAAGGATCCTGCCTATGACTTGCAAGGGATGTTCTGCTTTCTGCAGCGTTAGGAAATTACGTGGCTCCAGCCTGTCTTGGGGATAAGGACTCCCCTTGCTCGCTGAATGTGGGGACCTGTGTCTTTATTTCAGTTGCTGTGCTGTGCTCCGCAGTGCCCAAACCCATCCCAAAGGGCAAGAAGGAGCACTGTGACCTTCCCTAGGGCTGAAAGGTCGAGGAGGTCCTGGCTGTTCTTCCTGTGGTGATGCAGATGTGCAGGGGCCTGCTCCCTCCAGATGCTGGGCAGGGGCTCAGAGGCAGCATGTCCAGTGACCCCAAATGGAGAACTCTGAGTTCTGCCTGATTTTCTGTATGACTTTGGGAAAACTCCTTGGCATGTCCACTTCTCTTCACCTTTTTTGCCTTTTACACAATCCTTAGGGATATAATTGTTTGTACTAGAGAGGGGCTACATTGTTAGGAATGCTGAGGCATTAAACATCATGTTCTTCAAGCTGGAAAATCTCACACTGAAATGAGTAAATCCAGAAACTGGGACAGTTTGATGTTTCACTCAATAGATCACTTTTAACTGATTAAAATTACAAGATTAGGGAAAACAGATTAGGGAAAACTTCAGCTTCCTATAAAACAACCAGAGTAAAGATAAGTAACTAGAGAAAGGCTATCAAAAAAAAAAAAAAAAAAAAAAAAAGACATTACCAAACCAGAACTCACAGAAACACAGTTTCCCCTATGGCTAAAGGCACATGCTATAAAATAGATTTTTTTTTTTTTCCCCCTTCACAAATCATTTAAACATAAGTAAGAAATCAGTAGCTCCCTCTTCAGAGGCACCCTAAGGAATAAAAGTGCAGTGAATCATGGGTATTTTATTACTAGTCTGTGTGTCTATCTGATGGCAAGCATCAATGGCTTCCCTTACACAGGGTGCCCAGGGGGATAGAAGAATGCAGGGAATAGCTTACTAGTTTCTGTGTCTGTCTGGTGGCAGAAATCCATGTTTTCTTATAGAAGACACTGTGGTAATGCATGGGCAGCCTTTCAGTGTGTGTGTGTGTGCCTGGCTTTCTGGTGGCCAGGCACAAAGTGGGATTGAAATGTTGCCATTCAGTCATGGCTGCTGTGCCAGCAAGGCACGATTTTGGGCTCAGCCCCTTGCAGCAGAGGCAGAAATGTTTGCCAGGCAGGTCTGTAAGGGGAGCCAAGGACAAGCAGTAGGAGAATGCTGGAGGCAATATCCAGAGTTTAATAATAGAAACAGATATTGATACAGGAGTTTGTTCTGAGGTACCTGTATTCTGATGGGAATACAGGTAGAAAGAATCTTCTCAGGCACTGGTGGATGCTCTGGGTTTGAGTGGCAGTGCAGTAAAGCACCAAACACCCGTGTTAGTGCAGCTCACTGGTTTCTAAGCTGCTTCTGGGTGAATGTTGACAGCATTGCAAACCAGCAGGTCCCAATATTTGACTCCCCATGTAGCTTGAACCTCACAGACAAGAACAGGGGGTCAGAGAGGGCCAGAGCCAGCCAATCCCAGAGGAAGAAATTTTTTATCCATAAAGCTGAGCGATCTGTTAAAGGACTTATCTCTGAAAATGGGTTTATTTTATCTGAACACACTTTCAAGAGGGGCTGTCTGGCAGGCCATGAGCATCACCCTGGGATCGCTCCATAAATTCTATATGAGCTTTAATGCTTTGTACAGAAAGTTAACCATGTTATATCTACACTGAGGTGTAAATATACACACCTGAGTATCTACACAGTGAAGGGTAACGATATACAGGGTAATTTTAAATAGCTGGGGGGGGCGGGGGGGGTGCAGAAATCAGTCCAGCTACACTCAGCATGGGATCATTTGCCCTACCAGCATTACTTTGCCTTTTTCCTGCTGGACTCCTGTTGCTCTGTGAGCTCAGTGATTTCCAAAGGGGGCTCCTGTCTCTGCTTTACATCTCAGTGCAACACCCAGACATGCACCAAGTCTTGATTTAAAGACTGTAAGCAACAGGAATCTTGTTCAGTCCTAGATAAGATATCACAGTGATGAACTGCCCTCATTGCTAAATTTGTGCCTGTTATGTCTTGGTATAGACACAGTCCCTAATGTTGACATTCTGATCTTAAAGGAAGGGGTTTCTAAAGACCGTGGCTCTTAAACCTCTTGCCTGTTCTGCCAAAGACTGATGATTTTTTCTGATAATAGCAGCAGTCCAAAGTCTAGGCAAGAATAGCTTTTTTTTCTCCTTTTTTTGCATGCTTCTATTCATCACTTCCTTATAATTAAAAAAACCAAGCCATATACAATTTTGTTTCTCTAGTGATTTATTTTATTTTCATGGTGTCTGGAGACATGATGTACCCTCATCCTCTCAAAGTGGTTATTAGCATCTGGCCTGGCTGTTTCTTATGGAAAATTATAAAAATGTTTGGTGAGCAAAAGAGAGATGCTAAGTGCTTTGGTGGTCTGATCAGGGAGGGTATTTAGGAAAACTGCATATTTGGTTTTGAATGAAATGACTGAGCTGTAGCCTTTTCTGGTGGCAGAGACACATAAACTGCAGCAGAGTTTTGTATTTTTCTTCTCAATCATTCTTTTCACTTATAATGTCTGAATGTTTTGCATGAAACTCCTCACTGGAATGTTTTCAGTTTTAAACAACTTGTGGTGTTTTGGTGAAGGGTAAATAAGCATCCTGACAAGGCAACCATTGGAGCAGCCAAGGGCAGCTGGAATTTCGTAAGAGTTGGAGGGTGAATAATTTCCAGTATCACAGAAGATCAGGAGACATGGATAGTGGGTCTGAGTCAAAGGACTGGAAATCAGCCTCAGCAGGCTCTGGATCAGGCAAGTAAGAGAAGAAGTGGCCAGCTGGGAGAGGACAGCTTTCCACAGGACATTGTAATGCTTCACATGTAATTTCTTGGGCAAAAAACAGCTGTAATCAAACCCTATTAGTACCAGAAATGTTCTTTTTTCCCAGTGTAACAACAAACATTGAGCTTATAGTGAATTAGAGGTACCACTTTAGTGAAAACATGCTTCATTCATTCAGTTTTAACAAGAAAACCACATTTTCCTCTTTTTTTCAGTGGTTTTTGTTTATGCAATTTTTGAAAGAAAAACAGCTTAGAATTTTCATGAATGCATTGGAATTAGTAAATGTGAAAAAACAAACCCAAGTTACCACTGAAATTATACTAATGTAAGACAATTGAAGCCTGAAGTATTCAGTTGTTCAATATCAAATTAACACTTATAAATTAAACCCAGGAATTATAACAGATTATTAGAAAAACAAAATAATTTCATTGAACCTGCAGATAAACTATACAAATTCTAAAAAAATATTTAAGAAAATGGCAAAAAATAATGCTCACTATAAACACTCTGGGACGTGATTATTTTCGTGGTTGTGTATGGAGAGGAGTTTTATAAATAGCCATAAATCACTTGTGGACCAGACATGGAATTACTATCACCAGCACTGGAATTGGTGTTGCTATTGCAGTGGCCTAAAATAACATGATGCAGCTCTTGGACACCCTGTAAGAGACATTGGATCTCAACATACCCTGATTTATTCTGCTTCTATAATTTCTGCAATGATATTGGCTGAAGAGCTCAATTCTTGAACTGCAGGCTTTCAGCTGATTCAGGGTAGCACTGGCTCACAATTTTGTGACTCTTTCCATAGCTCTGTGCAGGGAATTGCTAAGGGAAGATGAAATTCCATGTTGGAGGCTCAGACCTTCCTGTATCTTCCAGTTGTAACCCAGAGAGAAGATACCTCAGAGAGACTACAAAACTTGCAGCACGCAGTCAATATTTTGTGCATGTTGTGTATCAGACAATATTTTGTTCATATTCTGTATTTGTCCATGTTCTGCATCAGTCAATGTTCCACATCAACCCCTTTCCACTGCAGTCCCCATTTTCTATCTGTAACTAATGTATATGCATACACATGCATGTTTTGATTTGCCACTTCATTTAACTCCTCTGTGCTAAGAGAAACACTAATATTTATTTCAGAGCACTGTAAAGCTTTTTTTTCCTACAGTGTCTGCTCTCTGATTCCAGGAGAACACTGTCATGTGAAAGAACCTATTCAAAATCCATTGCATTCCCGTCCTTTTAATTTATGCAGTCAGATTTATACTCTGACTTCACATATCAGTTCTTGTCTGCTCTTGAGTTCATTTGCTTTCACAGCAGACAGAGCTGCTAAAGTAGCTGCACACATACTAGCCTTCTTACACTGGAATGATATTGTCCCTAGGTGGGTTTCTCTATAATTGCCACCGATCGTCCCAGAAATTCTGGCAGAGCACATCACAAGTTCAGCAAATGTGAGAGGATTGGATGATAAAAGCCTGCTTGTGCTGCTCTTAACTCAGTAGGAGCAAAAGCTGATTCTTCACGTGCCCAAAATGAAATTAAGGGGGCTACTCAAAGAGGTCGTGGTTGCACGGTCACTTTAATCTGGCATAAATCTGGCTGCTGCTGAAAGGGGCTGTTCCACCCCTCTCCCCCTTCCTCTGCACCCAGTCACTTCTTTCACCCACTCCTGTCTGGCACCAGTGCCTGCCTGGCTGTGCAATGTGTTGGACCACTGGATCCAGCTGAGTATCAACTCAATTACTTGAATACTTTTTTTAAAAGTCAGTTTCTTGGGGTAGTAGAGGCACATGAATGCTCGTGTGCATTCACGAAGGAACAGCTTCTCCATTTGATGCCTCAGGTTCAGCTTTTCTATTTTTCAGATTCTGTGATGCTTTAGTGTGTGGGTCTGGCATTCATATGAGGGCATGGTGAGCTCTCTGCACAGAGCAGGGAGACAAAACAATTCCTGCTCCAGCTGGGGACCAAGAACAAATGATCCAAATCTCTGGCCCAAGAGCATAAACAACGTGGGCTGAAGAGAGAAAAACAAGCAGGATGGGACTGCATGGGCTAAAGCTGGAACTGGACAATGAGCTCCAATATGGAAATGGACCAGAACTTATAAAAGTGTGAGACCACATGACATGTTGTCCATTTTTGTGACCATTTTGGATTGTGCTGCCCAAGGTGGATCTATGGAGCCTCTTAATAAATCCCTGCTTTATTCTTTAGCTCCATTCTCTGTTCTAAGTCAGCCTTCACATGGCATCACAGTAGCAGCCCAAAAAGCCATTGAATGATGGCCTGATTAGACCAGCAGCATCCAACCCACAAAAATTAAACTACCCAGGCAAGGCTGTGAACTTCCCACACTTCTTGGCAACTCCTCATCTCTTTTCTCATAAGCACCTTCCCATTTCTCAGTAGCCACTGGGCACTGAGGTGTGCAAGCACTTTTTGTCCTTGGAATCTCTTTAGCAGTAAACACAGTTATCTGTGTTGCCTTCTTTTTTCCATTTGTAATGTCTACTATCCCCCAGCACTACTCCCAGCATGTCAAATGAATTCAAATTTCTTGTTGTTCTCTTTTTTATTTTCCTTTTACCACAATGTGCATGCCATCCTAAACTTTTTCCAGAGACCGGTCAACCAAAGAAAAACAAGGTATTTTTCCAAATTATCCAAACAATGAGCATTTCATTTCTGAGACACATCCCAAAGCTCATTTCCCAGTTCAGTGAAATACTGTCCTAGTTCTGTTGGACTCAGGGGCAGCACACAGTTGAGTTGTCCCAAGAGCAAAGCAGTGCTTTGGTTGTGGCTCCCGGGTTTCCTCCTTTCCAAAAGCAGCAATCCATGTTGGCACTGTGCTCGGCTGCAGCCTCGTTCCCCTCCTAGCTGCCTCGCTGTGTGAGGGGAGCCAAACCAAAATTCCTCAGCTCCCCTTCCCAGCCCACCCCGGCCCCACCCGTCTGATGGGAACAGGCAGGCCACTGCTGGGACCTGCCACACCAGCAGCCACGGCAGGAGAAGAGAGGGGAAATTCCCACTGCCAAACTCTGCCACAAGAGGGAAATTCCTGCATCCACTGCTGGGGCTGGGCAGGTTCAAACCCACAGCAATGGGAACCCTTGTAGCATCTGTGGCTTTTTTTACCGTGATGGAAAAAGTCCCTGTGTGTGGCACATTTGCACAAGACTTGACACCAGAATGTGCTGGAAAAGGGAAGCATAAAACCTAGTAACAGAACAAGAAAAAATCTAGGATCATCCTGGAAAGAGAGAAATCTTCCAGGCCAGTGTTTTGCATTTCTCCATCCTCGTTTCAGTTTTATCACAAAGCTGGTGGTAATTAGTGCTGGTTTCACCTTCTGAATCAAGTTGTCTGGTGCAAAAACACCCTAAACTCCACAAGCTTCATCCTGTGCCACTGTTTCAATTGTACTGGGGAGAGTCTGGGACTTGTATCCCACAAAATCTGCCCATTCCAAAGAGTAGCAGGATTTGGGTGTGAATTGTTACACTGGTGTGTCACAGTTTTTCCCCTGCCACAGTGCAGGGTGCTATGCAGTGATTTCCATGGAGTCAGTGATCTGTCCAGCTTACAACAAATGAGGGTCTGCCCATTAAAATATCTTGCTGGAGGAAAAAAACTGCTGAAGCAAGGTTTTATTTTTAGGTGGAACCTGCAAAGTCTGCTTGCCACGAGGAGTTCTGCTACTGGTTTGAAATACTTGCACTGTGAGGATAAAACTGAAAATGACAGTAAGGCTTAAAGCTTTATGTAACTATCCTCTGAGATGAATTATATACAATTTAACAAGAGGTTCGATGAAACAAACCGGAGTTTTCTGCAGAGAATTGTATTTGTGGTTTTAGTAAAAACACAAGGGAAACATTCTTAGCTTCTTTTTTATTTTACAAATTTTTAGAAGAAATGTGCTCTTTCTTGCCTTTATTTCTTTTTTTTTTCTTTTTTTTTCCTTTTTTTTTTTTTTTTTTTTTTTTTTGGTCTTTCTTGCCTTTCTTTTTTTCTCTTTTTTTTTTTTTTTTTTTTTTTTTTTTTTTTGGTAGCTTGCTTGAAATGATTTCTTATTTTTTGAATTGCTCTGGCCTGCTGTTTTTCCTCCCTGCTCTTGGAGCTAATTTCTCTTCCTTTGTCTCAAAAACTGATTGCATTTGTATCATCTCCAGACAGGTCACAGGAGGTACATGAATGCACACTGGATATGTTGCACATCTGGTTTATATCCTCCTCCCCTGAGCCACTTCCCATCCCACAATGCAGTAATTCTGTATCATTGCCATATATCAAAGCACAAAGGACACACAGACAGTGGAGCTAAGAGGACACAGTACATGAAACACAACTAAAATATCAATTAGTTTAAAATAGCCACTTCTCTTTTAAGCACAGTTCCCAGTCTGTGCAGTAGAGCAGTACCAAACTGAAGAACTTCAACACAATGTAGTTTTCCACAAGGCAAAACTGGCTAACAAACTCAGTGTTCTAGGTTTTCTTTGCAACAGCCTTCTGGCATTTGTATGTAACCCTGAGAGACTCATTTTAGGGACAGAAAAAAAAAGTTTCTATTGAGACAGAATTTTCATTGGTCTCTCATTTTTCATGGTATGGACTAAAGCAGGGGTTGCTACATTACCTGTTATTTGTAGGTCATTTCTCAGGGACCCTTGAACCTGGGACTTCAGGAGAGGGACAACATGTCCTGTAGGTGACAGAGGCAGTGGAGGTGCCTTCAGCATCCACTGCCCCTTCTCTGTCAGTTCATCTCTCCTCTTGGGAGATGGGAGAGTCTTTCTTGGTCAGCACAGAACAATAGCTCTGGATCAGAGTGAAAGGACTGAGCCAACAATCATCCCTGAGGCACCACCACTACAGGGCAGGAGATGCTCAGAGCAAGGGAGAAAGAAGCACTTTATGCTGCCTTGGGCTCCTCTGGCTCTGGCAGAGTCTCACTGCAGAAAGTGTTTGTGCCATAGGCAGGTTTGGTTTGGCTGCCAGCAGCAGCTGCAGCTTTCTAGGGGTTCATCTGCAAGTTTGAACAGATCTACTCAGACCTGCTCAGTGTTTCAGACTTCTGCAGCAGCACAAGCCAGGCAGGGCCGCAGCCACGGCTGGCTGAGGTGAGCTGACACATTTCTGGGGCGGGCAGGCAATGCTGGGGGACTGACGGACTGGCTGACAGCCCGAGGGATGGGCTGCCTGGCTGACAGCCCAGCAGACCCTGCTGGGCAGCTCCAGAGCAAGCAGCTTCCTGAGGGACTGCAGTGTGCAGCCCCTTGTGAGTCTGCAACCTCACAAGCAATCTGGCAGCCCAAAGACCAGCTCTTGTAACTGAAATTTCTGCTTCTATAAACTCTTGGGTTTAGGGGAAAAAACAAAAAAAAAAACAAAAAAAGTGTCAGACCTGGGCCCTGGAAAGGGATGACAGGAATGGGAGCTCGTCCAGGTGCTGCAGGGATGGTACATGCTGGGAAGGGCAGCACCAATTGCCCATTGTCTCCATCCTTCCACCCTCCATCCCCCAAACCTACGTGCACACCTGCATCTCACACACCCAGTTCTGCTCTGATCTGCCCCTGGATTGAATTAAGCTGAAGGATCAAAGAGCAAAGCTGGGACAGTTTCCACACAGGATGTAGACTGGGGCTCCCTGCTCTGGGAGACCAGTCCTGTGTTTGTCCCTGCTGGCCTCACCTGATTCAATCAAAACACAGCCCGAGGTCTGCTGTCCCAGCCCCAGAGCCCTCCCATCACACCCCCCATCAGCTTTGTTCCCACTCAGACTTCTTCCAACTTTGCCCAATATGCTCCAAAATGCCAGGAATTTCAATTTAATTTTTCCCCCCTCTGGAATTGGCATTAAAGCTGGAAGGAAAGACATTTCTGTCTGGTCAGAGAGAGGGAATATCTGTTCCAAATGCTTTTAAAATAGGCACATCAAACTTTATGATACTGCCTCTAAAACAGTGGATTCTATTTTCCTTATATAAAATTTGGAGCAATTTTCCATGCCCACATCCATGCAGCCTGTCTTATTCCTGGGTTTGGAGAGGCTGGGTCTCCATTAACCAAGCAATGCACAGTTTCTTAAGGCAATCTTGTATTTTTGCAACCATTAAATCTTCAGTTTTAGAGTGAGATTCTATTGAAAGTGTGGCTCTTAGTAAATAATACACAGTTACAGAGTTAAATGCAAATTCTTAAGCAGAATTAAGCTACTTTATTTAAAGATTTCCTCAGAGCATGCAGTCCATTATTCCACCTCAAAATTTTTAGGACAGTCGAGGTGATGTATTTATTGTTCCTAAGTGCCCCACCCTAATACCAATCAGTTTGGGCAGTGGCTGCATTGTCCATGTGATGGAGACCAGGAGGTGAGGTCTGTAGGCAGTAAACTCTGCTCATGAGGCAAATGAAGTGAACAATGTCTGAATGATAACGTTATGCTAAATGCTGATCCCCCTGATTTTCTGTAACCACTACAGCTCTTTTCAACATCAATCAGCTCTGTCACCACGGGGTGGACACAGCCATTGCAGCCCAACTTTAGTGAGTTTGTCTACATAACATCCACAACGCTGTATGGGGAGGTGTTTGCACTCTGTGTGCCATGGGAGTTGAGTTTTGACAGGGAACACTAGGCATTCTGTAACTGAATTCCAAAATTAAAAGGAAGCTACCAAAAAGTGCAGAGGCTAATAAAACTTGGTATCTTTTGTAGTCCTTCTTCACTGATAATGCCTGTATCCATCTCCTGCAGGACAGAGATAGCAGACAAGCACAGCTGAAAACAAATGAGACACATGTGTGGGAATAAATTGGGGCAACAGTTAAGGAAAAACTGACCTTGCTGTCATTTCGTATATTTTCTTGTCTTGTTTAATTTAAGGAGTTATGTTCTAAAAAAGCACGTTTTGGTGTTTCTGTTGTCCCTGAGCTTCTCTCTGTGTGCTGGTGATTTACTGTGTGCAGCCCAGAGCTGGAATCCACTTTTCCTTCTGCCCAGGCAAATCCTTCTGGGCACACGTGTGACCATCAGACCTGCTCGTGTGGGAGTGTGGCTTGTGATTCAGCAGCAAAGATGCTGATGAACATGGAGGAGAATTTAAAGTTTGGGAATAAATTAGCTAGGTGGCTTGAACATTTGTCCTCCCTGGTAATCAGGAAATAGATGGGCAAGTGAATTGATGGAAGTAGCATCCTCCTAGCCCCTGGCAGCCATGAATTTCAGACTGTGCAGGATCATTCCTTTCCTAAGTAGAGCTGAAGATGTTTCAGCAGTCTCAGGGTGTAAATAATGCTGCAGGCTTCAGTTAGCCCAGTCAATTCATCATCCATGCTCCTGGGGATGGATCCCAGCCAGAGTTCCAGCAATGCCCTCTGTTCAGGGCATTCTGAAATCCACTGTCAGACCAGTTGGCTTGAGGGAAATTCCTCTTTGTTTCCTGGGTGGGTGAGCTGCCACGAGCTCCTTTGGGGTGAGTCAGCCCTAGGTGCTGCTGGAATGATGAATTTGGGGCTGGCCAGGGGCAGAGCTAAATGAGACAGCCACAATATTCACCCACAGACACAGCAGTGGCAGTGGGTAAGAAAGCTTTAACCTCCCTGGGCAGCTTGGGCACAGCTGCTGGGGGGGCTGTGCAGCTGAGAAAAGCAGCCTAAAGTGCACAGAATTATCCTCAGTTCACCAAAGCTGGTGTGGAGAAGACCTGAGCAGGTCCAATTTCCACTGAAAGCCTGGGGTGGGAAAAGGAAGGCTTGTGACTCCAGAGGTCATGGTCTCTCACATCCATGAGCAATTCTTTCCTGAGTCTGGGCTGGAAAGCTGTAGCTGGGGCAATCACACAGATGAGTTCTGTAAGCACCAATAAATAAATAAATTGGCTTCTTATCAGCTGGAGGGATTTTGGTCTTTGACTCTATTTTTGTGATTGTTCACTTGGCTGAAATTCATTGCATCGAAGTGTCTCTTAAGAAAAGCTTTTAGCCCCAAAGTCATATTAATATTTAAACTGTTGTTCTCAAGCAGTGCAACATCTGTGTGATGTGAAATAAAGACATTTTTCTGTCTTTCCCTGAGCAGCTCTAAAGTATCAAATGGTAAATGAAGAGGAAGGGGATATTTCTTTTTCTGCTATGACTCTTATATAAAATACTAAATACTAACAACTCACCCCCAACCCTCCTCTGGTGCTATAGATTTGATCTTAGCAAAACTTTGTGTATCACTGAAATGCACTCAAATATTAAGGACTTAAAAATAAATTACTCTGGGCAGAAAATATTTCTCAAAACCTTAATTTCTGCAGTTGGAATGCTGAAATGCAGTTCAGATCCATCCACGGTTGAAACCCAAGCTACATTTCTATAATTTAGAGCACTTTAAAATATTCATAAATATATATGCATGTAAAAATAAATAGAGACACAGATCCACTTCATTTATTTGTTTTCCTTGTGTGTATAAATGAGCCTAAAATCATGGTTTTCACAAGTGGGAAATGAATAAATGTATTTGCATGGTTGGCAGAGCTGAATGAAGGCACAGCTATGGCTCTACCATGAGGCTCCTGCTCAGACTTGAACTTGGCCCACCTGAGAATGGCCAGTAAATGTCAGAATTGGGAAGAACAAGATGTCACACACCTTGGAACTGCTCCCTCCCCAAAGGCATAGAATCTGCTGTACACAATTTGTATTTCAAGCTTTTCTTCATACCCAGTGGAGTAGAACCACATTTTCTAAGAGAAAAATGAAATTCCGGTTCCTTCATGGGACTCTAGGAGGTGACCAGTAGCAATTCAGCCTGGATCCATCCCTGCTTCCAGGATGAATTTGCTCTGTGAACATAACATTTGAAAAAGATGCATTTTATCTCTTTTAAGTCTTTGTAGTTGCATTTTTGGCAAGGTGAGGAATCAACACACCCTACTCTGAGTAGGACTCAGACAGGTTGGGATGGTCCATGAAAGGTAACTACATCTGCAGCCTCAGAGCAGATGTTCAGCAGCAGGCAACTAAGAAATGAAGGAGTCAATTTTATACAGGTTGGCCTCAGATGCATTGTCATTTCCCAGTAAATTAAAATCTTCCACTGGACCTTTGAATTTACTGTCCCAGTATTATTCTATGATTGCAGAAACAGCCTGACCCTGTTTTGCTGGAGTGTTCTATTCCCTACAGGGGAGAGCCCAGTGCTGCTCCTGTGTGGACCATGGCACCAATAAATTGAGCACAAACCTCTTTTTGTGGCTTTTCCTGGGGCTGCCACTCAGTGTTGCTCTTTCTTTTTTACTGTTTTTTTGGGGGTTTTTTTCCCAGAATCTTAATCAAAGTATTTGCCAGGGAAGAGAGGAAAAAAAAAAAGAAAAAAAATGCTCTGCTAATTAGTTGTGTGCTTATAAACCTTATTTTGGTAATAGAAGCACAGGAGTTTATTACTGATGCTGGAACTAATCCTGTACAGGGCATGGGAAGTAGATAGAAGTGTATCCTGCACTGATGGAATATTGAGCTCTGTTGATATCTGGACAGGAGAAGTGCTGTGAATCAGATATTCCAGTCCATTTTGAGGACTGGTCTCATTTTTGTGGACACTACAGGCACATATTCAGAGTCACACCAAAGGTTCTTTGCAAACTCTAAGCCAGGTACATTCTGAACATCTGAACACCAGCATTTTGCTGAATTCATTTATTGAAATCATTTAGTAGCTGCTGTTTATTCTGACAAATACAAAATACAAAATGAAGCAATGTTCTGCCTCACTTTGGTCTAAGATCTCCTGTATTCAAGGTTGGCTCACTCAATTTATTAAATGTATGTGCATGATGCTTGTGTTGTATAGAAAGGTGCTCAAATGGATCTTTAGATCCAAATCTCCCCAAATGTGGAAACAAGAAATGCACTTCAACTGATCATCTCCTACTGAAAAAAAAAAAACAAAATATGAAGATGAGCTTGAGATCTGAGTGCTCCAAACTTTTGGTTTCATGTTGAGCTGACACTGGCCCTGCTGCTTTGATAGAATAAGGAGAATTTTATTAACTCAGGGTTCATTGAACATTTTCTGCTTTTTAATATTTTTCATTTTAGTGCACATCTCTACCCCCAGATCTGAAAAAGGATTAAAATGCCAGCTAGGAGACAGATCACTCAGCATTTCTAATCACACATCAGAAATCTCAAGGTACATCATTCTCACAAGATTTTCTACTCTTTGTAGACCATAAAAGGCTCAGATAACCTTCTAAAATCCACTCTGATCTCTTTAGTCATTAAAAAATAAGTTCTCACTGGGAATCTAAAGTAGGCTTCTACTGCAGTGATCACATTCAATCAATCCAATTTCACTCCACTGCTTCAGAAATTATTTATGCATTCATTCACTGGAAGTAACAGAAGTCTTCATTCAAAACAATATTCTGACAATTGAAACAGGGCTGGAACTATTGAAAAAGGAGATGGGGAAAAGCCCTGGAGAACTGCAGGGAAATATTTTCATACACATTATATCTTAATTTCAGATGGTTATAGGCATTTTCTTTGTAACTCTTTTTCATATTCATGTTTCAGTAATGTTCCAGAGCAGCTGTCCTCTCATTGTGAGTGGAACAATGTGCTCACCTGCTCAGCCTCCCTGAGAAGCAGACAAATACTGAATCATCTAAACTGCAAATTGGTAAGTTTAGTTTTGCATTTTCCATTACCTTCATCACTGTGAAAATGAATTTCAAATAAAGCAAGTGACTGACTTGCTTTCAGGGAGCTTTCTGAACATTCCAGTCTTGGTAAATAAGAACTTCTGGTGCATGTTTTCCTGCAAGGTAAGTCTGGTAGAAAGAGCCAATTAATTGAACTGCCAAAGTGCTTAGTGGCATTAGTGTAACTATTTCATGTCCTGTTTATCTGTCTGTGATAAAATCTTTTGGCCTTGCTGAAGAAGTTGATGCTTTCAAAAATCCCAGCCTTTGCCTTTTTTCAATGCATTCTTGTGTATTTAAAATTAGAGCAGATGTTATGTATCTGCTCTTTATAGAGAGACACTACATTTCTGGCCCTGGGCACAGTCTGCCTTTTCAGTACACTTTGCACAGCACTAACACATAGCTCCCTATGCTGCTAAAGGTAATAAATGTAGGAAGATAATGTCATGCCTTGAAGAGTGATGCTTTTACCAATTGATCAGTCTGCAGCTTAATCTGGGGAAACTGAACAGGGGTCAAATTATCTACTTTGAGAGGGAACAGCTTCTGCAAAGACACAAAATCTTCTGTTAGCATCTGTGTGTGCATAGCAGGCAGTAAAATGCCACAAACCACCACAATGTGCTTGTAGGAACTTTCAACCATTTCTTGCTGTGGCGTAATGAAGCACAACCAGACCTACACCCACACCCAGAGCAGTCTGCAACCCAGAGGGGGAAAATCAGCCATTTGCTGAAGGTCTTGGTTTTATGGGATAGAGGTGACTTTTGATTTTGATCATGTGAGCTGAACATTTTAAGAAAAGGAGTAAAAAAACAAGCAGCAGGAAGAGGGATGTGGTGCCTTCAGTCCTTGTGGGCTGGACCCTGGTTGAATGCAGAAACAGTGGCATCTAGTGGGCAGCTGCTCAGCTCGGGACAGGCACTGGATGCAAAACAGGTCAATGATTGGAGCTTATGATCTTGCTTATCAGGGATGAAAGGTTTTCCCAGGTCTGTTTTAATCCTTCTCTTTTAAAGCATTTGGAAAACAACTATTTTTCCAGCTTTCCCACCTTCAGTATCCAACTTTCAGAATGCTTGTTCTTCTGGTTGGCAGGCATGTAGGAAAGTCCAGCATTTTTCCCCAAGATTTTAGACATGGAAAAAAACAAAGTTGCAACTAATCCTTGAACACACTTGATCTAGTTTAACTACAGAGGAATTCAAGCTCAGCAGAGCTTTGAAGGAAAGATCTGTGTAGAGGAAGAGAATTAAAAGAAACCTGAAGGACTCTGAAAAAAAGCTTAATTACATAATTCTATAGCTATAACTGAGTATATTTATGCAGTGTTTACTTTTTACGCTAATTATAATTTTTTTCACTACTGAGTCACAATAAATGCTTGAGCTAATTTATTTATACCTGATCCCCAGATCTTGTTCTCTTGTTAGTTCACTGGATTCTGTGTAAAACATTGTGTATATTTTATGGACATACAGAAATACACAATTAGCAGGATGAGGGGTTGCTGCATCCATGGCAATAGTCTAAAGCAGTCACATGCCTTCACTGTCCCTTCAGCCTTCAGTGTTCACCAGTGATGAGCAACTTATGAAAGTCTGCTGTGCTGTGCTGGCCTCCTCTTCTCTGGCTGCCTCTCCCATAGGCTGGAGGGTGTTTCTGTGTTTACTTGCAAAATTAATTTGTATAAAGGGATGACTTGGCTTCTTAAATCTGGCAGAAGAGCTGAATGTCTTAAAAAGCAGTAACTTGGCTATGTTCTTCATGATCACAGGATTCTAGAGACACTCATAGGCTTTAGTCTAGGTTTCTTTCATTATTTTTAACTTCAATGTTTTTAATTCTTTCTCCTTTCCTTCATTTTTTTCCCCTCCCTTTATTCCCTATGTTTCAAACTTTCCTATATGGTGTCTGCTGCTTTTCTTGCCTTGAGGGACCATGATGTTCTTCAGTGGTCAGTTCTAGCCCAGAACAGAGGTGTAGATACTTATAAGAGAGATGGGTTTGGTATGAACATGAGTGCAAATACGAGTTGGCTCCTTTGCCCATCAGCCTGACACCAACCTGGGCTACAGGCTCTTGGCACTACACCATAATTCCTTCCCTTATGAAGTGGGAGGGAATGTGGATCAGTGAGCAGGAAGTACTTCACCTTTCTATGTTTCTAGATTTCTCCTTGTTAATTAGACTGAATAATACTTCACTTTTGTTTGGAGACACCTACATGAGATCCTTCGGCCCTCATGTGGAAAAGCAAACTGCAAAGCAATGAACAATATTCCATGTTTGCCTTAGGATTAGCTCAGTGCTACTGAGAACTGAGCAGAACCTTCTGCTTAACCTTCTCCTTAACCTTCAAAATGACAGAATATAATCAGGTGGGAGTTCTTTCATTTCAAAAAAGTATTTGAAAAACGACTTTCACAGGGTGACAGTTGACATAATTGTCATTAAATGAATTTTTCACTGTGCAAATAAAAACAGAGCCAGGATTTCACCTAGTGACTTTAGCTCAAAGAGATATGCAAATTTAGATGTCTGTATTGAGAGAGTTATGAATGAAGCACACAATAGCAGCCTGATTATACTTTTTCACACTCCCAGATTTAATCTGTGATTTATCTTGGCAGTAGGGGAAAGCAAGCCTTTGATGCTTTGAGATTTAAATTATTTCCTTGGAGTCATCTAGGAGAGCTGTTTTACTGGAAGAAAAGTATACCAGAAAAACTGTTGATCTAGTCCAGCCTGTCAAGAGCTCTGTAGCACTAATTACCTTATAGATATTGATAAAATTGTGTTTTATTTTGCCCCCAGTCCTCAGGCTTCAAGTGTGACTGCAGTGAGGAGCTCTGAAAGTCACCATTCATAACTAATTCTGTTGCCATTACAGATCACAGCAGTCATTTAAGAGCCATCAAGCAATTTTTTATGTTGTTTTACAGGTATCATATGTTCCCCATCTGACTGTACAAGATATTATTTTCCAAGGTTTAAGTCATAAAGGCACACAGGCAGGAAAGGGCTGGCTGGATTCATTTGCCCCTCCTGGCAGAATTACAAGGGAAAGGGATAATTGTGCAGAGAAACTACACAATTATTAGTCTGCACCACAGGGCTTCCCAGCTGCTGCTCCTAGAAAGTCTTCTGATGTTGCCTTGGTACTTCACAACACTGAGCATCACTTCCAGTGAGTTTTGTCAGAATATAGTATGGGAGACTAAGGGAACAAAATCATCTGCAAATGGAATTAAGTCAAGCTTTTATTATGAAACAATACATGAAATACTCATCAGGCAGTAGGAAATAGTGTTACATAAATGTTGTGTCCTCATGAAATATTGTTATTTAACCTAGAAAACTGTAATTAAGGATTTCTCCAAATCCCAGAAAGCTGGCCTTCTGTTCATGTTGGTATTCTGCAATTTTCTGTTGACCTCTCCCTCCAAGTTCCTTTTGCTTCAGACAGTCTAAACCTGTGCCTTTGAAAGGATACTCTAGGACTAACAAGTTGCCCATACCTCAGAAACTGTGGAAACCCTCAATTCAGTTATTCATGCATACAATCATTGCTGGTAGAAAATACATGGTGGTCTGGAACTCATCAAGCCACTTAGAGATGGAAGTTCTGCTGTACCATGAGGATTGCAGAGAGGTTCTGCTCTACAGGGAGCATGTAGCCAATGCAGGAATAATCTTGTCTTCCTTAACACAATCGTGTATAAATCCATGTGGAGATCTGCAGAAAAAAGAACCCCAAATATCAAAATCCATGCTGAAATTCACCACTAATAACATCTTAAGGGCTTCAAATCATTTAAACACTTTTCTAACATTAATTCTTCACAGTGGCCTGGGAGCAGCTGTTGGAAAGAATTCCTATAGCTAAGTGAGCCAGCTTTCAACTGTGTCTCAGCTGGAAGATTTTTTTGAAAATTGCCAACTTACCTCCTAAGGCTGAAGTTTGGGAATGTTATGTTTTTGTTTTGAAATGAGTTTCAGACCTTTGCTTTATTGTGGATTAATAGAGCCCCACTGAAGTCTACCACAATGTCCCAATTTTTAAAGGCATTCAGAGATGTACAAATAGATAAAAGAATGTTAAGCAGATGAAGTTTCTGTCTTTTGAAACAGATCAGCTGTGACAGATACCATCTCTGTATTCTACTGCTTAAAACTTTTGAAAATATGAAGCTAAATCTGCAACTCTTATACTAAAAAGTTAAGTGGGAATGATATAGCTTCACTTTTATGGTGATTATTCAAACTTATCTCAGTTGGCAAATTTCATGTCTGTTTAAAAAACCTCCTTGCAGATCAGACTTCACACTGAGTATCTCCAGGATGACAACTGAGTTTAATCCTGCCCCAGTCCCACTGACAGCTAAGTGAACAAGAACAAGACTTAAACACAACAGCTGGGAAAAGAATAGAAGCAGACAGAAGGGAAACAGCAGCAATTAATAAAAATGTTCTGCAGTCACCAGCTTACACCCACACAGCAGAGAAATGCATAACCAGAGTTTTATTAATGTGAACAGAACAGAGTGACAGAGTTGATGCCTGGACACTTCTGTTCCCTGCCCCTGCTCAGCTGCCCAGCACCTTTCAGCACAAGGTGCTTCCCCCAGCCTTGGGTAATTCCCTTCTCTCCCAGTGTGTGGCTCTGCCTTTCATTATGGAGAAAAAAATATGCATTGTAGAAGAAATACATATATATGTATATATACCAGTTGCAGGGTAGGCAAACCCATTAGACTGGATGCACCAGATCCCTGTTGCAGTGTGGCAGGCAATGAGGATTCAGCCAGTGTTCAAGGAATTGCTCTTCTGATCTCTGCTCCAAGCGCTGGAGGTAAAGCATATACTCCTATTTAAAGAAAAGCAAAAGTAATTTAATTGTGTAATCACTCAATTCTAATGTCAGGCCAGGGACCCAGGATAATTTCACAGCTGATGTAAGAGCCATTAATTTATCCCTTAAAATAATCAACTATAGTGAAATGGTGTTGCTGGTCAGCTTGCCCCAGCCTAGCAATATTTAGTGAATGACATCATCTGCAGACCAGCAAAGGGCTTGAGCAAGAATTATACAACAATATTCATAAATTAGGAACTCTGTATACACATTTCTTATTTGCATATCAACACAGAAGCCTTTCTTGTGCCTGAGGGTACAAAGGATTCTCACAAATAGATTTGTTATAGCCCCTTTTGAAAACTGGTTCCTGCTGCTTAAAGAACATTAACCCCTTGCAGGATCATGTGGCAGGACTGAAGGGTTCAGTAGGTAGCACACACTACCTACACATTTCCCAAGCCACAAGCTATTCTAGTGCTGCAGATGGTTTATTTCCATTACTCTAAAAATTTATAAATTCAAAAATACTTGCAGCAATCAAATTTAAGCTCTTATCTATGCCAAATCTACATCTTATAAAATTCCAACAGCTTTATCAAACCCCATTTGTAATTCCTTCAACAAAATCATTCTGATTTTATTTGAAGCACAGGTAGTTTGAATTTTCAATACCTTTTGGGCTCATAATATCAAAATAAGTTAAAATGTTTATATTTATTTTACTTATCACCAGTGCTGACTGGTGATAAATAAAATAATGTGAATTTCCTATACCAATTGATATAGAGAGGCTTTGGTCTCAGCAAAAAATGTATTGAAATAAAGCAGGCTGTGTACCAAAAACTTGACCTCCATCAGGGACAAAATTTACTTTTAAAAAGTGCCAGTCCTAGTGGGCTCATAAGCTTTGTGAACACCAGATACATTCATTCAAAATAATCCCCCACTGCTTTGCAGAGTGGGCACTGCTGGAATGGAAGCTGTGGCCTAAACCCTTTGCACTGGCCAAGTATTCCAGCACCAGGATCCTGCCTTTCACTGGGCTCTCTGCTCACAGCACCAGGAGACTTGGCTGAGGTCTCTGGGGAGAGACTGCTTGAGGAACTGGCAGGGAACAGAACTATGTGACTGAGAAGATGCCACTTTATCAAAAGGAGGATCTCAGCCAAATTAAGTTTAAAACGTGCTGATAACATAAATTACATTTTCTTTTAATAATGAAATGGGGCTGATCTTTCTTTCTGTAACTGAAAAGGTTTTTGACTCAAGCAGCACTGTGGAAGTCAAAGAGTATCACAAAGAATTGCAAATTACATTCCCCAGCTCAGCATGATCTGGCCCAGTACAAACAGCTTTTGCTTCAAACAGATGAACAGAGGTGGGTTCACCCCAGCATTCATTTCATTCTGCTACAAAGCATCCATACAAAATCAGTTTTCCTCCTTGAGTCCATGTGCACAAGCTGTGCACAGGGATGCAGCAGCCATGCACCTTCACTCACATGGAAAATCTCCACGTCCCACAGGGCAATGAGGGTTGGGTTTTTTTTGGTTTTTTTAAACCTTAGCATTTAGGGAGCAAAACAAATACTCTTATGTTTGGATTTTCTTGCAGAGGGTCAGCCTTGCTTTCTAGATAAAAAAAAATACAAAAGAAAATAAGACAGTAGGAATTTCTCAAAAGTATTTGTTCCTAATCAGGACAGAAAGTGGCAAGGACAGAGCAGCAGAGTCAGAAATCCAATATTTCTTTAGCCCTGGATCCGTCCCCTCCCCATAGAGAGTCATAGAATTCATGAGGATCACCAAGTCCTGCTCCTCACAGGACCAGCTAAAACTAAACCATAGGTTAAATGTTGCAGGCATGCATGTAGCTTCCTGCCATACAGGAATTACCTCGATCCACCTGTTCTGCTGCTTCATTTATTCTGTATTCAATATTTGTTGCATTTACCACATAACCTTAATCGTGGTTATACAGCAGATGGGAGCTGTATTCCTGCTCATTTGCAAAAACTACAAGGCTCATTTAACAACTCAGAAATAACCCAGTCCTGAGTGCTGTGGGCAGCAGTGCAGCCTTCTGGGTTTTGGCTGTGCTGTGCAATTTTCAGTGTACGAGGCTGTCAACAAGCACAGAGCAATATCTGTGCCACCTTTGGTTTGTCGTGGTGTCCCCCTTGACAAGCAGTGAGTTCACCCAGTGCTAGGCAGGTGGATTCTTTTTGGCTGGTGTACATTACCCACTGGAAAGGGAAAACCAGGAGCTGTTTCTACAATCCTGCAAGGCACATCGTGCTCTTCATGTCCTGCGGAGTCCAGAAGTGTTCAGCACCTTGCAGAACTGAGCCCCCTGTGCTCATCATGTGCACAATCCCTTGTGTGCTCCTGCCTTCTGTGGGCTTTGCCTCTTCAGAACCATGTGATTTTAGCTCCATTTATTTACTTTGGAAAGAAATAGGCAGTATTTTTAAATACCTTAAGTACCCTTGATGAGTGCAGGATTATGTGTTAGGTCTTCTCAAAGCAAGGAAAACAGAAGGCTCTTTAATTCTTTTACTTTGTCTTTTGTTGTAATAGGGTTTAGAAAGAAATAAATGTAGATATTGCATGAAAACCCAAAACTGTTGCATTAAGCCAGCAACTAAAAACTCTTACAATATCATAAAAAAACAATTCTATCTGTAGCATCCATAAATAAGTGAATGAAAGTGATTTTACCTCAGCCTCCACACTGACCACTGACACCTCCATCTCCTCTCTCCCTGCACAATGCAGGCAGAATGTACTGTAAGCAGAAGACCTTTCCTGTTACTTAGTTTTTCAGGAACAAGCTGATGAAATCCACATTTCTATAAATTAAAAGCCACTTTCTTCTCTATAATTTGACTGGTATTTTTGAACCATGATAAATAATCTCCTCATTCTGCAAGTGAACATTTCGTGAGCAATACTCAGCAGTTACAGAATGTTTTTAACTGTAATTAAAGAATTTAAAGGGGTTTTTTAATATTTCATGGAAGAACTCAGCTGCTTTAAATGGTGATAATCATAACATATTACCTGGAAGCAATAGAAATTTAATACTAAGCACAAACATTTTGGGGGATTTGGTGTTGTGTTTTTTCAGTTAGTGTAATTTAATAGTAAATGTTATAAATCACCCTCATTGGTTCATCAGGGAAACCAGCTTTTCTTGGCCTGTCTTCACGACGAGTCCTCAGCATCTGTTTGGCATCTTTTTCAGACAAAACTGGTGAAGTGTCTAAAGACAGAAGAGCAGAAATTAATTCTGAAATTATCAAAAGTTAGTATTTTATCTATCAGTTGTGAAATGAAATGTCTCCAAACCTGATTTTTTTCCTATAAACAAAGTGTTCTTTAATGAAAGAACACTTTGTTTATAGGAAAAAAATCAGGTTTGGAGACATTTCATTTCACAACAGCCCCTTCCCAGGGGTTATTGCATTCCCAGAGATAGGAATGGAATTTTAAACCATTTTTATACTTGTGTTTTCTCTTGTCCTACTAGTATGAAGCAAAACCCACTTATTCATGGTACTATAAAATGAGCAAATACAACAGCACCTTCAAACCACTGGCATTAGTTGCTCTTCCAACTTTTTGTTCTTTTCTGTGTTGCTTTATAGGATTTTTTTCAAAGTAATGAGTTAGATACATTGCAAAGAAGAGATTGCATTGAACATTCTACTTGCAGGACCTTGGTAAAATAATATTAAAATAGTAAGCAAGTAAAACTAAAATTTTGGGGTTTACAACAAATGACTACAGTGTGGTAATGCAGAGAGTTAAATATCAAATACAACATCACAATTGTTAAAAATCAAATCATGGAAAGTCTGCAATATAAAAATAGTTGAGTGTTAAAAATTAAATATATTAAAATATATGAAAAATTAATACTAAAATAGAAGATTGACAGACTAATACTACTTATATGCTCTGCAGATCTACACATATATGCAGGTTTGTTGATATCCCTACCTGTAACAGCTGTCAGCAGGACCAAAAAGGAGACAACCACAAGAAACTTCTTCATTTTGATTCTGCTTTCCCTCAGTCTGTTCCAAAATGAGCAACCCTGACCGAGGCTATCGCCTATTTGAAGGAGCTACGTCAGTCCCAAATGTTTGTTTATGCTTTAATTTGAGTGATAGTATGATTCTGAAGACATCTGGTCTGAAGGTTTGAATCAGTCTATTATCTGCTCACACATTCTCTGCATAACTCTTTTCCTGAGGGAAAGAAAATAGAAGGCCTTTTTTTTCCACCTCAGGCTTCAGAGCTACACTGGGTATTTTAAACATGTGAAAGTAAAGCCTATCCCCTTATATTTAGCATGGCAAGCAAAGGTTTTTGGTGCCCAAGGTAAACTATTGTTTTTTAAAAGAAACAACTGCCCAGTACTGTTAATCTCAGAGGCAGCTGCGAAGGCGCCCGTTTTTCAAAGATTGTCTCTAACTTTGCTCCAGCAGAGAAGTACTTACTGATGGGGTTTAACTCTAGCAAAGCCAGACTATGACTACTGAGAAACACAGCAGAGTTTTCTATCAAATTAATGGAACCATACAAATGAAAACACACATCATTCTCCTCCTTTCAGGACAAGTTAGTAGAAAACAGGATTATAAAGTATATTAAGCATAGTGTTAAGTAAGGACGTAGGTTAGCAAATGTCACTGCAAACAGGTAGTTTTGGCCTTGAGAAATGTCTAGAGCTCTTCTGGGCAGTGCCATGCTGAACACATGGTACCAGCACCACCAATTTGTAGGGCATGAAATGCATCCCTTCAACTACAATATATAAAATAGGTAGTCGTAGTTCGTCATTGCCTCTTACACGAGGGAAGTGAGGAATTTCCTTGGAAATCTGAGTGTTGCCCAACTGTGCAGTATGTGCATTTTTCAGTGTTTTCTTAAAGATACCAAGACCCTAGAATCCAGTCAATTTTGTATAGGCTGTATGGACTTACATCAGTGCTCACTATACTGTTTTGAAACTGCAAAAACCTGTAGGTTCTAATGGCAGCCACTATTTTTAGAACTACTCCAGGGAAACAATTGGACACGTAATGACAGAACGAAATTATGAGGGGAAGGCATTTATGGTTGGGCAATATAGCACAACCATGGGGAGGACAAATACAGGCACAAAGGTGTGACTTGGGGGAACCTCCCTGCTCTCCACAACCACCTGGAATGTTGTAGGGAGGCAGGGATTGGGCTTTTCTGCTGGGCCTACAGAGGACCAGGGAAAGAAATCCCTCAAGCTGAGACAGGGGATTCAGATTGAAGATTATCATCATTGGTGTGGTCAGGCTTTGGGAAGCGCTGCCCAGGGAGGTGGAGTCCTCATGGCTGGAGCTGCTCCAGAGGATCTGGACCTGGCGCTGCGGTTTAGTGGTTACAGTGGCAGTGCCGGTCGGACCGAGTGATCCTAAAGGCCTCTTCCAACTGATGACTCCATCATTCTAGGGCAGAACGAAATTATGGGGGAAAACATTTATGGTTGGGCAATAAAGACACAAACAACGCCATCACTCGGCCCCAAGCCAGCGCGGCCTTCGCCTCGGGTCTGGGCCCGGCGGAGCTGGAGTCGGAGCCGGAGCCGGAGCCGGAGCCGGAGCGCCAGGCACTGTCGCGGCCGCTGAGCGCCGCTGCCGACATCCCGGCTGTCGCGACAGACGGGGGCGGGCGGCGCCCGTGTCCTGGCAACGGCCCCGGGCCGCTTCCGCTTCCGCCGCCCCGCGCATCCCGCGGCGCCGCTCCGAGCCCGCCGTGCGCCCCGGCCCCGGCTCCGCCGGCAGCTCCCGGCCGGGCCGAGGGCCGGAGCTCGCTGTCCGCTCCGCGTGCCCCGCGGAGGGGCCCGGGGCAGCGGCGAGGGGCACACGGGACCGTGCGGCCGCGTCCTCCCGGCGCCGGGGACAGCGGCAGGAGGAGCCCGGGGGCGGCCGGGCAGCGGAGGAGCCCCGGCCGGAACCCTGCCGTCGGCCCGATGTGGCGCAGGTCGGTGCCGAGCGCTGAGGAGGGATTAGGAGATGGTGCGTGAAGCTGCGCCTTGGCTCCCTGAGCGAAGGGGCCGTTCCGGGGCTCGCCCCGCCGCCCGCCCGAGAGGTGCGAGGGCTTAGGCCGGGAGGCGCAGGGATGGAGGGCTCGGGCGATGCCTCCCGGGCCGGGCCCGACTGGCGCCTGGCCGTGTGGACCCTGTGCTCCGTGCTGCTGCCCGTGCTCATCACGGCGTGGTGCAGCTTCCAGCGGTCGCGGCGGCAGCTGCTGATCCGGGACATCTTCCGCAAGAGCAAACACGACTGGCGCTACACGGACCTCTTCGGGCAGCCCTCGTACTGCTGCGTGTGCGCCCAGCACATCCTCCGCGGCGCCTTCTGCGGCTGCTGCGGGCTGCGCGTCTGCGAGGCCTGCCTGAAGAAGGCGGACCAGCGCTTCCTCTGCAAGGAGATCACGATGAGGGGCACCGCGGGAGCCCCCAGCTCCATGCCGCACCACTGGATCAGGGGCAATGTCCCTCTCTGCAGCTGCTGCATGGTCTGCAAACAACAGTGCGGCACGCAGCCCAAGCTCTGCGACTACAGGTACTGCAAGGCGGTCTGACTGCAGGAGCACTACAGTGCCATGGCAGTGTTGTGTTTTCCACAGGGCTGGTGGGAGACCACACCCCAAAAGAGATCCTGCAGTAGTCAGATAAGATACTGTTAGACCAACTTCAAAGAAGCTGAAATTAAAATGGATGCTTGTGAGTCACAGATTAAGTGTGGCGTTGCATCTCACGTCCACTCTCACGTTCTCTTAATTGCATTGCTCCAGCATGATGGGCAGGCTCCTGTATAATTATATGTAAGAGACTCTCATTGTCCAAGGGAGTTTGTATTTCAGGGGATGATATTAGGAAGTTTCTAATGAATTTATTGGTTGTACAGTGGATAGCCTGAGCAGTTTGACTGGCACAGCTTACAGTTCAGAGAACCAAAGTGCATCTCAAAATTGGCATCTGCTCAGTGTAAATAGAGCAAGCAATGTTCTGTAGAGGTTTCAGGTTCATTTTTAAGGACGCTCAAAAAAGCTAAAGAGAAGTATTGTAAGCTACTGCAATATATTGGTAAAGTTTGTGATTAAGAGTGTTTTAAAAATACAATGAACCATTAAATGGATTTGCACTGTCATTAGTAAGGCTGCTTGCAAAGTTGTCAGTGCCAAAATGCAATGGCACGTGCCCCGGTGTGTTACTTGAGCCTACTTAGAGGATCTTTTCAGCCTAGATTTTGCCAGCTTTTCCTTTGTTTCTATATGATGCTGTCAAACTGCCTGGTAAGTAAGCAGAATTACAGAGAAAAAGAGCACATTATCAGAAACAAAACCTTGGCAGTGTGTGTAGGAGAGGGAGGGGCAGGAATTTGGAGGCAAAGGGGAGAGGAAGGAAGAAAAGGAAAGGAGAGAGTATAGGGCAAGTGTCACTGATACTCTAGTTGTGTGTTGGATTAGTCAGGAGGACTCCAAAAATAGCTTTCCCAGCTGCTTAAATCAAGGCTTTGGATGTAGTAAATGAGGATTAACATTCTGCAGAGGCTGGAAGTGGATATTGCAGTATTTCCTCTTGTTCTAGTCTTGTTTTCCAGGACAGCTTTTAGAATAGGTCATACAGCAAAGCAGTTTTGCATAACTAAATCCCATCAGCCTTGTACAGTTCTATGTAACCTTTTAGATTTCAGGCTTAAAGGAGTATTATCAATCTTAAGGAATACATTAATTCATTACTTGTCTCACTGTGTTGAGTTGAGCTTCAGTATTTTATCTGTGCTCTTGAAGGATGGACAGGGGTTCAGGTTCTTTTACAGGCTTTCAGTGTAACTGTGAATATTACAAACAGGAGCATATTTATAGCACCTTTTTTTTTAATTAAAAAGAACTGAATTAATTTAAAACTGTTGGATTTTTTTCCCCGCAGAATTCAAACACTTTCCTAGACCTGCAAGCACATGACCACTTTATATAATTTTCTATAGCCAATACATAAGCTTCCAGGGAATGAAAATATTGCTTATAATGGTGCATGTAAGCATAAGTATTTTGACAAAAGTCTAAAATAAATGAGCCAAATCAATGTGCCTGTTTGAAGATTGTTTTCACGTGTTTTGGTCTTTTTTCAGGTGTGTGTGGTGTCAGTACACTGTGCATGATGAATGCATGGTGGATTGTTTGAGGACTGAGGATTGTACATTTGGAGAATTCAGAGATTTAATTATTCCACCCTACTATTTGTCTGCAATCAACCAGATGCGTAAAGAGAAAAGAACCAACTATGAAAAGGTAATGGCCTGCTGCTTCTTGGGTTTGGGATATACCAAAAAAACCACCAAACAAGCCCACAGACAGACCTTGAAATTTGAACCCAATACATTGTGACAGTAGTAACTGTCAGGTAAATGTTTCAAGATCTATTAAGTACTTGCTGTGTTTATTCAGAGGTGTTTGTCATTTTACTAATGTCATTGTTGAAATATAAGCAGATGTGGATTTTTTTATTCCAAAATACTGAGATTTGTCTACCTTACTTCCTTGAATTTTTGTGAGTTTTTTAGTGCATTGTAGTGTTCATTGTCCTGAGCACTGCAGAATCTTCAGCCTTTATGTGTCAGAAGTATTTGTGTGTTGTCTCCTTCAGACTGACTGGTAACTTTCTCATTTCAGCCCCTGCAGGGGATGGGGCTCAGAGCAGGGCTGTAAGCAATTTCAGATGTGCATGTTTGTGTGACAGGCTGGTTTTTACCTTTTGCAGGTGGGCCCTTACTGCAGGAAACACTGGATGCCAGTAATGGTGCTGGCCAATACTCGTAGTGGAAACAACATGGGTGAAACTTTACTGGGAGAATTTAAAATGCTGCTGAACCCCGTTCAGGTATTTACAGTGCAAAGCCACCATAATAAAACCAAGGTTTGGATCAGAATAGATAGCATCTTGCTTACACATGGCAATAGGGTCTTGTGGAAGATCAGTAAAGAAAACAAATTCATGCAGTTTGTTCTTTTAGCAAGGTACAGCTTCACAGAGAGCAACAAAATGTGCAGAGGCTTCTCCCAGCCCCAAGTTTGTTAGGATTCTAATACCAGTCCATTTTTTTTGCTTACAGTAATACATGCATTCATAATAATTCAGTCAGAAGTATCTGACTTTTGAAACAGTGTACACTTTTTAGAAAGTGTACCATTTAAATCTTCTTTATAGAAAACCTGTATTTGAATCCTCACTTTATTTGTGGAAATGTCAGCCTTGACAGTTTTGCTTTGTGTAGTTGCTTTCCCCTTAAAATCCACTGGGATGGCTCAGGATGTTGCGTAAGGCAGGCAGTTGTTCTTGGATTTCCTGGCTGCACCTTAATACTCTTCCTTTGAAGTTCAAAACCCAGCTGTAAAATACAGCCAAAGAGAAATCACTGTGTTTTTGTTTCAAATGCATCCCAATAAGGCTTTAAAGAATAAACCTCTTTGTGTGCTGAGTATTTTAAAATTACTTTTATCTGAAGCCTTTCATCTTTACAGAATTCATCATCGTGCTTCTCGATACAGACTTTCCAAGGGTTCTGTCAGCTCAGTTTATCAATGCCATTTAATCCTAGGGAGGCAGCTGGTGCTCTGTTGTGAATTTGGGAAACAAATTTGGGAAACAAATTGCTCATGAAAGTCAAGACAACTCATTTGCTAATGTAATATTACAAATGAAGAATCTTTGTTTTGCATTAGAGTTAACTTCTTGAAATTGTTTATCTGTGAGGCAAATCCTGAGTCCTGTTCTGTGAACTTAGAGAATTCCTTATTTTCCTTTTTTCTAGGTTTTTGATCTCAGCAAAATTGCACCTGCTAAAGCTCTCCAGCTCTGCACTTGGCTGCCTTGCAATGCTGTCAGGGTTCTGGTCTGTGGTGGGGATGGCACAGTGGGCTGGGTCCTGGATGCAATTGATGAAATGAAGATAAAGGTATTGTGTTTTAAATTAAAAGGTGAAATGCTTTTTGGTGTTGCCAAAGTTCTATCTCTCATCTCTTACCTGCATTTATTGCCTTCATCTTCCTGAATAGGCTTACAGAGGAATATTTGCATAATTGCTTATTCATATTGGGAAAGGGTATGGGAAATGCATCTTATTATTCCTCGTAGTTCAGGGAAAATATTAACACTTTAGATTTTAAATTATATTGATAGTAGTTCTTTACTGCAAAACAAGGAGAGAACAAGCTGCTGGATATTTTCTGCCTTGTTATTTCCTCTTTGTCTGAACAGATTTATATTGTCCTAAATGGTATTGCTGATATTGGCTAGTGTGCTCTCTCCCAGCACACTCAATCTTTGATAATAACCTCATAATTTTGCCAGCTGTTCTGGTTATGTTGCCAGTGCATGAGTGAGTGCAGCCATTTGCTTCTGCTCCTTGCCATATGTACTGAAGAGTCTGTCTGTCTGCAGCCTTGCCTATTAGCTGCAAGTAGAGGAGAAAAAATTAATTCTGTTTATTGTGGATTTGAAACGGAAGATATTCTCATTTATGGGATGCTCCTAAGAACTCCTTCGAAAATTAAGAATGGAAAATAATTTTAATAAGCTTTAGTGTTTTACCTAATAAACTGTTCCTCTAGTTTTGAAAGAAAGTTTTTATATTAAAGTTTTTTATTGCAGCTTTCTTGTTAATACATAAAATGTTGTAGCTGAAGGCCATGATTACAACTTCATGCATAGTCCAACAACCTCTTTGAGAATTACTGTGTGCTGATAAAGTAGAAATAAAGTACCTATTAAGGTTAATGAATATGAGTATATGGTTGTGTGGTCCTGCACACTTGATATATTGTCCCTCAGTGCTGATACAGTTGATGAAATCTGGGTTTTTCTTTGTTCTGTTCAAATTGAGTCATTGGTGTTAGGTAAACTGTAGAGATTTATCAGCAAAACCTTTTTTCTTATCAGCAGTAGGTTATTTTCTGCCTTCATTTATCTTGACTCTCAAATACAGGTTGATACCTGGCTGATAACCTTTCTGGATAAAACAGTAACCAAAATGCCAGTTTACTACAAGTGCTTTTCACAGCTGAATTGCAGAGGCCATAGTACAGCTGAAATAGTTGTTCACCCTTGTGTGGTCAGGAGAGCCAAGTCTTTGCTGAGGTGGCTGTTCTGAACAGCTCCTGTCACTGTGCTCTGCAGAGCTGATCATCACCTGCTCCATCTGTGGGTGACAGCCTCAGACTGAGACACTGACTTTGCTCCTTTGAGCATCTGTATTTCTGTATGTGCTTGAACACTGGTACTCTGTGCATCTGTTGTTTAGACCTAACCTCACCTCAGTCTTGTAGGAGCCTTTTGGTGTCTTGTTGCAGTTCACAGCCCTGTGTGTTACATCTCTCAGTGTTCATGTCACTTCCCAGATCCAAAGCATCATTCCTGGGAATGAATACTCTGCTCAGTATTCATAGTGTGTTGTTCCCATATTGTGTTTGTATTCTCGTTCCTTCTCACAATGCTTTAACATTTCCTTCCTTCACCTTATGTCTGGGTAAGTAGCTCAATGTGCCACCTGCTCTGCCAGCCCCAGAGCTCTGCTCTGTGTAACAGGCTGCTGGGAATGTGGACTGATCTAACCTGAGCTTTGGGGATGGAAGGGAGACAATGAGTGCTGAAGCAGGAGCTAATATGCAGTGGTTTTGTATCCTAGGGGCAAGAACGATATATTCCACAAGTTGCAATTTTACCTCTGGGAACAGGGAATGACCTGTCTAATACACTGGGCTGGGGTGCAGGTTATGCTGGAGAAGTCCCTGTAGAGCAGATCTTACGAAATGTCATGGAGGCAGATGGAATCAAACTAGACAGGTAAGGAACAGTGAAAAGACAAAATGTATAGAACCAAACACTGCTGTAGCTCTACTGATAGTCCATGGCAGCAGTTTCTTTACATAAACATAAGTATTGCCAGAAGGAACTACAACCTAACTGAGGTCTGAATTTAGACTTTTAGTTGTGCTACAGGGCTTAACTCTTTCATAATTTAACTAAATTTGAGTATTTTGCCTTAATCCCAGTATAGATATGAGATTCCTAACTACAGCTTTGATACTGAGGACTATGTCTCAAGTCTAAGTACCAACTGTTGTTTTTCAGATGGAAGGTTCAAGTCACAAACAAAGGATACTACAACTTAAGGAAACCAAAGGTATGGTTTGCAAGTGTGAATATGAATTCTATGGAATACCTGTATGTAATTTTGTTGTTGTTATCAACTTCCCATTAAACACTCTGAATTTTAAACCTTAATAATGTTTTTTAATGGAAGTTCTGTCTTACAGGTATTCACAATGAACAACTACTTCTCTGTAGGACCTGATGCTCTTATGGCTTTGAATTTCCATGCCCATCGTGAGAAAACTCCCTCTCTGTTTTCCAGCAGAATCATCAATAAGGTGTGTTTGCTAAAGGGACATTTCCTCCTTGGAGTTGTTGATTTGACTTCAGGCTATTTTTAGGTTCACGTTCCTTTACCACTACTTCCTTCTTTCCATTTTAATAAGAGTTTGAATTAACTTCTTAGGGAAGGGGATTCCATGGTAAAACATGTTGGCAAGCCTACTCATGAGTGTTCTGCCTGGCCTGTGCTTGCTTACGAAATTTGCTGTTTGCTCAGTTTTTGCTCAGAATTTCTCATTTGCTTTGAAACTTCATGAGTTAAGTGCTTATTCCCTTTTCAAGTGGAAATCTAGTTTCTTGTGCAAGTTGTAGCTCATCTCATGAGGAAGGCTTAGTTCAAGGATGTGCAAATATATTATGTGTATGTTTTAGATAAGGTTTGCATGGCCCTAACTATACATAAATATTTCAAATAGTCTTCCTATGTATTATCTTTTTCTAAAAATATTTTTTTCTCCCTGTTTTGTTTGGGGTTTTTTTGTAGGCTGTTTATTTTTTTTATGGAACCAAAGACTGCTTAGTACAACAATGTAAAGATCTTAACAAAAAGGTTGAGGTAAGTTTTTTAACTTGCTTATTCTCTGGACAGTCAGTGAAGTGTAAAACCTTACCTTGTGAAAGAAAAGGAGAGAAGCTTTGCTCTTCACAATATTTGCACTTAATGATATTTGTGTGAGGGTGGCTGTGACCTTGGAGTATTTTTGTGGTTCTTTTGCTATCTGCAGCTTACTTCATGGAATTCATGTCTTTGGGCTTACTGAAGATTCCTAATTTTTTTTTTCTTTTACTGGTGTTGACTCAGTTCAATGAGTGCAAGCACTGATATTCAGCTATAATTTGCCATAGCACTCGAG
This sequence comes from Onychostruthus taczanowskii, assembly GCF_017590055.1. NCBI lineage: Eukaryota > Metazoa > Chordata > Aves > Passeriformes > Passeridae > Onychostruthus > Onychostruthus taczanowskii. The sequence continues at coordinate 4,663,032 of NW_024500350.1, forward strand.
GCTTACATAAGTGAGAGTTCCTTTTTTCTTTTCTCTACTAATAGAAATTTACTATCTGATTTCTTGTGAAATCAGAAGAATTTTTTTCAAAGAAAAAAGAAAACACATTTTCTTAGTGCAGGGCAAATTTTTCTTTAAGTGGAAGCCTATTAAATGCATAAAGTGAATAAGTTCTATTTAAGTACTGAATTTGATCCACAGTAATTAACTTCTGCTTGTCTTTTAAAGCTAGAGTTGGATGGTGAGAGGATTGAGTTGCCCAATTTGGAAGGCATCATTGTGCTGAATATTGGATACTGGGGAGGTGGCTGCAGGCTCTGGGAAGGAATGGGGGATGAACCTTATCCTTTGGCAAGGTACAGAGGGCATTTTTTGCTTTGTTTTTTCCTTTAACAGTTCTTGCAGTGTAAGGAATTCCCTCAGCAGGCTGTGTTTATCTGCAGGCTGGAAGGGTTCCTTGGGACAGGCTATCTCACATTTGTTTATTTTCCTTGAATTGGAGACTTGGTGTAAAGGCATCCTACACATCAAGGGGGTTTTAAGACTTGCTCAAAATGTCTGGCATGACAGACAGCAGAAGCATTGGAGAGGCTCTTAACAGTAAAGTGAGCCTTCAAAAAGTAGAAGGTAGATCCATTTCAGAATCTAAAATACCACATCTCATTAGAGGTTAAAATGGGAAGTAAAAACAAAACATGTCCAAAATTTTGACTCCCGTGTTGGGAGCAATACGAAAGAGAAAAAGAATTTCAAACATTGATTATTCCCTGTTGTGACTTCCTTCTTCAGAAGGCATCTATATAAATATACCCATAGTTTTCTTACAAGGCTTACAGTCCTGAATTTCTAAAAAATACTTGGGCAAGGTACTTTACCCAGACCTAAAAAATTAAGCCATTAAAAAATTTTCCTTTTCATGAATATCTGAGTAAAAAGACAGAATATTGTACAAGTTTATGGAAGAGAAATCCACTGTGAGCCTTAAATGTGCACAATGAGCCTTGGAAAGTCATACATCCATGATTTCCAGAGGCCAGCTCAGTTGTGCTGACTGGTGAATTGCTCCATAGCTGTGGGGATTGATGGCTTTCTTTGCTGTTCAGTGGGATTTGTTCTCCAGCACAAATACATAAATGTATTGGCAGCACAACATTTGTCTTCTGTCTGGGAATAGCAACAAGAGGACGTAATATTTGGGAAGATATGCTGGAGCTCATCAGCATCACTGAAAGAAGTCTCATTTTTTTATTTCATAGACATGATGATGGACTTCTGGAAGTTGTTGGTGTTCATGGTTCTTTCCACTGTGCCCAGATCCAGGTGAAACTGGCAAATCCCGTTCGCCTGGGGCAGGCACACACAGTGAGGGTAAGTGCTGCTTCAGGACCTGTTCTCCTAAATTTTTTTTAACACACAATACAGAATCTCAGGCACTCAGCTGCTTGAATCAGATCTGAAGTTGCTGTTTGCAGTTGAGATGTATATTTCTCTTGCTTAGTTAAAATTTATTATGTTATAATACACAGACCTCTGTTGCTGTGGTTGGTGGCCTGAGTGCCATTCACAGTTTCTCCCTGGCCGGGCTGTGAATGTGTATTGCAGTTGTAAGAGGTGATTTCAGCCCCTTTGAGCTGCTGTGATTGTTTTGCTGTGTTTGGTAGCAGCTGTTTTGATGGCTGTGGTTGTGTTGTTGTGTTTGGCACCAGCTGATCCTGAAGAGCTCCAAGATGCCGATGCAGGTGGATGGGGAGCCCTGGGCGCAGGGGCCCTGCACTGTCACCATCACCCACAAGACCCACGCTCTGATGTTGTACCACTCTGGGGAGCAGACAGATGATGATGATGCCTCCAGCCTGTCAGAGTGACACCAGGGCAGGGAGCAGGTGGATCCAGACCTGGGGATTTTGTGGAATTGGAATTTCACGTGCGGCAGCGAGGAACTTCAGCTCGTTAAAACATCGATGTCTGATCTGGACTGAGGTTTATGAACTAAGGTTCATACTTGTGAATGAACTAGACCTGACAAAAAAGCCATGCTTCTGCACTCTTGGAAACTTTCACAGCTGAATTACTACAACTGGTTTGCTTTTAGGTTGGTGGGGATGCCCTCCAGCCTTTCCAGCTGGAGTGTGTTCCTCTAATGGCTGGGAAGGGACAGATGCTGCAACCCTTCCTTGCTGTGCAGTCAGGTCTTCTGCACATCACAGCACCGTGTTTCAGAGAGATGTTTATACCCTTGCAAAGGGGAACAGCTGGGGGTTTGACCTGCTTCCACCTGCCCCAGAGCAGTTCCAGAGAAGAAAAACCAGACCAAGCAGAATATGGGTTGATGTTCTGACAGCAGCCTGCTCCTGGCTGCCATCTCTGCTTGGGAGCAAGAGAAGTAACTCTATGCACCTGCTTGTGCAGTCATTTCTAATAAGCTTCACTGAGAGAGTAGAGGATCTGGGAGCTCTGGGGAAGGTACTCAACAAGAAAATTGCTTTTGGACCAAAGGTTTCTGGAAATGTTATTTAAGACATGACTTTTTTCAGTGGCTTTGTAAGCCAAAGAGTACCCTGAGGTCTTGAGTCCCCAACATACAATTCAAAATACTTGTACCATGACTTGCACTGATTGATCCTGTAACTTGACTTTGCTTCAGTTCAGTGAGAGACTAATTCTAGTTTTTGTTAATAGCAACATCATAGTTTTTGGGCAGGCTTTTTGGAGGAAAACTTGGACAAAGGAGCATCTTTTTTAGCTGTTTAGAGAGAAGGGTTTAAAAGAAGTAATGATGATTAGCACATGTGGGGTATTTTTAAAAACTTGTTGAAGAATGTGGCTCATAATTACCTGAGAATGATCAGTAGTAAGTCAGTCTGTTAACTTTCAATTCTAAGTGTGGAGGCTGAGAGCTAAGTTTGTATAGGTGACATTTATGTGTATGATTTGATTGTGGGAAAAAAGCATGGAAGCATTTTTTCTGACTGGCTCCTAGGGGGTAAAAGATACCTTGCTGGTTACCCTCATTTCCCTTATGGATATAAAGTGGGGAAAAAGATGAGTGGTTGATCCTGGTAGTGGAGGTTCAGAGCACCTACAGCAGTACACAGGGACTGTCAGCTTGGCGTGTCTGAAGCTTCTCAGGTTAAAAGCTTCTCAGGTGAAAACATCTTCATGGTTAACAAAAGTAAAAGGTCTTATTCCTGTTCTTTTTATTGTAAGAATTTTAAGCCTGCAGCAGGTGAGAACTGAGTTGAGGTTTAAAATATCTCACTGAATAAATTCAGTTTAGTTACTGAAGGTGCTCTTCCAAGTAGGAAGAGAATTTATCCTGTGTAAGCCAAGATTATAAGAAGGTGAGAGCTTTGGTCTGAACTTGGAATGTTGCTGCTTTTGTCATGATCCCCCAGTTTTTAAATTTTTTTTTCTTTATGCTGACTGAAAATGAGACCATTGGGTAAAGTAGGCTGTGTTTCTAGGGTTTTTTAGATGAAACCATTTTTCTGAAATCTGTAAAATGATGTTTGCATTAACAGTGAACAATCTATTTATATTTTAAAATAATTTATTGAAACTTGGCAAAGTCAGTATTTTTAAAACCTTCAACTGTAATCCTCTTTGGAAAGCATTTTTAACTTGATGGTGTTCCTTGTAGAAAGTGTATGTACTAGAACTTCAATACTACTGATTCTCAGTGAATTTATAGCAGTCTGAAAATGTGATTAGAGTGTAATGAACTGTAAAGCAGAAGCCATTTGTAAATTCCATATTCATTAGCCTTGTACACATAACTTTAATTATTTTATTGTATGTAAATATAGATGAAAAATAATAGAAAATATATGTAAAAAGTGTTTAAAATACCCTAAGTATGCTATGCTAGATGAATCCATTACCTTTTTTTTAGTTATGAGCTGCAATTTGTATTAGCTTCAAAAAATCTTACCAGTTAAGTTATTATTTTTTTAATAACTTGTAACTATCAGGACCCTAAAAGTATTTAAGTTCTACACTGTAGTTCTTACCTAACTGTTGTTTACAAACAAATGAGGGATCTCTGGAAAAGCAGGGTATGTGCTCTGAAAAGCAGTATCTGAAATGACACCACTGGCTACTTTTAACTATTCATAATGCAGTTTAGACTTCCCTGAAGTAGATCAGATGACTGTTCAAATTGGTTTATGGCCCAAGAGCCTTTAACTGTTGAAAAACTTTACTCTTTTTACTCCTGACATCTAGAAAAGAAATAATTGATGCCAAGGTTGGAAGTCTCCCTGTGTTCCCACAGGGAATGGGCTTCTCCACCTGTGCCCCAGTGGGGGCTGTGTGCTCCCCACTGCAGCTTGCCATGAGTTCAGTCCAACATGTGTGAAATCCTCTGGAAAGGGTAAATCCATCGTTCCTGCTGGAGAAACAAAGTGAAAGTAGTGTCTAACGGGGTGCTTGTTTGGGAAAACCCCTGCTAAATGATCCTGTTTTTGGAGGTGAAGAAGTTTGTGTCTCACCAATGGACTGTAAGTGATGGCAGCAAATGTGGCCGTGGGGAAGCCTCTTGTGAAACTGTACTCGTGGTTTAGAGAGCATTCTGTGGGGCTGAAGTGTCCATTGTGACTCTGTAGCTGTCATTTGTGTGGCAAAAATGGTCTTGTAAAACATAGTCAGTTAGCCCTGGAGCCTGTGGGAAGCCTTGCTGTTTCCGGCTGTTCTTTGGTTTCAATGTTTCCTCCTTTCTGGTGTGTTGCAAATTGGGTTAAAGCCTGTCTGGAATGACTTCGTGGAGCCGTTTCCAGTTTTAGCCCCAGTTTGGCCTCAGTGGGCTCCCAGATTGTCTGGCAGCAATCAATCAGTGGGCTTGGCTGATTTGTAACAGAGCTGGAGCTGCCCAGAGCTGTGGTGTGCGTGGTGACTGTGAACTGCTCCCTGCTTTCTGAGCGTTGTAGGTGCACAGAGACCCATTTCAAACAGCTCCTCCGTCCACGGAGTTACTCCTTGTAGGCTGGGACCCTGGGAATCCCCACAGCATGTTCTCTGTCTGGGAGAGGGAACTCTGCAGCTGGAGCTCCTGTCGTGCATGGAGAGTTTTCCCTTCTCCCGTTAATCATAAACGTCGGAAGAATAGAAAAAACAATATTTTAAAAAGCCAAATAACAAACTGTTTCTTCTGCCAGTCTGTATTTTATAGCTTTGTGTAAAATGTACAATAACACTGATTGTCAAGCAGTTTGAAGTGAGTTCATGGAGTTTAAGTTGTATTGCTGCATCCAGTAGCAAGTTTGGTCAGTTTCTGATAACTTTCTTTAATGTCGCTTCTCAGTCCTGTGGCAGGCAATACAAAAAGCATAAATCTTCCTGGAGAGCCTTTCTGTGGGTCAGCTCCTTGCCTGGCTCACATTGTACTTCTTCACTCACGTTGAGAGGATGTGCTGGGTATTTTTATGCACAGAACCTCCTGTCAAAGGCTTTGTCAGACAAGGAAATTGGAATGGCTTCACACAGCTGTTCTTGGCCCAGTGACCCACCTGGTTGGCTTTTCCAGTCACCATCACCACTAAAGGTTCCCCAATACCCCTGGCCTGTATTGAAAGTACAATCTTTGTTCTCATTGCTGCTGGGGAGGAACATCCCTTTTCTCCAGTTTCTGAAAACTGATCCTTGAAGGGTTTGGTTTCAGTCTGGCCAATTCCTTCTGGTTCTGTGCTGCATTGCACTGAAGCTTTTACAGTGTGTGTTACTGTATCTCACTAGTTAAATAAAAGGCTTTGCACCTTTAGCTGTGATCAGCACAATGGCATCAATGTTAGAGTAGTTCTGGTTTTTACTTGGCAGCAAATGCTTTTGGTAGAGCAACACTGTAACCCAGTTAGTCTCTGGGGAAGAGCAGGACACTTAAAAATCTACATGTGTTCTAACTGTACTGACTGCTAGCAGTTTTCCTTGTTTTGGAAAATAAAAAAAAAATCAGTTTTCAATTGGAATTAAATTAGACTGTCTTCAAAAATGCTAGGACGTAACTGATTCTTTTGAATGTCAACCACTTAATTAAAAATGCTGGTTTCTTCTGAGAAATGAGAGGTGCTTCTTGAACACAGGCAGCAGAAACCACTTCTTCCTGTGCTAATTAAGAACATTGAGAGAATTTACATATTCTTTATTTCAGCAGTGTTGAGGCCACAGTTCTCAAGCACGACATGATCATGATTTATCATCTAAGAGTGCTGAATACCCAATTCAGGCTTTGGGCATCTCAGGGAGATACTTCAAGCTGGAATAAAGCCACATGCCTTGACTAAACCTGGTTGTGTTGTGCAGACTGACCTTAGCTGATGATCTGGCCCTTAACTGTTCAAAAGTATGAATGTGCTCAAAACTGTACTTTTTAATACTGCCCTGTGTCCTGTGCTGTGTCCCCCTACTGCTGTATGTAATTAATTCTTTGCATTGTTTAATTTGCAACTTGTTTGTAGATTTCAGCATAAAAATAGTTTTCTTTTTAAGATTATGTAGGAACTTACATTGTATATGAGTTTATTGCATTCTGTACCTTCAGGGTGTACATCCCTCAAAAGCCATTTTGTCTGCTACAAACTGCTGTAATCCTTTGAGTACCTCCAGCCATCCTCTCTTTCTAGGATTTTTGTAGTTAAACAGAATGGATTTTTATTTTTGTAGCTTGTAACTTCAGTATGTATAGTAATTGTTTAGTAAGTAGTGATCAGAATACTGTAAAATGTTGCTTTTAAGAGCTGTAACTTTTAATTAGTAATTGCTGCTTACAAGGAAATGTCAGCATGTTAACAGTTTAAAAAATATATTCTTTAGCTACAAATGCTGTGATGCTGCCACATGGGATTTATATTGAGTGTTTGTCTATATGTTATAAAGTGGCACTAAACAAGGAAAATATGAGCCTAAAGTGCAAGAAATAGCTCAAAAAATAGAATTCATAACATTTTAGGCAGTTTTCAATTGAGAAAGGTGACATTTGGGATTCAGTATTTTTTTATTTCCCACAGAGCAGTGAGGAGTGATCCGTGGACTTTTGGCAGATCAGTTGTTTCCTTATGGTGTAGTTGGAGATCTGTATTTAGTGCCCAGATGGGAGCAGACACTGCACCATTCCTGCCCCTCAGAACCCCAGAGCAACCCCAGGGCTTGCAGCTGTACAGGGGGTGAGGCTTGCTTGCCATGAAAGAACCAGTTAGCATGATCTTGGACCTCCAGAATAAATGTTTACATCAAAATTGGCAGTTTTTTCCTTGGCATCAAGCCATGTTTTCAAACCTCAAACTGGTTTTCCTTTGGTTTTGAAGAGAGGGCAGGCTGAAATGGAAGGGTAAGGAGGTAATAATCCCTTAAAAGCCATTGTTATAAAAGCAGAGACGTCTGGTTTTACTTGCTGCAGAGGCAGTGAGTGTGCTTTTGTCTCATACAAATTTGTGATGGTTGGTGCAGTGGTTAGATGGGCACAATGTGTGGTTTGGGCCAGCTTCAGCCTGAGAAGCTGCAGCTTCAGTGGAGCCACAGAGCTGCCCCGTTCTGTGGGTTCTGCACATTATGGGGGAAACTGAAAACTTCACTTGGTTGTACCATGGCCTCTCTCTGTGACTTACACTCCCTAAATTTCTCTGTGGAGAAACATCTGCTCCATGTTCTTCATAAAAATTTGTAAATACAGATTTTTCACAGCACTGGCTCTGTTACTGATTTTCCTAATGCATCTGTTTGTCTTGTTATTTGTACTGTATTTCTCTGTAGATTTAAGGACGTGGATTAAAGTATTTAAACTCAGCTTTTCCTTTTCCTGGCTATGCATAAAAACAAATGTGAGTCTTCAACTCTGCAGCAGCCCCAGGATGAGGATGACTGCCTGGCTCTGGGAGGGCTGCAGCCGCATGAGCTTAGGCTTATTTCTGAGAACAAAGTTGTATTTTGTTTAACTCTGTGGCCGTGCTACTGCCCGAAATTCCTGCTGCAAAATTTGAGCATCTCAAACCTCAACACATGGGAAAAATTCTAGACAGCACAGTAATGTCTCTGGAGGTAAAACTACCACTGGTATCCTGCAAAGATCTCTCAGCAGCTGTTTGCCTGCTCCTGGCTCATTCTGCTCCAGCCCGGGGGGGAGCTGAGGTTGTGTGGCTTTTCAGTAGGTGTGGTTGAAGTGGTTTGAATTCCCAGGCTTCAACAGTAATGTGAAAAGTCCATATTGCTCCTTCTCACCTCTGTTGTCACTTGGGGATCTTAAAGCAGCTTCTGCTGCTGCACATTATTTACTCGAAGAGGGGAAGGAGCCCTACAAATGCCTTACCTGTGATGAGTAGTTTCAAGTAAGAGGTTTAACAGGAGATGTTTTGGTGTCAGTAGAAACTGGAGATGGGCCGGAGGTGCTGCTGAGAGCAAGTCAGCAAAACTCCCACGGGGCTCTCCCCGGTGGGGGGAAACGCTGCTGCGGGAGACCTTCATGGATGGATGGCTCAGTGCTTTCCCCTGATGGCAGATAGGTTCGTTTGGGCTTTTCGAATAAATCCTCCTGTGGGGCCACTTTGTCATAGTGTCACTTCCCTCCCCGAGTCCTCTCCTCTGTTCCCTGGTCTCGTTTGCACAAAAGAGAGAAGGGCTCTGGCCTCTCAGCTCCTGTATTATGCCACAATCAAACCATTTAAAGTCTATTTGTGTGTTGTTTTCCATTCAGGATCGGGTCAGAGCATAGATATTCAGCAAGTTTTCTCTTAGATGGGTAAGACAATGGTTTCACAGAGCTCTCAGGATCACTGGCACTAATGCTGATAACCAGCAAGGTTTAATGCATCTCTGAATGTTTTTAGAATTGCTGGAGTGAGCCCTGCAGAGCACCCACTTGAGCCAGACTTTAGCCAAAAGTTGTGCAAGGAGTCACAGCGCAGGTATGTGTGAGGAAGAGCACAGGACATTAGCAAAGTGCAAGTCAAGGGTGAGATTCTGTTTCTTTTTTTAATCATAACAGTAAAAATACAAAGTTTTTGTGAATGAACGGTAAAGTGGGTCGAAATAGGATTCAAGGAGTCTGGTATCAGACACTTGAGGACTAAAGCTCTGATTTCAGGGTATCTCCTGTAACAAATTTATTTTCCCCTTCGGGAAAATCCCTCCTTGCAGAAGGGCTGCAGGCAGACTCTGCCTGGCATCTGTGGGCAATGTGAGAACACGCCGGTAACCGCAAGGTAGCAGATGGCCGGAGGGCCGGGCCCGCGGAGCAAGGCCTGCGGCTGCGGGGCCTGCCACTGTCCCCGCCCGGCCGCCAAATCCCGATTCCACGCTTCAGAGCTGCAGAAAGGAGCCTCGCTCTCCCAGACCTGCAAAAGAGCATCTCCCCATGTCGTTCATTGAAAATATGGAAAGGGCAATGCATATAGAAATCTAATTACTGGCAGGCACAGCCCGGCTTTTAGCATGATAATCGTGGGGCCCCGGAGCTTTCTTGTGCACGGACCCCTGAAAGATAATCATGAAAGCAGAAGTTAAAACTATTGAATTTCCATCATTCATTCAAAATTCGCTTTGATTATGTTGACACGATTTTTGTGTGTTCCTACAGCGCGATGAGAAACTGTTATTAATCACTTCTAACTATTTCAGAGACAAAAGGGGGCTGTCCGGCCCGGGCGATGGGGACGGCGGAGCGAAGAGGGAAGGAGGACGGCGGGGTGTCCCTGCTGTCCCCGGTGCTGGGGGAAGGGGGAAGGGGGAAGGGGTCGCTGCCAGGCGCGGCCGCCGCCCCCGGACCCGCAGCCCCCCTTCCCTCCCGCCGCCCTTAAAGCCCGGCCCGCGCCCGGCCGAGCCGCCGGCCCATGGCCGCGCTGAGGGGCTGGCCCGGCCTGCCGGCCCTGCTGCCGGCCTTGCCGCTGCCGGCCTTGCCGCTGGCCCTGCTGCTGCCGGCCCTGCTGCTGCCGGCCCTGCAGCCGCTGCCGCTGCTGCCGCCCCTGCTGCTGCCGGCCCTGCTGCCGGTCCTGCTGCCGGCCCTGCCGCTGCTGCCGGCCCTGGGCAGGTGGGTGCGCACGGCCGGGCCCGGGGGGCTGCGGGCACCGCTGCGGAGGGCGCTGGGTGCGGTGCCCTGTGCTGCTGGGTTTACTGCAGTCACCGGCAGGGAAATAGGCCACAAGTGTTCTCAGTGTTGTCAAATATTATGTCCTTTCCCGCTGTTTTGTTGCCTTTTTACTTTTCTTTTAACTAATTATGCTGGCGCGGATTTGACTTCCATAAGTGACCTCAGTAAAAGTAACTGTTCTGCAAGCAGTGGAGTTGCACAGGCTTGAGCGAGAGCTCGGGAGCAGGGCCAGCACCACCCTTTTTATAAAAACATTTTCTTGATGAGTTTATATTGGAAATATTAAAAATCATTTTATAAAGTAGATCTTTAGACCAAATTTTTCAGGCATAGCATTGCTGTGCAGCTCCTGCTGCGAGTCAGTGGCTCTCATCCCCATCCATGCACTTGCAGGTGGGATTTTCTGGACAGCTAAGCAGTGGCCAGTCATAATACAAGGAAAAGTTTAGAGCTATTTAGCACTGAGAAGCTGCCCTCTGACATTTCTCTGGGTGCTGCAGACACTGAAGCACGGATTTGGTGAAAGGGACTGAGGCTCCTTCCCGTGCACCCAAGCTGTGAGCATTCCCTGTCCTCTGTGGCTCCTGCAGTTCAGATTCAGGGGTGGGAGGGAAGGAGCCCAGTCCAGCCAGAGGAAGCCAATTTAAGGGTCATTAGGAGAGTTAGGAATAAGATCTGTGTATGCAGGTGGTGCAGTGGCTCTTCTCTTCTCTTCTCTTCTCTTCTCTTCTCTTCTCTTCTCTTCTCTTCTCTTCTCTTCTCTTCTCTTCTCTTCTCTTCTCTTCTCTTCTCCCTTCCTCCCCCGGTCACGGACAGGTGCCTGGTGTTTCCTGCAGTGGTCTGGGCTGGGAGCCCCGTTCCCGTGCCGTGGAGCAGGTGCTCCTGCGCTGCACCGAGGGCTCCCTGGAGTGGATGTACCCAGCACGAGCCCTGTGCTGGGTCCTGGAGCCCAGCCTGGCCAGCGCCCAGTGCTGCACAGTCTGCATCAAACCCGCCAGCCACTTCCAGGGCGCCAGCATCTCCGTGGAGCTCGCCGGGCAGCTGCACCTGTGGCAAGCGAGGCGGAGGGGCTCGGGCCCGCCTCGTGTCCTGCTTCAGTGCCCACTGTTCTCCTGCTGCTCCATAACCACCTCCTGTCTTCTTCACATCCAGTGGTGAAAGTGTCTCCCACGACTCGGAGAACCACATGTCCCAGGTTGATGTCAGAGTCCAGAAGGTCTACAGGCAGAAAAACCGGATTTTCCAGCAGGAGGAAGGGAGTGGGGAGTGGCGAGGCCCCATCCGAACCCTTCTTCAGTGCAAGGTGAAGAAGGGAGGGGGAGATTTCCTCTTCACTGGGAATGAACACTTTGGGGAAGCCTGGCTGGGCTGTGCCCCTCGGTTTAAGGATTTCATGCTGGTTTACCAGGCTGCCAGAGCAAGGGGAGCCAACTCCTGCGAGGCTGAGCTCAACTGACATGAGAGACACTCCTGCTGAGACCTGAAAAATTTCAGCCCAATCTTTGGATTCTGAATCTGGAGTTAAAACCAAGAGTTAAAGGACTAAAGTTAACAATTCCACCCAAACTGGACCTGGAGGATTTCCTGAAGATAATGGCTCTGTGAGCCCTGTAAAGTGACTTTTAACTCACAATAACTTCTTTTTCATCACATTTTCTTTGCCTCATAAAATAACTCTGGATTTTGGAAAGACAGTATTTTGGGGAAGGTTAGAAGCAGCCTGTGCTCAGGATTAGAAAAGTCTCTCTAACATCTCTTGCTCTGTGTAAATGTTATGTGCTTTTTCTCTAGATATTTTTATCCCCTCCCCAATCTCTGCTTGATTTCTCTTCCTTTAAAGGCAAATGTGAAAACTTCCTCTAACCTGGGAGGAAAAAAACTACCTCTAAAGCAAAAAAAGCCCTTTCTTCATCAAGAATTACTTGATTTTTAAAATGGAATGTAGGTGCTGTAAAAAGTACATGCTTTTTTCTGACATTGAAAAAACATTAAGGAGTTTAATACAAGCACAAACAAAATGCAAACTACGTTGCCTCCTTCAAGTTCTGTTGAACTAATTTAGGATCAAGAATTGCTCATGATGGTATTTTCACCTAAATTATCTGCCTCTTTACAATTAGCCTTTATTATTTGATTGGCTTAGTCTGGCTAAAGCACTAAGGGAGGGTGGCTCCTCCCACCCTCCCTTAGTGCTTTAGCCAGACTCACACAATTGCCTGTATTTTATGTAAATGGAATTGCTACACCGTGAAATGATATACAAATGTGCCTACCACCCAGAACCCAATAAATGGTGTGAATAAACCCATTATTTCCCATGTAATGGCATCTGGCTGCAGCCTGGGCAACACGGGGCTGACAGATGTGAGCCCATGGCAAGGCCTGGAGAAAACTGAACGAGGAGAACTCTGACAGGCCACAATTAATTGACTTTTGGAATGACTCCTCTTTTCCACAGTTCTACTTGGCTGAGCAAGATTCACAAATTGCTGTCTTGAACTTTTTTCTGGGACAAAATAGCTGCCAATGAAAGTCTAAATGACATGAGTTTTGAATAGAAGTCATACAATGACCACACTGTGACACGTTTTTAACTGACATTGATTATTTGAGAAGTAGCAGCCACTTAATTGGAAGGGAATTAGGAAGGGGGGAAGAAATGGGAGGGAGTCAGAGGCCTGCGTACAGAAATACATTGTTAAACCCTAACCAACACAATTTTACTAAAATAGGGAATGTATTGATAAACATTTTTACATGTATTCACAGAAAGTATGATTTGGAGTCTAAGTCAGTTGTTCTTTTTGCTGTGAAAAAGTGTTCACAAAGCTAAGTCAAGAGGAAATGCCATTAGCAAGGAAGAAAACAGAATATGAATGTGATGATGCTGACTTCCCTGGGGCCTCAGTACCTGCTCAGGCCTCTGGCTGTAGTCACAGTCAAGCTTACACAGGCTTAAAATACCTCCTTGTCTGTCTTTGGAAACTGAGGCAAAGCTCTGGCAGACCTAACTGACCTCCTAATCCCAGGGACAGCATGGGACAAGCAGTGAAGATGAGGATTTTACCCCCCCTTGGTTTTTGTAGTACCTGTCACACTGCTCAAGCAACACTGTATGAGTCTGCAAAATCTTCAGAGATTTCCTTCCCCAAAACCTTCTTCAGCCCAACTCACTTGGAGAACTTTAGGTGGAAATGTTTGACTTGTTTCATGGATGCTTTGGGCTGATTTTTAAATCTGCTGAGGCACCAGAGCAGCTCCCTGCTGAATTGTTTTCCACTGGCCACATGGGGAGGCAGCAGCTTGCAATTTCACTGGATGAAATCATCAGGAATCACCACCTATTGCTGCTTCCAGGTGTAACTTGGGCTGGCAGATGCTGGATCTCACCTGAGGCTTTTTAGAGCAATCCCACACTGTGTCTTCAATTGTCCATCTTCCTCCAGCATGCAGGACCATGGTTGTGCTTACCCAAGAAGGTCTCCAGTTTTGTTTCCTGGGAAAGATGATCTCATCCTCAGTGAGGAGGAGCATTACTGACAATGGGTGTGTGGCTCAGTGTCACTCTTGCACCGAGAATGACACGGGACAGGCGGGAGGCAGGATTGTAGAAGGATCCAAGAAGGATTTATTGAAGAGACCCGCGTGGTTTAAATAGAGTGATACGATGGATTCTGTTTGATTGGCTAACTAACAAAAACACCTCCCTCACACTGTCCTTGAGAAGAACAGAAAGATTAAGGAGAAAAACACCACCTACAGATTGTTTATACTTAACAAGTTATCACATCCTTCCAACTCCCTGAAAATTCTCACAAGCGGCTGTGAGAAACGCTTGCTGTTTGCCTCTCTCTCTGTCCCACGGCATCCACAGCCCCGGGGAAGGAGGCAGTTCAGGACCAGCCCAGAGAACACCACAGCTCTGCCTGCCCCTTCCCCAGCTCCCCCCAGCCCAGCGAGTGAGGCACCACCAGAGCTGTCCTTTGTTGTGTCTTCACCGCTGCCCCCCTCCCTGCTTCGAGCCTGAGCAGAGAACAAAACATTCAGAGTTAGGGTTTACTGTGAGTTTTTATTGAATTCAAGCCATCACCAGTCACCAGCCACCCCTGGAGTGGGCACAGGCACAGGGACCTGGTGGCACAAACCCCATGGTGCTGGCCCTGCCTGTGTGTGGCTGGCACAGCTACAAACAATAACACACCGTATACAGAATGAAGAACAGGGCTGATATATCAGTAATCAACAGGTTTATAACTGCATAAGCATATATTTTTCTAAATACACTGCTTTACTGATGTCTTTAATTGAAGAAAAGATTAAACATTCATTTATTTTCATTCAGCAACTGTTTTTTTTTAATTTACTCTAATTTGTATAATAAAATGCAAATCAATGCACATTCTCATGGTGTTAACACCAGAATTAGTTCTTTTTCTAGACTAAGTTGCTTTCTTTGTAATACTAAAAAGAGAATTACAATTAAAATATATGCTCCTATATATGTCTTCTTTAAATTCAGTGCAGCTCTTACAGGTGCCTCCCAAGTAAAACCAATCCATTTGTGTTGAAAAGGCTTTAAAATGATCATTTATCGTGCAGTAACTAGTATTTCTCCTAAACACACTAATATTTACTATTAGTTATAAAAGTTATATCACACTAATGTCTCAAAATACGCAAGATACCTGAAGCTAACCAAAACATTTCTCAGATGCCCAGAGATTGGTCCTAGTAATGCCAAGGTCCCCATTTCCATCCCCATATGGATCATTCACTCAAGAGCTGGACTCAGTGATCCTTGTGAGTCCCTTCCAACTCAGAACATTCTGTGATTCTGTGAATTCCAAATTAAAGAACTTTACTCTATGACTTCTAGTCATTCATAGCACAACAGAAAGCAAAACAGAGGTTCAGGAGCCCAGTACAAGGCTTGTTTCACTGCCTGGTAATGCAGGACACCTTATGTGTTCCACATGCTTGGTCCTGCCCCAGTGTCCCATGTCAAGAATCCCACTTCGTCCAACGAGGCAGAATAAAAGCTGCTCTTTACTTTGTTTGGGTGTCCCTCCAGACCATGGCCACAGAAGCCCACAGACTCAGAGGCCAGTACTGACACCTCTCTGAAGTCAAGAAGCAAGGAACAGAGGATGGGGACTTCCTCCACTGCACAGACTGCTGGAGCACCTTTTTGCCCAAAGCCAAGGGGACAGAGTACTCCTTCAGCACCCTGCTGAGTGCATCTGCAGCCCTGTGCACAGCCAAGGAGCAAAAGGATTTCTCAGAGGGAACTGCTCTTATCTTTCACTGCTGAAAGGAAGGGCAGAAAACTGGAAGGGCAGAAAACCCAGTCTGTCACCCATTGCTGGCTCCCAGCAGGACACAGCCTCCTTCTGCACCTTTTGCATGTTCTGCCCAGGCTGGGAGTTTTAGTGCTGACTGTGCTTTGGAAAGTGGAGACCCTTCAGGGAGTAGAACTGCTCCAAAGACAGCCATGGCACTTTTAGATCCACCATCGATTCCATATCCTATTCTGACCAAAACATTGGAAGAAATGAGACTTGTGCTATCTTTGACAAAGTACTAAGAGTTTACAAGCCAAGTAAAAATAGACACCAAGCCTGAATTCCTGAAAGCCTCTCTCCAGAGCACTTTGGCTAATGTAGTCACAGAGGTTCTTTTAAGCCTTTTAAGAATTCCCTGCAAAACTGCCAGCAGTGGCTTTGTGTTCTATTTCACCAAGTCCTGTAAGGGCAGTTTTAGAAATCCAAGTCCAGGAAGGCTCTCATGTGAGCTTCCCATGGGCTACAAGAAATAAAAGCTGGCACAGTAAGTCCAGGTTTATATGGACCCAATAACTATGAGATCCAAATACCTTGATTGCCTACAGATGGTTTTAAAGTTGTAAGGAAGAAGTACAGATTTCTCTGCACCTGGTGAGAACTTCTGAAGACATACCACAACCCAAAGAACACCAGGAGAATTAAAAATCCATCCCAGAAGAATGGATGTATATTCTCCTTTGTGCTAATTCTCTGTATGTCAAAAGACTCATCCTGTCTGCCCACAGGCTTCACAGAGAGGAACCAGCATTTTCCAAGTACTTGCACTCTGTCTTGAGACTCCTCAAATTGGAGTCCCAAAAACATGCAAGAAACCCAGTTTCTACCACCTGAACAACAAAAGGTACACCAGGAGAGACTATCCCACCTCATAAAGAGGAAAAGCTTTATGACAGGAGGCCCTTCTTTAAGCTAAAGATACACCAGCAGAGAATATCCCACCTCATAAAGAGGGAAATATTAGAATGGAGAACCTGAGAGCAGGAATGCACCCCCTGAACTCCCCAGCACACACAAAAAAACCCAGCACTGAAGAGCCTTCAGTGTGAAGATGTGAAGCATGTCCTGGGTCAGAAGATGACACAGAATGCTTCATCCCACAATCTTCATCACAGGATGCACACCACTGCTCTGCAGGATGTCTTCCTGACAACTCTCTGGTGTATTCCCAGTGTCTGGGCTGATGTCATTTGTTTCCTGGTGATTCTAATACAATTTATTTCCCATCAATTCTAGAAGTCTCGGCAGTTCCATTCTGATTAGATTTGTCACAGTGGCTTTTATAACTTACAGCCATAAGACCTGAACTTAGGGATTTCAGCAGCTCTTTCTGGTGGAGTCCTATGTCACCCTGATTTTTTAAGATTTTCTAAGCCTTCTGAGGTTTGCATTCTTGTAGCAAACTTTCTCACACACTTTCTGTAAACTGATTGTTTTGCGTTCTTCTATGGAGGAGGAGAAACTTGATGGACTTTGGTTTGTCCAGTGTCATTGGAGAGGTGGCACTTTCACCCTCCAATCCACTGTCACCTTTAGAAATCTATAAATGTTGGGAGTCAGAAAATAAACTTCTCTTTTTCCTGCCTTGAGAGCAGCAGTATGCCTGCGTTGTGTTGTCTCGTGTCCTGTAGTGACAGTCCTACACTGAGAACACCTGTATGGACAACAGCCTCTGCACAGGCCAAAAGGCAACAGTGAGACCTCCCTCAAAGCCTGAATTTGTCAAAGAATTCTTCCTGTTTCTTTCTCAAAGGGGTTATTGTTACCCATGAACACATTAATTCTGTTGCTCCTTTACAGGAAACCACAGAAGCCACAGACGCCACTGAAGACATTTAACAAGGATTTGCACCATAACTTTGATTTCAGGGCAACCAAGACCTTTGCAAACCACTGTAGTTTGTATCATCACCAACATTTTGCTAAATCACTATCTAAAGGCTTTAGCAATTCAGTCCAAAGAACTGGCAGATTTCCTAAGCTGCTTAAAAGAGATGATAATTTCTGTATCAATCAATCTTTGAGACAGATTATCTGTGCTGTAAAAGAACTAAACTGAGATACAAGACCTTACTCTTTCATGTGACAGAGAGAGAGAACAGCATCACTGGAGAACAGCCAGAAGGCTGGGTACAAGGCTTCAGTGAACTGGGTTTTGAATTTATAGATCAGGTTATTCTTCTCCCCCACCGCCATGAAAACCACAAGGCCCCCCTCGCAGTGGAGCAGCACCCCGATCTTGGTCGCCTTTGTGTTGGGCAGGCACTTTTCCACGTCGTTGTGCCAGGAGGATATTTTGGAGTTGAGCCACTCGATGCACCAGGACTTGCTGTTCCTGCCCAGGCGGCTCTCGGGGCCCTGGCGCTCCATGCTGCCGTAGCAGACGCCGACGCCGCAGAAGCTGCCCTGCTGCAGCTCCACCTCCCAGTAGTGGATGCCTCTCTTGAAGCACTGGAAGCCCAGCACCTGGCGGTAATCGGTGAAGCGCTGAGGGTGGTACCTGTGGCCTGGGAAGGTGTCTGAGATGGACATCCTGGTGTAGTTCTCAGCCAGAACCACGGTGCTGTGAGCCGTGTTGTAATCCAGCGTGATGTTGGCAGCATCTGCAACGACACGAGTCACTCGAGGGTGCTGGAGAACAAAGCACTTTTGTTTATCCTGTCCTGCCTCAGCACTTGTTGCTATGTTTATCTGCCAGCTCTGCTCTCCTCCTCAGTGCAGCCAGTTCTTAGGGCCACAGTACAAGCTGCTGGGTTCAACTGCAGCTCTATGTCACACAACAGGCAAATGGAGGAGGAGTTTTCTTCCTTCCTGCAGCCTCACAGGATCTCTTTAGCACCCTAATACCCCAAAGGAAGGTGATGGCTGATCTGGCAGCAAAAGGTGTGCCATGTTGTATAGCATCTTAACAAGCCATCATGGGCTCACATAAAAGCCTGCATTCCATTTAAAAAGAATCCAGTACATTACAGTGTGTTTCTAGGCTACCCTAATGCTGTCTTTTTTGGGGAAACCAAAATCCTTACTTGAAAAACTTCATTTATCTTCATTCAGAAGATTCACAGATGCTGAAGATTAATTTGATACATCCAGCAAAAGAACCACTTAGAAACCTCCTGGCCCCCTTTTTCTCCAGAAATTTGCTTCATTTTTAACAACCTATTAAGCTAACAAAACTCAAAAAGTTCATCTATAAGGAGTGTAATGTTGGGTGTCTTACACTGCAAGAGCTCCTCTCTGGGTTTCTTCAGGAAGCAATATTTAACAACCTATTAAGGTAACAAAACTCTCTCAGATGTATTTTTGTCAGGTCACTACAAACGACACATAACATCAGCACAACAAGAGCAAAGTTCATCTTTAAGGAGTGTAATGTTGGGTGTCTTACACTGCAAGAGCTCCTCTCTGGGTTTCTTCAGGAAGCTGTCAAGCAGGTCTTTAGCAGCAGCAGCAGCTGTGGCGGTTGGTGTGGTGGTTGGTGCTGTGTCAACAGAAGAACAGAGAGTCTGGCCAGCTGGGAAGAGACCTCACATGTTTAACACCCCATCACAGACACACCCAGGCTGGAGCTGATCTGGTTTAGCCTCCTGCTCCATGCAGGGTTAACTTCAATATTAGCTCACGCTGTTCACTGTCATGTCAAGTTTTGAAAATCCCACTCTCTGGACAACTTCTCTCAGTGTTTGATTGCTCCCACAGTGGCCAGCAAGAGCTGAACTTTTGTTCAGTACACCAACACTAATGACCATCTTATCATTTTAAGAGCAGTCAATGAAAATTAGAATACCCATGATGAAAGTTTGGACTCACCAACTTTAGCAGCTTTCTTTTTCTCTTCTGGAGGGGGGAAAAGAAAAAAGTAAACTGTGAGTTCTACTTGGAGGCAAAAGCCATTGGTAAGACTGTGCCAGGTGTAATACCATCACCATGGCTCTTCTGAAACTGCAGCAGTAAAGAGCTGACAGTCCAGCAGGCTGAAGCCATGTACAAATACCCTCACACTGGAAAGCTGCACATCAAGCACAGCCTTCCATTTGCTTCCTGTTTCACAGGGTCATAAGCCTGAAAGGAGCTTGATCTCCCCTCCAGGAGCAGTGTTTTCAGGCACATGGAATGCTCCTGTTCCCATGAGGAACACTGACTATTCCTTTCCTCTTTACAACAGAGCTTTCAGTGCAGCAACAGGAGCTGCAGTTCCATTCCAGTCCTGCTTCCCCAGCACAGCCCCTGATTGCTCCACACCCAGCACTTGGACCACGTGTCAAGAGCTCCCTGGAAATAACAGAAGCTGTTTCTTAACGCTTACATTTATTTCAAAAAGAAAACATGGAAGATCATCCAAACAGGCTACAGTGCCCATCAATTCTGGTATCTGGACAAAACAGCACTGACAGGCCCCAGTATAACCTGCCACGAAGACCATCACCCCAGCCCTAGACTGGAGGCAGCAAAATGTTTGAGTAAGGCTCCTCTAATCAACACTTACTGGTGGTATCTGTCTCTCCCTGTGAAGTGGTTTGAGCCTGAGGAATGGTTTTCTCTTTGTGGGTCTGGTCTGTGAGGGAGGAAGAAAACAATCAGAACATGAACAGAACTCAACTAAGCAGAACTCTACACATACGAATCTATCAAACAAACCAAAAGGTGTTTGGCACAAATTTAAAAAACCTGCACCAACAAGAGGGTGGGGAGGCTCTGCTTTGCTTTACAGCCCACACTGACACCACTACAGGCTGATGCACCCCTGTACCTGTGCAGTTCCCCATCCAGCTCACAAGGCATGCATCCCCAAATACCACAAAGCACCCTCCCGTCCCTGTGCCAAGGTGCTCACTGCAGGTCATCACTGCATCACCAGCACAGCAAACAGCTCTTGGGTAACTGCCTCAACTCTTATTTAACAGTAAAGCCATAGGTAGGACAGGATGGTGTTCTGTAGTACTTACGTGGTCCGTGGGGCTTTTTTCCAACAGCGGCTTTCTTTGGATGAGCTGCTAAAGGGGCCTTATTTTTCACAGGTTTGGCTGCAATGGTGATAATTTACATTATGGTTTGTATGGCCAGGAATAGTCATGCATTAGTGAGGACATTTTTCCATCTTCTCCATCTTTCCTGCCTTATGGCAGGCAGAGTCCTGCCACTCTCTTTCAAATCTCCCCTCAAATCCACATCCTAACCACATCCACCCCTGCTACACAGTAACCATAACCATAAATTACTCCAAAGAAGAAAGGCTGAGCTGTGCCAGTAGGGTGTAGTATCATGATACTCATCAGCTTATCCAAGTATAGATAACAGTGAAGAAACACTGGCACGTTTTGTCTCCCAATTTAGCCCAGACTGTAATGTTTTTGTGTGGAAATGGAACACTGCAGAGATTGGAAGGCACAATTTCTATTAACCAACTGTATTTGTTGCACTTTTTTAAAAAATTGTATTTGGATTGGAGAGGAAAGATCCCTCATTTCAGCTCAAAGCAAAAGTAGAAAATGCCAATTTCCCCAGAGATAGAGTACCTTCTTCTTCTTTCTCCCGACTCTGAACGACTGACATTTTCACTATGTCTTTGAGTGTAATGGCAGACTGGTAAGTGGAATGCATCACATTTTGGTCCATTTCAACTACAGGAACAAAAGCCTCTTTTGTTGATGTTCGCTGCAGTGCTGATGCTCTCTGAAACAACAAATGAGAGACCACCTTGTGTAGCACACAGAGAAAAATACAACCAGCTTACTTTGACTGGGATGCAGTTTGTGCATTCATCTCAAATTCAAGGGAACAAAGGCCACAGTCAGACACAGCTCATGGCAAAACTCCAGCAGCAGCTCAGACACCTTAATTCCCACTGGTAACCAACGAGCAGCCACGTCACAGCACAGAGCTGCCTCACCTCAGGGAGGTGACTCCTGCCCAGTGACCCCTCTCTGCTTGTGGCAGAGGCAGTGGCTGAACTGGCAGAGTTACCAGACTCCCTTCAGCATTCTTTCACTGACATTTGTGTACTTTTTAGGACATCCTTTGACAGCAGGTTCTTGCACACCACTGCATTTCCATTTGACTGGAAGTCTCTGGAGAGTATGACAACCACAGCAGGTTTTTGTTATTCTGCATTCTAGAATGAAGAACTGGATTCACACTTAAATGACACATTACCTTCAAAAACAGAACATCATCACTTTCAGTCAGTGCCATCTCAATCTGATCTTTGAGAGACTGAATTTCATTCTTCTTATTTCCCAGAACACTGTAAATATAATCAAACTTATTCCAAACTCTCTTTTCTTCCTCTGTAATTGCTTTCATGATCTCATTTTCTCTTTCTTCAATTACAGCTTTAACTTCTGAAAACTCATTTCTGATCAATTCCTTCTTTCTTGAAGCTGTCTCCTGGGGCAGACAAGAACAGATAGGTACTGATTTCAAAAGAACAGTTTGTAAACAAAATACTCTAAGTGCTACTGCATGAAAGCCTGAGGAACATGTGGGCTTCTCCTCCTTGAAACAAGCAAGAGAAGAGCTGTCGATTTCTATGTGGTTTGGAAAGAAAATTCCTTCACTCACAAGGAATGGAGCCCATTCTCAGTGTCACCCTCATGGGAGAGTATAAAACCTTGCACAGTGCCAGGTTTACTCCCATCTCCCACAGTGCTGCCTGGCCCTGCCAAAACTCCTCTTTTCTGTTCTTTCCTAGTAACACCTTCTCCTGCCAATGCAGCCTCAGCAGTACAGCCCTTGTCACAAGGGTACTAACACCATGCAGTGGCCAGTGGGTGCCAGGCAACCTGAGAGCACTCTGAGCAGTTCCCCACTTACAGCAGATTGGTTCTGTTTTGTTTTCACCGTGCTCATTGCCCGGGCAGTTCTTTCACTCTGGTTATGCAGCTCCGCAAGTTTTTTCTTCAGCAGCGACTGCAACAGGAGAGACCAGAAAGTATTTCAGAGAGGCAGTGGTCATGTCTGCTCTCAGTTTTAAATACTCTTGTAAGCATTTAGTACTCTCAGCTTAAAATCTACCTCCCCTTGAAGCTTAGGGGGTGTAAAAGTACCGTCCTGCACGCGTGTGGCTTGTGGCACCCACACCCTCCGCACCTCTCCCAAGAGCAAGATGCCATGGCTGACACTCTCTTCACAAAGGACACGGTGCTTTCATCAGCACAGCAGTTCTCATGCTACGAATAAATGTTACATTAACTCCCAGGTTGGACTTCCAGCACAAAGTTGATGCTACTGTTCACCCCACTCCTTTTGAGAATGTTCTCCCTCAGATGTGATTTACCTGTTCCTTTAGTTCAAGATTCTGCTAAGCTCAATCAGGGCTAAGCTCTGCAGCTAAGCTGTATACATGTCGCCCTGATTTTGTAAGATTTTGTTAAGCCTTCTGATGTTTACATTCTTTCAACAACCTTTTTCACACACAGTTCTGTAAATAACCTATGTTTTGCATTCTTTCATAGAGGTGGAGAGAATTGATGGACCCTTGGTCTGTCCAGTGGCATTGGAGAGGTGGCACTGTCCCCCTCCAATCCACTGTCACCTTTGGAAAACTATAAATGTTGGAGTTAGAAAATAAAGTTTTTCTTTTTTGTTCCCCTCGAGAGCAGCAGTGTCTGTGTCATCATTTCGTGCCTTATCACAACATATACACACCCACTGAACAGATGGGAGTTTGACCACCTAAACTTTTTCAGCATACTTTACTCATCCACACTGATTTTCAGCTGTGCTGGAAAATATAAAGGCCAGGTTTCCTTCCCTTCTACTCCATGACCTTCCTTCTGCCTTTCATCTACATACTTGAGATCTCCCTAGGATACCTTTATAATTCTTCTTCTTAAGAACATCTGCAGCAGAAAGTGGGCCCCTCAGGCAGTGAGAAGCCTGGCAGGGAGCAGAGCAGCAGAGGAGGCTCAGAGCTCTGGGTGACGCCACAGAGTGTGGGAGGCCTCACTGGAGAGCCCAGCCAGGACAGCCCAGCCCTGCCACTGCAGCTCCCTGACAGCGCCTTCCCAGCCCCCTGCTCTTGAGCAACATCTTGGAGAGACGAGGAAAACGCAAGGAATGGCTCCGGGGACATGCCTGAGCACAGATAACAGTTCATCAATGCCAGACACCAGATTTACAGTCGACGTCTTGTTCCAGCCTCCTCCCGCACTCCAGAGCAGCTCCGACGGCACCGAGAGAGCCAAGGGGCGCTCCGGGGAGCCCTTGGGAGGGTGCTCCAGCCCCGGGGAGCCCTTGGGAGGGTGTTCCAGCCCCGGAGGCCACCGGTCACCCCCGTCCAGCCCCGGCTGCTCACCTGGGCAGAGGCTTTTGCCTGCTCCAAGGGGCTGGTGGGGCACAGCTTGTGGCCGAGCAGGCAGAGGGAGCAGATGCAGACGCCGTGCTTGCTGCAGAAGAACTCGAAGAGCCTGTTGTGCTGGGGGCACTTGCGCAGCTGCAGGTCGCGCAGGGGCGGGCAGAGCTGGTGGTCGCGGAAGGCCGGGCTGTCGCGGTGCGGCCGCAGGTGCTCGGCGCAGAAGGACGCGGTGCAGGTCAGGCAGGTCTGCACGGCCGGCGCCTCCTGGCAGCTGTCGCAGGACACGGGGGGCTCCCCCGCGCAGCACCCCCCCTCATCCCCATCCTCATCCTCATTCTCCTCCTCTTCCTCGCCCTTTGCCCCGGAGCGGCCCTGGAGCTGCTCCACCACCCGGCACAGCACCGTGTTCTTCTGCAGCTGCGGGCGGCCCGCGAAGGTGGCCCGGCACTGCGGGCAGCTGAAGCCCCCCGAGAGGCCGGCCCAGCTGAGATCCAGGCAGGAGGCGCAGAAGTTGTGCCCGCAGGGCACCGTCACGGGGCTGCTGAAGAGGCAGAGGCAGATGGAGCAGGTCAGCTCCTCCTCCAGCCCCGACAGGCCCGGCTCCGACTCCAGCGCCGCCATCGCCCCGTCCGCAGCCGCCCCGAGAACCCGAAACAAACCTGGGCTCGGAGAAACGAAACTATGGTCCGGGCTTTCCGGAAAACTACGTGTCTCATCCCCGCCCCGACGGGAGGGGCGGCGGCCGGGGGACGAACCCTGCGGCGCCCGCCCATGAGGGGAGCCGGGCAGCCCCGGGACGCCGGGGGCTCTGCCCTGAGGAGCGGGACCCCGGGGCTGCGGGCGGGCCGGGCCGGGGGTCCGAGCCGGGGTCGGGGCAGCGTCACTCGGAGGTGCCCGGAGGCCTCGGGGTCGGCTCTGAACCGCAGCGGGGCGTTTGGAGTGCGGTGCCCACCCGCGCTGCCCGCCCCGCTCCCGGCCGGGCCCCGGCTCGAGGGAGCTCGGGCCGGCCCAGCGCTGTCCGGAGCTGCCGCCACCACCGCGCCCGCCGGCTCGGGGAGGGGGTGAACCCCAAATCCCCCCGAGCACCGCCCCAGCTGCTCCGAGCTGCGGGTAACCTGGATGCCGGGGATCCTACGGACTCATAGGTTTGGGCTGGAAAGGACCTTAAAAATCATCTGTCTGCAACAGCTGATGTCAGTGCAATGTTTTTAAAGCACACAGGTTACTGCTTTGTGATTGTTTTGTGATCTCAACAGAAGATGCTTCCTTGAATTTCTTTTTCTCAGTCTGACTGTTCAATAATCACTGTTTCTAACAGGAACATTGATGCTGAATAGCAACATGGCAAGTACTCCTGTCTTAACTAACTCCTGTCTTAACTAACTTAACTAACTAACCGCAAAGCGTTCCAGTGGTCTCTGCCTCCTCCCTCCTCTGCCCGGCCTGCTGGTGTCCCAGGAACTTCCTTGGCGCTTTCTGTATTTCTCCACCCATGCTGGCAGCAGGGATAAAAGGAGCAGCCTGGCACAAAGTCTGTGGCCCCCCAATAATTTAAACAGAACCTCATGGGCTGCGACAGCAGAAGCTGTGTGCTCTCAACTCTTGTCCAGTGGGCAAAGAACACCTTGTGTGGAGAACTGCTGAGGTTCCCTTTAATGTCATTTAAAAGTATTAGCAGGCGATCTTGTTGGCGTTAGTCCTTGGGGACTTCCAAGAATGTTCAGGAGTTACACAGAATCACAGAATGAACTAGGTTGAAAAAGACCTTTAAGATCATCTAGTCCAACCTAGGACCTAAACTAGCATCTCCTCAACTAAACCACGGCACTGACTGCCACATCTAGTCTGTTTTTTAAACTAAGGGATGGTGAGTCCACCACCTCACTGGGCAGACGATTCCAGTGCCCAACCACTCTTTCAGTGAAGAATTTCTTTCTAGCATCTAACCAAAACTTGCCTTGGCACAGCTTAGGATTGTGTCCTCTCAATCTGTCAGTTGCTGGCTGGGAGACCCAACGTCACCTGGCCACAGCCACCTTTCAGGGAGTTGGAGTGATGAGGGCACCCCTGAGTCTCCTTTTCTCCAGGCTGAGCACCCCCAGCTCCCTCAGCCATTCCTCACAGCATTTATGTTCCCAGCCCCTCTCCAGCCTCGTTGCCTCCTCTGGACACACTTGAGTGTCCCAAAGTCCTTCCCAAACTGAGGGGCCAGAGCTGGGCACAGCACTCCAGGTGTGCCCTCACCAGTGCCAGGTACAGTTGGCCTTTTTGGTCATCTGGGCACACTGCTGGCTCATGTTCATGCTCATTTTATAAAGCACTCAAAAGAAGCCATGTTGGGTGGTCTGTTACAAGTGAAATCAGCTCCTGGCCAGTTCTTTTGGACTATTAAATTAAATCTGGAGAATCATTGTAAAGCTATGTTGCACAGATAACGTGAACTTGTACCTACATAAGTTATCCCTCCAGCCTTTTAACACTCCTTCAGGATAAGCTGTGGAGGGGTTGTGTGTCACAGGGCTCTGAGTCACTGCTCAGGAACAGATACAGGTGCAGAAAGGACAAGGGAGGCATTTGGGGCTGCAGGGCTGTGACAGAAGCAAAAGTTCAGGGATCAGCTCTGTCATGTGCTGGAGGGTGGAGGAGTTTCTAGGAAATGGGCACCGTGCCACAGGTTTACAGCGTGGCTGGGATGTGCTGACCAGGACTTTGTAACTGCTGTCAGAGGAAATGCAAACACCTGACAGGGGGTGGCTGATAGTGACTGCAAAGGAACACTCAGAGAGCTGTGCTGTGCATGAGCTGGGACAAAAGCTCATGCTTCCTCTTTTGGAGGAAGCCCAACCACTCCTGCTGTCTATGAGACAATAAAGTTTTAACATAAAAAAAATTACTGCTACCATTTAAATAGCTACTTAAGTTCTTACTCACTTTTGCTTGCAAATACTTGAGAACTTCCTGTGATTCTGAACTAAATCTAACCCTTTGCCCAGATACTGCACATTCAAAAAGCCCCCCAGAGCCCAAGCAGGGCTTTAGAAGCACAGTGGGATAAATTGTACCTTGGGCTGGCGACAGATGGGAGAGCTCCAGGGACAGAAAGGCAGCAGTGAGGGTTTGTTCAGTGTTTCACCACCTCCTTGTGGGATTCACGTCACATTGTCCCATCCCAGATTCCTCAGAGAAGGAGTGGATGGCACAGGGAGGGCTCTTGGCAGCTCCCTCAGGCTGCCTGCCCTTGGTCTGATTTGAATGAGCAGTGAAGCAGTAGCTTCATGCAAACTTGGTAACAATGGGTAAATAAAACTCAAGATTTTACCTTCAAAACAGCCTCTCTCAGGGGTGTATTTATTTTCCAGCATCTCCTGTTTGGCACAGCCAGAGTGACTCTGCATCCATTTAATTCATGCCAAAAATGCACAGTAGGCAATGGAACAAGAAACACTTGCATTTAGCTTTTGCAACTTCCTAAGAATTAACAAGGAACAATTTCCCTTAGGAAAACAATCCTTCCATTAATCCCCATTGTCTAAGCATGACTGTGCTCATGTCTGGCATCTTCTTTTCATCCAGTCTGCAAGAACAGCCACATGAATCTAACTGAACTTTTCTCTAAAAAACAAATCCTAGCATGAAATACTGGTTTTGAAGTGAACCAAAACACAAATTCATTTCACTTGTATAAAAACAATTCCTTCACAAACAAGACATTTTACTAGGGCTGACAAAAGAATGCACAGTACTTTAATGGATTCATGCACTAGGTCAGAGTACATGACAGCTAAATCATAATGTACAAATTTTCAGGTGTTTGTATCTAGGGTTTGTTTTTTCCCATGTCTTCTCTGTAGGAGTCAACTGTCTAGCACAGGGATTATCTTAAAGTGTAAGACTTGCCAAAACTCCAGAGGCACAAGGTGCCCCTTCAATCCTCATAATTATTAGAGCTGTCAGTGCAGTGCCTTGCCAGCACCTGGTGACCCATTCTGCTGCTGGAAAGGGAAGAAAGGCTGCACAGAAACTTCAGCACTTAAAGGGCAAGATGGTTTGCTCTAAAACCAACAATAAAGGCTTTCAGAGCCTACATGGATTAACACAGTGGGACACAATTGTGCCAGGGGTTCATGTTATATTCCACTGGCTCTAAGCAGAGTTGACAGTTACCAGTGCTATTTATCTGCCTCAAAATCACAGAAGCTTGAAATTCACAGGTTTTCTGAGTATTTTTAGGTGAACTCTTTAAGTAATTGCAAAGTCACAGCATTTGTATGCTGTGGAAGCAGCAAAGGGACAGTTATGCATATCAACAATATTTATAATAAATTTTTAAATAAAAATGACCTCTGGCAGTTATACAGCTCTAGCCAAACCCAGACATTTAAACAGTTAAAGTACAGGCTTGTGTTTTATCTTTTAATCAAACCATTCCAGTTCTGCAGCTTGCTACAGTAGGATATAAATATTCAAACCCAACAGATCTATATTAGACTTCCTATAATAAACAAAGTTTTCATGTATTACATAAAACATAGCCTAAGGGAAAAAACTTTTTCTTTTGGCCTACTTCTTTTTAAGACAGTAACATCCATCAGTGCACCTGCCACCCTCAGAACCAGAAGGCATCATTTCACAGAACAGATCTGTACAATTGCTCACATCTTTTCACATCCTAGATGTTCCATTTTCAACGCTGGATCCATTAACTGGAGGCTCCACAATCAGTCTCGGCTCTATCAGCGCATCCCAGCTTTCAGTTATCTGAAAACAAACCACAGGCAGCACTTGGCAGGGGCCAGCAGCACCAGCAGATGCAATTTCTGTGCTGTTATGCTTTTGCCTAGACCTGAACAATGGCACCACTGAACTGAGATCACAGCTCCTCCTGTGAGTCACTGATCCTACTGGTGAACCTCAACCTGCCTGATACCCTGGGTAAGGAAAGGTGCAGGTTACAACAACAGTGATGAAAGGAAAAGCTGGTAAGAAAGGATCTCTGTGAGACATGATGTTGTTTATTAGCCAAAACAAGAACTTTGATGAGTGACTGTGACCCCAGTTAATTGAGAACCAAGAACTGATTATTATGATGTAAACATGCACATTCTTGCTAGAAAGAAACAATTGGTTTTGCTTCCCTTGATTCAAATCATGACTCCAAAGGGAATGTCCCTGAGGTGAAGAGAGGCAGGGAGCAGGGCAGGTGCCAGCTGTGCAGAGCTGGTGGCAGGACTCGGAGCGGGCCCCACGTACCTTGGTGTCCTGAGGCACCGCGTACTCGATCAGCTCCACTCCGTCTGCAGACTGGTACACCAGGTCGAACTTCCCTGGCTCCTTAGCAACTGAAAGCCAAACAAACAGCTCAACCAGCTACAAACCAAAGAAACTGAAATGTTTGCCACAAAAGCTGACCAAAATCAGGTTGGTTTTGGGGTTTGTTCTGTTGGGGGTTTTTTTGTGCTCAGTGTCTGGGTTCATAATTGTAACAGAAAATCTTGAGGAAAAACTGAATACTACACACCAAAATTAAGATAATTATCTGACTACTCACATGAGAAAGTCAACAATATGTTGCTGAAATTTGAGAAAAAGGCTCATATGACAATTCACTAATTCTGGCTTAAATGGCAACTGTATGATACACGGTTTAAAAACCATTAAACATTTCAGGTCTCAGGAACTTGTCATTGCAGGGACTCACTTCCACACCCACTGAAGGTACACCATTATGACTTCACACTTTCTCTCAAAATAATAATATAAAATATTTTCTTTCTTTCTGAAATAATTTCTTTCAGAAAATGAAACCACAGTAGAGGTGAGTTACTGACCACTCAAACTACTGAAAAAAATTATTTTGTAAATACCCATGAGCATCCTTCAGCTCAACTAGCAAGGGTTAGAACTTGTTAGAACTTCTCAATTTAAACAGATTTTTGGGGAAGGAATGAGGAGGGGAGGGGTGTGTTGAGAATGATCCCAAGGTAATTGGGAATACTCCTGAAAGATTAAGTGTTCCCAGGTACGTACATTGTCCTGCTGATGTTGAAAGGATCTCAAGTTCAATCTGCTTTTTTTCATCATTCCAACTGAGTATTTTTGCCTCCTTCACAAAGCAACAAGAAAAGAATCAGGTAAGACACACTTCAGCACTGGTTAAGTGTTCCATATTTACAACCAGTGCACTACTTGATTGCTGCCAGAGGAAATAAGTACATTTGGCTATCAAATTTTCTAGTCTCCATGTATAAAATCTGCAAAGAATTAATGCTCAGCAATCTGTAACTATTGGCATCAATAAACCAAAGTTACTCATTGTTACTAACTTTGCAGTTTAAATCAGTACTTATTCAGAAACCAAGATATCTGAAGTAGCAACAAAATTTTACTTGCACCAGTTTTAAGAATTTGCCCTAACTTCCAATAGCAGTAGACTCAAATACAGCTACATTTTTCTACTTGAGGATCTGCATTTTTTGTCATCTCTAAAATATTTATTAATAATAATCCTTGTAGTTGGTGGTTTGTTGTTTTGTTGGGAGTTTTTTGGTGTTTTTTTTTTTTTTGTTTTTGTTTTTGTTTTTTTTTTTGTTTGTTTGTTTGGGTTTTTTTTTAATAACAGGCTCACCTTTCAAATTTTAAATTAGTTTCAGCTTCTAGAGTTTTGATTTTTATTGCTGCACCAGGAATAGCCTGTGGAGTCAACTGGACGCAAGGAAAAACATTGCACAGCATCAAAATATTTACACCACACCTCACCTACCATAGTTCTGTGAGTGAACAAAGGGAGAAAAGAAAACCAGTACCTTATAGTCTGAAACTTCAGGACTGTAATTTTCAGTTAGTTCCAGGCGCTGTTGAAAGAAATACAAGTAACAAATTGTAACTTTTCCCAATCTTTGATGATTCCACCTACATCCAGACACAGTTTCTTCAGCAACAGAGAAGTGCAAGAGCCAAGTCTCCTACTCCTGGAACCCAATGATAATCATGGTCCCAGGTAGACTTCCAGGACTCGCTGCTCCAAAGGATTTACGTTCTGGTCAGGCTGTGTGAGGAGA
The DNA here is from genome assembly GCF_017590055.1 of Onychostruthus taczanowskii. NCBI lineage: Eukaryota > Metazoa > Chordata > Aves > Passeriformes > Passeridae > Onychostruthus > Onychostruthus taczanowskii. Next base: position 4,693,794 of record NW_024500350.1, read on the forward strand.
TCAGGGAGATGGATCCCAGCCTCCTCAGCTGCAGGGATTTCATTTGCATTTACTTTTTTATTTTGCAGTGCAGTGTAATTATTCGTATGGTAAGATTTGCAATAACATTTACATGGAAAATTACATTGAAATGGCAGCAGAGACAGCATTTCTTGTGTTCTACAAATACAGAAAGTCTAAAGAAATGCACTTAACTTCTGTATATGCTCCAAACTTTGACAAAAATCAAAGCCAGGCTTTACAACAAGTGAATTTTTCAGAGAAACTGTTAGCTCAGAAACTTAAAACTGGCCCAAATGAAGCAATCTTAACCTACTAACATTTAGCATTTCCAGAGTTTACCTTAAAGGCAATTCTTTCTCCCACTTGGGGTGGAGCAGCTAGAAGAGGTAACACACTATAGTCTCTCCTGGGAATCTCCACCGGATTCTGTGAAACAAAGAGTAACCCACTGACTTAATTACTGTTATCAGTGAAAACACAAGACAATGTTCATGCTGTATGAATTGCAAGAATCACTGAGAAGAGCAAGGTACATGCTTTGTTTTTAGATAGAGAATACAATCACTTTATTGTTGTTTCATAAACACGTCCTCAGGCTGACAAACGGAATTACAGTAAATGAAAGCTCAGCCTTTATCCCACTAATCTATTTCTGCTGTTATTCTGCTGAATTACTCTCATCCTGTAGGTTCTTTGTACAGTTCAAGCTGCCAGAGAAAGGTGACCTCTGCCTGTGTGAGTCACTCACCTGGACAAGGACAGAAGTGTTTGTCGCAGCTTCATTTAACTGCCTCTGTTTCTGGCCTTCACTGCTGTAGTTATAGAAGAAGGCAGGGTTTGCTCCTCTCCCATGGCCCCTCATCATCCCACGAAACCCACGGCCCCTAGGTCCTCTCCAGAAGTTATCCTCTCCCGTTCCACGCCCCCTTCCACGGCTCGGGCTGGCAAACGGTCCTTGGGCACTGGCTGGAAACTGTGTGGTGCAGTTCCTTACTATGGAATTACCCAGTCCAGCACCTGCTGCAGATTTTTTAATGACAAGTGTGTCTGAATCTGAACTATCAGAGTCTGAAGAGGAGCTCTGTGCTTTGGGAGCCTTGGTGCTGGCTTTTACAGCCACCACATGGTTTGGCACTGATTTTTCCTTTGCAGTGCTGTCTTGTGCTGGTGTCACCTTCTCCTCCTCTGTACTCGAGTCAGAATCTGAACTAGATGACTGGGGTTTTTTAGCATTTTTACTAATTGCAGTCTTAGTCTTTTCAGTGTTAGACTTTACAGTCACTTTATTAGTTTTCACATCAGAATCTGAAGCAGCTTGGGATTTGTCTTTGGGAAGTGTCACCACTACAGGTTTATAGGAAGATTTATTTTCCTTTACATTTAATTCACTGCTGTCACTGTCAGACGATGTGCTGGAGGAATCTGAAGCTCCCACCCTCTTTTTCCTGGACTGTGTTGTGATCTTTTTGGTGCTATTTTTACCAGAATTTAGAGAAAAGCTCTCATTTGCCCGTTCTAAAGCCATCTTTGCTGCAGCAACCTTTGTCTGATTTTCATCCTTCTTTTTTGTTGCCAACTGCTTCTCCCTCTCTGTTTTTTTCATCTTTTTAGAATGGGAAGTAGAGCTCTCTTCCTTACCTTCTGTGAGTCTATTTCTTCCCCTAACTTCTTCCTTTCTTTTTCTTTTCGTGTACCTTTTCTGAGAGTCCCAAGTATCTAGAGAGGTCTCTTCCCTACAAGAGGAATACTCAAGGTTATGCTTCTCCTTTTTCTTTTTCCTTTTATGCTTGCCTTCACTCCTAGACAATTCTTCCTCATCCTCCTTCTGTCTGTGCCTTTTTTTGTCTTCTTTTGTTGTGCAAATAATGCCATCATCTATCTCTTCATAATCATCTGCAACTATCTCTTCCAATTTTACTCTGTTAAAAAAAAACCAAACAAAAGCCACCATTCAGCATAATGAACACTCTTCCCCACACGTGAGCAGCTCAGGCAAGTTCCCCTAGAGTGAAGATGCTGCAGCTCTTCCCTGGACAGTCTGGACCCTCTCCTGCAGGCACAGGCTCCCGTTCCATCCTCGGGAACATTTCCAGCTGCTTGGCTCCCTCCCTCCCTCCCTCCGGCCGTGCTGGGAGTCAGTGCCCGTGGGCAGAGGGAAGGCAGAGCTCAGAGCCCCGGGAACCCCATCCCTGTCCCACCAAAACCACGTGGAGATCCAGAGAATCCCAGAATGGGTCAGGAAGGCACCACAGTGGGGTCCCCTGGTCCCCTTTCCCTGACTAACAAGGGTCATCCCAGAGCACAGGGCTGTGTCCAGAGGGCGTGGAATATCCCCAGTGAGGGAAACTCCGCATCGTGTCTATCCCAGCGTGCGGGCCCTGCACCTCATTGCGAGAAACAACTTCATCTGTAACATCATGGTCGGGTGGAACTTCCTGGGCACCAGTTCCTGCCCGCTGCCTTTTGTCCCACGGCTCGGCACCATCCCGGTCCGGCCTCTTGGCACCGCCTTTAGATACTGATAGACACTGATGGGGTGCGTGTGTGGGAATGACGCCCGATCCTTCTGTCGCGGTCCTGCTGTCCTGATCCCGGTCCGGATCCCGCTCTCTGTGTCCGACCCCGCTGTCCCGTTCCCTATCCCGCTGTCCCTACCCTGGTCCCGGTCCCGCTGTCCCGGTCCGGTCCCTACCGCAGCGAGTCGTTGTCCCGCACGAGGCGCGCGCTCTCGGCGGGAGGCAGCAGCGCCCCCTCGAGGAAGAGGCTGAGGCGGGCGCGGCGGCTGAAGCCGAAGCGATGGCGGATGAGGCTGAGCAGGTCGGTGACGAGCCGCGCCTGGCCCGGCTCCAGCAGCAGCCAGCACAGCGCGCAGCCCGGGCTGGCCGGCGGAGGGTGGTCGAACACCAGCCGCAGCCGCACCGGGCCGCCGCCGGCCGCCATCATGGACACGGAGGAGGAGGCGGAGGAAGAGGCGGAGGAGGCGGGCGCGGGGGGCGGTGCCTCAGGGCGGGCCGGGCCGGCCGGTCCCGTGACCGCGGGAGCTGAGGGAGCGATGGGGCTGCTCCGGGCTGTGACCGCGCTGTCCGTGCTGCTGCTGGCTGCAGGTACGGGCCGGGCCGAGCCGAGCCGGGATGGGATGGGGACAGGACGGGAGAGAGGGGAGGGGAGCGGAGCGGCGCCGCGTCGCGTCTCCGGGCACGGCGCCTCCGGGCACGGCGCTCCTATGTCCCGCAGCTGCTGCCGGGCAGGGCCCGGGCTGAGCCGCATGAAATTCCGCTTGCTCGGTTGGTAGTCCCGGCGAGAGCAGCAAAGCCTAGCCACCGTGGCCGTGGAAAAGCCTTATTGCTCCTGCTCTAGTGCGCTGTTGCCTTCTGCCCTGATCCCTGAGATTAAGGGATGGAGTGTCAAAGGTCTGTTCCGTGTCCTAGATGGACGGTAGATTGACTGCGTAAGTGACCAGACTTTACTGACTTAAATTATATTTTGGATTCCGTCAGAAGTGACCCTCTGTCTGTCTGCAGGTGCTCTCCTTGGGGACTGTGAAGTGGCGCGGTCCCCGCAGACACCGGCTCAAAGCGCTGCGATCAGTTCAGCTCCTCGGCTCATGGAGCCAATGGCTCTAAAGCTGCGGGCTCGATCCCCGCCCGGGCCCTTCGCTAAACTCGATCTTTTTAGGTCCCTTTCAACTCAGAATATTCTGTGATCCTTGTCGAAATTGCAGCTGGTTATGGGAGTTATTTCACTGCGGCTGTGCCTTCAGCCCAGGCCACTTCAAGAACAAATTATTCCAGCAATTGGGCAGTTATTCCGGCGGCAGCTCTAACGCCAGGCTCTGATAAGGCAGCACTTAATTACACACTTCATTCATTGACAATAACTCAGCTGTGGGTGGGGGTGTAAGTATAGGCAGGTTTCTTATAGTAATTTCTTTTAATAGTAGTAGCACTTCTCATTATCACACCCAAGACTGAAATGTAATGTTTTGGAACAATTCTGGTGGAAAGTCCAAAGCTGAGTCTTTTTACCTAGTTGCTTATTACTGTTATTTCCCCTCAAGGTGTAGTTCTGAGGCAGCCCCAAGAGCCCAAAGAGGTGTGGGGATATGTGGAGGTTCGGAGCAAGGCCCACATGTTCTGGTGGCTCTACTATGCAAATAACCCAACCAAAGACTTCACAGAGTTACCTCTTGTCTTATGGCTTCAGGTAAGGTTTGGTGAGAGACACCTAAGTGATAATTCTTTCCATCTGTGGCTGGTTCAGTCTGATATCTGATATTGTGCAGCTCTACAGAAACAGAATTTAAAACTGCCTTGTTCTAAATACCTTGCCTTGTGAGTGAGGTGTTTGGGTTGGGAAAAATAAGGGTGATTTCATTCTGCAGTTGTGGGGTGTCCTCAAGTGCTCACCTTCCATCAAGTTCGATTGTAATACAGAGGTTGTTCTTATCTTCATACAACTGTAGTGATTTTTGTGCATTGCAATTTCACAGCTCCTTTCCTGGAGAGTTTGAAGTCTAAACAGTGTTCAGAGAGAGAGAGAGTAAATAAAATAATCAGAGATTGAGGTTGATTTCTAAATGGAAACAATCCCGGTTTGATGAAAGTGGTGGCGAGTTCTCCACAGTACATTTCAGAAGTTAATGTTGAATAGAATCACTTGAGGACTTGTTCTTATTCTTTCTGGGTTATTTCATCAGTGTGAAACCCACAAGCTGTACATGCTGATTGAGCCAATGACTTGCAAGGCCCCCGTTAGAAGAGAGTTAACTTTTGCACTCCATATTTGGGGAATAAGGCTTTGAAATCGGGCTCATATAGCAGGCAGCTCACCAGAAGCTCTCACAAGAGGGTGATGCTTCTCTGTTGAATTCTTGCTTTCAGAAATGGCATGTGTGTGCATAGCCCAAGACCATGAGGAACAGAGCCTGCTCTGCAAATTAACATGTAGTGCAAAAGTCATTTCTAAAATTTACAGTCTGTCTTTCTACTTACTGGCTGCTTCTCTTACTGGCTACTTTTCTTCCATCTGTCATGTCTCTGCCATGCTGCCTTTTAACATCTGTGTCATTTGATATTTCCCTGCAGGGAGGTCCAGGATCTTCAGGCTGTGGATATGGGAACTTCGAAGAGATTGGTCCGTTAGACAAAGAAATGAAACCAAGAAATACAACCTGGGTACAGCAGAGTTCAGTTTCTAACTACTGATTACAAATGTTTGTTTGCTTGTGTAAGCAGATGATTACTACACAAAAAAACACAGAACAATTTTTCATTTGAAGTTCAGTAGAACTATAATATTTCAAGTTAAAATATTGTGATTATTAAATTAGCTTATAGGAATGGCCTTGTTTAGAACTGAGGGGTAGATATTAATTTGGTTTAATGAAGTATGTCTGTTCCATGGAACTGTGAAATGCACATGTCTGGGACAGAGCAGGGAAATTGTAGAAAGTGTTATTTCAGATCACAGCTTCATTGTGTGCAGTCACAGAGCTTTGTCTGGGTGGCTGGCAGTGTAAAACCTATGGCTTATAATTACAGGTCCAGCGTGGCCTTCAAGGGAAAACAAATTACAGCTGCCTGTGAAGGTGGAAGTTTAATTGGAGCAATATATTTGTGCTCTGAGTTACCAACAGTCTGAAGTACTCTGGAGTTCCCCTAGGCGACTTCCCTCTGGGTCACTGGCAGTTTTTGGGTGTATTTCTCATTACAGATTTGGCAAATTGAAGGACTTCATGTTGCACCTAATTTTTCTGCAAGTTTTTTCAGGTCCAGGGATTTGCTGGCTCAGTTAATAATTTGTGCTATCAGAACTAAGTTTTTTTTGCTGGTGCTGAACTGAGGGTTTATACAAACCTTCTTTCTGCTTCTGCAGTTGCAGGCAGCCAGTATCTTGTTTGTGGATAATCCTGTGGGCACTGGATTCAGTTATGTGGATGATTGTAGCTTATTTGCCCAAAACCTTACCACAGTAGTTTCTGATATGATGGTTTTTCTTGGAGAATTCTTCAAGCGTAGAACAGAATTCCAGGTAAGTGAATTGAATTCTTGTTTAATGTTGTATTTTTCTCTGCTTTTAAATAGAATTCAAAAAGAATTAGGGAACAGACTTCCAGATGAGCAATGTTTTGCTGCTAGATAGTGTGTGGTGCAAGTATAACCACTGTCTCTTCTTTTCCACATTTCAGAAGTTGTATCTTGATTTTGGGGTTAGTTAGATAAGCATTGGGGTGGATTATTGTCTGTTGAGTGATCCAAACAGCATATATAGGATCACAGCTGCTTATAGTTCCAAAATACTTTAGAACCAACCCCAGCAAGTCACCAGGATGTTATGGAAACCTAGTGTGCAGCTTAAAATAAGAAAAACATTAAATGTTTGATGGTGAGAGGTGAACAGCCAGTGCTGGGTCCTGTGGGATGTGGGAGATGGTTGGAGGTGTCTTCTGCCCTCCATGCAATGAGTTCCTTGTGTGGTTTTTCTCTCCCCAGACCATCCCATTCTACATATTTTCGGAATCTTATGGAGGTAAAATGGCTGCTGGGGTTGCTTTAGAGCTGCACAAGGTAAGTACTTGGAGGATACAGTTCACTTTTCACTATAAAAGTTCTACAAGTACTTTTATTTTCTGGAATACACCATCCCTATTTCCTAATTCACAGTGCTACTTACTTTTTTCACTTAAAGAAAACTGATTCTAGAGTCATGAATAGCTAAAATTTAATTCTTGGTGTTTTGTTTTGTTTTTCCTCTTATTCACGAAGGCTGTTCAAAAAGGGACCATAAAGTGCAATTTTATGGGGACTGCTCTTGGAGACTCATGGATTTCTCCTTTGGGTATGTTTAAACTCTTCAGACTGTTGATGATTTGTTGTTGTCATTTTGTTTTGTTGGGTGTTGTAATCACTCCATGAGTGCCTGAACTCAAAAAGGCCATCCCTGCCTGAAGTGAATTAACACTCTAGTGAGTTTGGTAAATCAGAAATAAATACTGCAGACTTGCAAGTCTTCTTGTGACTGAAGGCTCTCTTTTTAGAATGTATCTAGATTAGGAAAAATCAGAGAGCAAAGGCAACAAGGAGCACACTTGTATCTGAAGTGGAAGGATGGCAAAATGTCCCTGCCCATCTCCACAGCCTGTGAGGTGTTTTGTAAGAGTCCTGTGCTGAAATGTGGCTGCCAAGTGATTCACAAGGCTGCAAGTGAGATTTGTGTCTGGTGGAGGATAAAAAGCAAATTAAAGGGCTCTTGGTCCTTCAGTGGTATTGGCAAGGGCAGGCTTCACAGATTCTCTGCAGCACAGAACAATACCAAGCAAACTCTTATCTGTCTGCCATCAGCTGATCCTTGAGAATTTGCAAACAAAGCTGTTATAAAACAGATTTGTTTTATAACTTAGTTTTTCCCTTGTGACTTTTCAAACAGATCAGTTTAGATAATTCCCATCCTCTTGTTAGACATCTGGTAATGTGCTGCAGTGCTGGGGGGAGATCATTTTGGTAAAAACATGTTGGTTGCTTTAAATAAATTTCACTGGTTAACTCCTAAGGGGTTAATGATGTTGCAGGATTTGTAAAGAACCTGCTCTGTGGTACATAACCTTAGGAGTAAAGAGAGCTTACTGTACCTTTTTACTGATTAATTCATCTCCATTTATTTTTCTCATAAATATTGTTTCCCCAGTAAAAGAGAAGTAAGTTAAATCTTATGTCAATAATTGATTGCCAGTTTGATGTTTGAAATCTGTTCTGTTTGTTTAGACTCTGTGCTGTCCTGGGGACCCTATCTTTACAGCACTGTAAGTACTTTCTTAAACTCTTGGTCCTCACCTGATCCCTGTGCTGCCATACAGTACAAATGAATGTTGAATTTTAAGATTACATCTTGGCCTGAATAAAACCTCGAAAGCATGGAGGCTGTTAGCAATAAATGGATGTGGAATTGTAATTGAAGCTGTCCTTCTTTGTGTTTGTCTTCCAGTCTCTCCTTGATGATAATGGTCTAGCAGAGGTGACTGCTGTTGCCAAAGAAATAATGGATGCAATAAATAAAAATCAATATGGGCTGGCTACTGAGCTCTGGGGCAAGGCTGAAGGTATCATTGAAGAGGTGAGATCTTTGACCAACATTAAGCACTAACTGCTGTCTGGGGAGGCACATGATTTCAAGTTATCCTTTCTGTGAGTGCTGAGCTGGCATGAATTCTTCAACCCTCTGCCCAGTCATTTTTGCCAGGATTTGTTGATCCCAGTGCTGATATAAAGGAATGTTTGCTATGCCCTGCTGGGGGACTGACAGAGAAAGTGGGCAGGACAGCCCTTGTGGTCTTCCAGTATTGCACTGAGGTTTCAGCAGACAGCTAGTCCTCTTGATTCCACAGTTTCAATTTAAATAAACTCTTATCTCCTGGAAAGCTTTGAATATTGACAACTGCACCCACCAAGACACAAACTTGAAGTTAAGCACACATCTCTATTTGAAGAACTACAGTAGGTGCACAAGATGGAAAGGAACCTCAAATTATGGTCTGTTACTGTGGGTCACTGCATCTCCTTACTTAGAAAGTTCCAGCATAAAAGACTGGTAAAGTTTTGCTTTGGTTTCTCCTGTTAAAAGGTTGCTTCAAAATCTCATTCTTGGTTGCATCTCATTCTTTAATGCACATAAGGCTCTGGCTTCCTTGGACAGAAAAGCTAATCTGGAGCCACTTCCTTTTTTTCTTTTTTTTTGGATATTTTTTGGGGTTTTTTGCTGTGATTCGTAACTGACAGAGCCTTGCAGATAGTTGGTTTCACTTCTTGCTTTTCAGGAGGAGCTTTTGGTTCCTGTTTTACTTTTCAAATCTACTTGGCTTCCCCTCTCAGTTGTGATGGTGCTGGCAGGTGAAGGCACTGTAGTTCTTGTGCAGTTGCTGTTGTGAGCTGATTTCTGACCTAAACATCAGAACTTTAAAAACCCAAAAATCAAGTAAAGCAGGGCTTCAAGAATCTGGAGTAACTTCTCTAATGGCAGCACTGTTCACATTTGTCCTTGGATTCAGTCAGCCTCTGTCAGCTGCATCAGAGCTGCCAATCTGCAGTGCCTGGGCACATCCAGCTGTCAGCAGCTCCAGAAGAGGGGTGGCTCATACCCAGCACCATGTTCTCGAGGAAGCATTTTAGATTTTGGAGGATTGTAGGTTGGAAGGATGTTGAGCAAGAGCAGCACCAGACCAGACGTGGCAGAAGGGGCTGTCTAAAAGCATCACCTGGCACTGCAGCTCTCTGCCATGAGTAATGCAGGGTAAGACTTCCTGTAGCTTCACATCTGCATCAGAGGAGTAAATAACATCTCTGGCACAACCCATGTGTGAACAATACAGCCTTGAGGAATCTCTTTCTCACTTCTCAAAGCAAATGTAGAAATGAAGTTTTTCCACAAGTATCTTCCTGGTGTAAAGTAAAGTAACAAGGTCCTTTATTTAGGATTTACTTTTTTTTTTTCGTCTTTTTTCTTTTCAGGAAGGATTGTTCTTCGTCTCTGAGAAATGTTTTTATTAGCATTACTGAAATTATCTTGTGTTTTCAGAACACAGACAATGTGAACTTTTATAACATCTTGACTAAGGAGGTTCCAGAAGTGAAATCAGATGAACAGGAAAATTTCCATCTCAGTAAGTTGTGTTTCAATACTTGAACTTCTGAGGCCCTGTGTGTCCATTCACATACCTTCAGCCCTGACAGAGAAAGAGTTTGAGTGTAGCACATCCTTAAAATGGATGTTGATATTCTCTCGAGCAGAACTTGTTTGCCGTTGCATAAGTAGAGACAGATAGGAATGTGGAACAACCCTATAGATGGCACCTCCACCTATACATCCTGCACAAATTACAGCAAGGAAGCAGTCAGCATAACTGCAACATTGTGTCATGACCTTTTAAGTTACTTCCTCTTACTGTCTTTCATTTCTGTCTTTAAGACAGGACGCCAGTGTCTCATCAGTAGAAACAGTCTGATTAAATTATTGCTCCATCATTTTTGTGCATCAATGTGAAAAACACATGTGTAGAACTTCTTTCAAGCTCTTTTTCTGTTGGTTTCATAAGGGAAGGTGAAATTAACTCTTGAAAGTAAAACATTGCAGCTCAAAAATAACTGGTCTGTTGAGAAGAGGCAAGTGGTTAAAGCAGAAGCTGATGCCCAGAAAAAGTGCAGTGTTAGCTAAAAGTAGGAATGGATGGAGTCTTCCTGTGTCATCCTGCCCTAAATAAGGGTTGACTTCAGTGGTTTCTAGTAAAAGTAAGCAAATCTAGTAAAAGTAAGCAATCTCTGTGGTGCTGCATTTTCATTAGAAAAGGGTTGTTGGCCATGACTGACAGTGAAGAGTGTTGTCTGTGCAGGATGGTGTCTTAAGTGTGCCACTGATCAAAGGGTGTTCGCTGTTTTTCAGTGCGGCTTTACCAGCGCCATGTCAGAAAAATGCATCAGAGCAGCCTTGATGAGCTGATGAATGGGCCCATCAGAAAGAAGCTGATGATCATTCCTGACTGTGTGAAGTGGGGAGGTACTTTCCTGTGTGCTAGTGTGCACCTGACGAGTTCATTCCCACTGTTTTACAGTATTGCATCCTGTAGGAAAATACTCTGGCAACTGGTCACACTCAATTGTCCTTGTCCATGGGGCTAAGGAGGGGATTTGTTCTCAGAAATGAAGAAGTCAGGGGGCAGGTCTGTGGGAGCAGGTGTGGTTCTGATTCTGCTGTATCTATCTTTAGCCAAGTAACTAAAAATACAGGAGGAGGGAGGAAGATCCTCTGTATTTCAGGAACTGCTGTCTTTCATGCAGTCTTGCTGAAATTCCTGTTAGTTTTTCTCTGCCAGAAGTCTGGTATCATCTGGCATTTTATGGAGGAGGGGGTGTAAAACAGGCTTAAATGCTGATGTCAGCACTCTGTGTGTCTAAATAGGAGCCAGCAACTACAGCACTGTCTATGAGCTCCAGTGGGAGCACAGCTGCTGTCTGGTCCTCGTGTTCCTCAGACTGATAAATCGCTCCCACTTTTGGCTAGGATTGTTTTTTGTGCAGCTGTGAACTCCATTTTAAAGCCTTTAGCCCATGCTTCTGTCCCAACTTGGGGATGACATCCTTCATGACTTAAAATTTGTCTTTTTGGTTCCAACCAGGTCAGTCCAGACAGGTCTTTGAGAACATGGCTGAGGACTTCATGAAACCTGTCATCGATATCGTTGATCAGCTTTTGGCAGCCAATATCAGTGTTACAGTCTATAATGGGCAGCTGGACCTCATTGTTGACACCATGGGTGAGGAACTTCTTCACTGGGGGTGGAAACAGAACATGTGATGAATAGAATGTGGAGCTGTCAGTATATTGCTACCCAGATTTCTCCAATCTCCTGTGCAAACCTCTTACCTAACTAGCAGTGCTTAAATACTACAGTCATAAATAAGCAGCACTTAGGATGTTTTGCTTATATCCCTCTGACAGAGGCAAATCCTTTACCTGCATTATACTGTTGAGAAATGGATCTGCAACATCAGTAATTGCTTGTTTCAGTGAAGCCAGTAATTCACTTAATCCTCCTGGATAGGCACATAGATGTGTATGTGTGTATGCTCATTCATAGGCAAAGAATGCTGGTAATTAATGAGGGAGGGTGCAGTGGAAGAGTGATCACACCTGCTCTCATTGTAGCCTCCTGCACACCTTGGGCTTTGTTTGCTGCTTGGAAGATGCTGGTTTGGTGCAGGGGTAGTTTGGGAGCCAGGCCAAGTGCTGCTGAAATGCCTAACAAGGGTGCTGTGTGCCCTTCTGCTCGTCTTTTCTCACAGAGTTAAAGAATCAGCAGTCACAGACTCCACAAACACCTTTCTATGTTGTGAAAGGCTTTATTCCTTCTATGTCTCTGTCCACTTAGATATTCAGATGCCCTTCATGAACAACACAGCAATCAATAAATCCAAGAAGCATGGTATTTAGGCTGTCAAAACAGATTGGCAATTAGTGATGCTCCAGTTTATCACATTTTCTTCTAAAATTGAGCTGTAGTTAACATGTAAATTCTTCCAGCAGTTCCCAGGTAGGCTAAAGTTTTGTCCTCCTTCGAGTCTTAGAATTGATCTTGTTGCTGTCTTGACCTCCACCTTCTCTAGCAGCACCTGGAAACAGAAAGCCTTTTCAGCCTCTTCTCAATGAGTGTCCAGCAAAGAGAGAAACAGTAGCTCTTCTGATTTCCAGGAGGGAGACTTGGTATGGCTGATCCTTCTCCATTGCAGGACATTCAAGGTGTTTGAGGTGCAAAGTGAAATATGTTGGAATTTCTAGGGCTGCAGAGCCTCCAAGCAGCACATGTTCAACTTGTGCAATCCTAAATCCATTTCATACACACCTTCACTGTTTACTTATTCCCTTCTCCCCTCCATTGGTTTGTTTCAGTTTGTCCTGAATTTTCCTAGGCCTAAGAAAATTGGTTTTAGGAGCTGAACACACAGACTCTGTGCTAACTCTGCTGTACTGGTATCTGGTTCAGGGGGTGTCCAGCTGAACTGGACTCCCAGGCTGCTGTGGAACCAAGTATTGGTAATTTCCAAGTATTGGTAGTCAATGCTATCTCTTATTTCCAACAGGCCAGGAGGCATGGATCCGGAAACTGAAGTGGCCTGATTTGGAGCAGTTCAGCCAGAAAAGGTGGAAGGCACTGTATGTGTCTCCAGAATCTACTGAGACAGCTGCTTTCCACAAGGCCTATAAGAACTTTGCTTTCTTCTGGATTCTCAAGGCTGGGCACATGGTAAATAATGAAGTTCTTGGGGTGGAATACAACAAGACTGAAGATGTGTGTGTGGCTGCTGTCTGCTTCCTTATAGCAGCTGCTTATCCTGTGCTTTTCTCCATGCTAGGTACCAGCTGACCAAGGAGAGATGGCACTCAAAATGCTCAGGATGGTGACTCAGCAGCAGCACTAGGGAAGGGAGGACATCTGGTCTGACTTCCTGTCCAGCAGCAGGGCTCTGGAGGAGTGTGAATCTGGATCCTAAGCCAAAGGAGGCACAGTGGCTGTTTGGGCACACAGCCTCCCTCATCTTGCTGCTACTGTGCACAAGTGCTTGTGGAAAGGTGTTTTTTTCCTTGAATGAGTTATTGCTTTTGGATTTTTTAAGCTGTGATTTGCTGCCTTAACACTGTTCATAAATGACTCTTCCAGAGGGAAGTCCCCTGTCATAAAGAACAAGCCTTGAACCTTTGCCTTGGAAGGATTTTGTGCTCTTGCCCTTCCCTGAATGCTCCTTTATCTGTTTGCACACCAAGAGTAAAACTGATTTGACTTCATTTGCTCTGTGTTCCTCTGGGAGAGTTGATCTGCTTCATGAGGCTGTGGAATGTTCCTTCCTTTGTCCTCAGGCTTGAGTCACCTGGCTGGATTCAAGATGAAGACAGAGGACCTGCCCTAGAGGAATCACAGTCCATCTCATCTTGCTGAGGTGCCTGAATTAGGATCCAAGATTCTTCAGACTTCCTGTGCTCTGGAGAGAGAAAAACATCCCACAGAGGAGGATTTGTCCCTTTTCATCTGAGCATCTGTTTCTTGTTTCCATTCTTCTTAATGCCTACTGCTCAAACTTTGCCTTTAACACCTAAAGCACATCCAGCAGGAATTCCTGCTATTCTGTATCCTGAAGCAGAAGGCCTGTTAATACCCTCTTGTACCAAAGAGTCCCAACAGACAGAAGCTTCTTAAAACCTTCTGGGTTTAGCCAGAAAGAAAGGAGCGTTATTTAAGCAATAACAGCATAATTCTGAAATACTATAGGGCTGTTAAAAAGAAGGATACACAAAATCTTAATCCATGTCTTTTGGAGAGAAGTCTTGCAGAGACCTATTATTTTGAAACATTTCTCTTTTTATAATACATAGTCAAGAAGAGACTTGGTCAGACATCATTTGACTTTTGCTATGGAGCATGAAGTAGTTGTTTTTTATTGGTGTCTGATAGGAGGCACAACAGCTCCTTCCAGCTCTCAGAATCCTAAATAAATAACAACCTCTCACTTACTCCAGCCACTGAAACTGTCATGAAATACCTGATAGCATTGTCTTAGCAAGAACTGAGGCACTGTTCTGGTTAGGGCAAATTGCTGAGGAAACTCCAAAAGGGGTCCCTCTAGAAAGGAGATTCAAGCCCTTCCCTCTACTGGTTTGGGAAAAATTTCCTTGGAGAAAAGTGGGGAAAAAACTGTTTCTTTAACAAGCAAAGTATTCACAAGCATAACAAAATACTATTAAGCAATAACACCTCTCTCTGTTCTGAAGAGATGGCAAATTCAGGAAGTCCTTGTTGTGGGGTGTAGCTTGGCTTGCTCAGTCTGTTATCAGTCCCTCTGAGGCTGGAAAAGGCTGTCCCAGGCCCAGGTGGGCCACAGGTGTGAGTCCCAGTGTTTTCTGGATTTTCAGTCCAGAGCAGGTTTGAACAGTTCCAAGAAAAAAAAAAAAAAAGTAGCACACAGTCCAGGGGACTTCACTGCCTCAGCTAGCTAAAAAAATTAACTAAAAAGCAAAGGAGAGCTCTCTCCTGCTGTCTGTCCGTGCTGCAGACAACACAGTCCAGGAGAAAAAATGCTGAAGCACTCTGTCTCTGTTTTGAAAACAACTGCCTCAGACATTTCACTGCTTCTCCTTCTCCCCCCACTTCACTCTCAGATCTAGTTTTAAAGGTGCAAAGCTTATTTCTGGGCCGAATAGACAAATGGGGATACAATTCAGCATCATAAAGTAACTCTAGGACAGGAAAAAGGCTGTGTGAGCATACATGCAATCAGCCAGCAGCTGCACTATTGGTACCTAATAATTGCTTTCCTCTTGAGAACTTCAGCAATGCAGATCCAGATTTGTTTTTTGAAATACTTTTTTCAATAAATAGGTCTAATCTATCTCTCTTCAGCATCACATTGATTTCACTGCTTGAAAACGACATTATTTTCTGTTTTGGCTTTTAGGTGAACAGAAGGAGGTTGCTACCAGTGTATAAATTTGCATATCTGCATTCTTTTAATATTTTTAAATAATTTTCCTAGCAAATCAGTATGTTTTTGCCTGGGTAATGTGTGGTTTGGGCTGGGATGGAGTTAATTTTCTTTCTAGTAGATAATATGGGCTATGTTTTGGATTTGTGCTGGAGATTGTTGATAACACAGTTGTGTTCTAGTTGTGGCTGAGCAGTTCTCACAAGGCCTTTTCTGCCCTCACCAGACCCCGCCAGTGAGGGGCCTTTTGGGAGCACAAGGAGTTGGAGGGGACACAGCCAGGACAGCTGGCCCTGACTGACCCAAGGGACGTCCCAGGCCTGGTGGTGTCATGCTCAGCTGGGGGAGAAGAAGGAATGGGGGACACTGGGGGTGATGCTGTTTGTCTTCCCAAGTAACTGCTGCATGTGATGGAGCTCTGCTCCTTGGAGACAGCTGCACTCCTGCCTGCCCATGGGAAGTGGTGAATGAGCTCCTTCTTTTGATTTGCTTGTTGCCTATTAAACTCTCCTTATTTCAACACAAGAGTTTTCTCACTTTTACCTTTCAGTCTTTCCCCCATCTGTCGTGGGGGGAAGTAAGTGGGCAGCTCTGTGGTGTTTGTTTGCTGGCTGGGGTTAGACCATGACAGCAGTTTGAGTTGGCTGCTCCTCAGTCCTGTTATGTACAGCATTCTGCATTAATCCTAAATTAATACTATAGGGCCTGAGAGAGGAAAATAGTTGAGAAGGTGGTCTCTTCAGAAAGCAGCATTTAGTGCTGTTCTCACCTCTCTTTATCAAATGGGACATTGATTCAATTGCCCTGTGCTGGTGCTCAGTCACAGGCTTGAGGCATCTGTTCCTTTTTCTGCTTTGTTTTAGCTTCAGCAGGTTTTTCTGTTGGCAGAGACAGCTTGTGAGGAAAAAAGATAGTGTCAATAAGGCTGGTGGTAACGATTTGTTGGTTATAGGGGCTATGCCAAATCTAAATGTGCTAGAATAAAAACACTTGCTTATTGAGTCAGGCTGTTAACTAGGGTTCATTTAAATGCAAACAACAAAGCAGCAATCCATTAGCATCAAGGAAGATTCGTTTTACTCCAGTAAAGGCTTTGTCACGGGTGTGTCACAGCTCTGGATCATCACAAAGGTAGGTCACCTGTCCAGCAGATGCTCTAAGAAATCAGTTGCTTTGAAAGGAGTTCAAGTCCTGCTGTGTATCTGATTGGCAGTGACATCATTTGTGCACTTTGATTTCATGCACTGTGCCTTTTCCAGATGAGGGCAGTCACTTGGCAAACCCATTAGAGTGATTCATGCTAAATATTAATAAGATATTTTACAGATGCTGGATCAGTCAGAAGAAAACAGCCCAGTGTTTGTATTTCATCCTCTGCAGCTGCAGGCTCTGATTGCATAGGTAGCCTGACAGACACTGACTTATTTTGCTCACCATCAGTTTAAGTTAATTTTCACAGAAACAGATCTCTGTTAACAATCAGTAATTCAGCATGCTGCTTCAGCATGAACAGTTTTGGCTTTCTATAACAATCTACCTTCTCCAAGCCAGAGAAAGAAACCTAGAAGTTTCTTTCAAAGCCACAGCAAAAGAAGAATGTCTGTGTACTGAATCAAGATGGAAATCTTGGAGCACTTCTTTATTGTCATGTTGTGTCTATTATCCTGTAAATATTCTTATGTATGGCAGCACAATTTTTATGTGTCACTTCTGAACTCTGAGATATATTAATAATTTTCCAGAAGGGATTCAGGAATCGAGTAGCAATTTATCTGGCCCACAAACTGATGCAGAAACAGTAAGAACTTCAATAGAACAGAGTTCGCCCTCACAAAGTTTCTCTGAACCTGCTTTTAGCGTTTGCTGTATGATAGACTTGATAGTTAAGGAGTAGTTACAGGTCTTGTGGAGGAACAATGAACCATTTGGTCATTGCTTGGAGAGGATTTTTCCTTTGTGGTGGGTGTTTGAGGTAGGAGAGAACTGTGTTGGCAGGAGAAGGGGTGTGTTAGCATGAACAGCCTAATGCAGCCGTTTTCAGCCAGTCACCTCAAACATTACCAAGGAAAGCAGAGCATCCTTACATATTTCATATATTGGCCATTACTCTTCATTGTGTTTAAGTAATTCAGTGGCAAGCACTAGCATAATTGATTTTTGAATTAACTACAGCAATGGTCTAAACCAGTTGGGAATACTGCTAAGCCATGTCCCACCCATAGGGGACTTTAGAACTTCCAGTACTGGTCTGAAATGCTCCTAAAGTGGTAATCTTCAGGACATGCCTTTTTTATTCCCTCCTCCTAACTTACTTGAAGCTGGAAAATAAGGCACTATAAGGGCACAGCACTGTGTCTCAGGAGACCAAAAACATAGATTCCAGCTAATGTGTCAGCTCTGCTGTTCAGTATTTCCATCTCATTATTGCACAATTCTGGATGCAAATAACACTTGTGCTAAGGAAGGTTTAGGATGTAGGACTTCCAAATTTCTCTTGGATGTCATGTAGGCAAACACAAGTACAGATTCACAGGGGACTTGAAAAAAACAAGGCCAGAGTGACTGTACAGCAGAGAGGCAAACATCACACTTTTACTGAAGCTGGTTCAAATCCAAGAGCTCATTTCTCTTCTCCCCTAGTTTATCCTCCAGTTTCAACACCAACATGTATAGGTAGATACTGTTCTGAATAGGGCTGTGTCAGTTTTTAAATGCTGTGAATCCTCTAAGAGACAGCTGGAATAACTCCATCTGCAAGCTGTAGTGCCTAGACTTGACAATGCCCCCTGTCATTTTTGAAGGCAGCTATAAAGGTATAAAGTTCATCTGTAATGGTATAAAGGTGCTAGAATCAGCCTGGTTAAGCTGCTTTCCTGTTGCTTCTCTGGTCCTGAAGTGTCTTTTTTAGGGCTATTTCTCTATGAGCTGGGTGCAGAGTGTCTTTGAACCAGACTCTGCTCATCAGCATTAGCCCCACTTGGCCTGTGGATGGTCACAGCAATAATGGTGCTGCACCTACATTCTCCTGTGTAAATCGTTTTGTTCTGTTCTTTATCTCCCATTATCAGCCAGCTTGGACTCATCTCCCTCAATCTGTTTGGAGACAACACAAGTGACAACTGACAGTAATATCAGTATGGTATACCATGTTCTAATTTTATTATTCTCTCCCATTTCTGTTTGCTGAATACAGCAATAACTGGGAATAAAATTCCTGTAGTCAGCTCTACTAAAACTGCAGATGGAACATATGTATTCAGATGTTGGATAGGACAAAATAAACAAAATTATAGAAACTTAATTTAAAGCAGTAAAAGATGACTTTCAAGTGTTCATATGTTGTGTTATGGGTGAGTTAGGCTAAAAAAATAGACTGGCTGGTGCATCCTCAGTCTGTTACAGCTGCTAGATGATTTTCTAGATGATTCATTCATTTTTTAACAAATTGAGGGAAGGAAAGGAGGGGAAAAAAGTCTTTGGGAATCTGGGGCTTAGTTCTATTAACGTGATTAATGTCGTTTTCTTGTTAGAGCCAGAGAGGAATGTCTGTGTCACTTGACAGCCCTCTTTTGGGGCAGAAGTTGAAAATACCTTGTCTGCTGCTACTACACTGGGTCTGCTTTTCAGTTTTCCTGGAGCTTTAAACATTTTATTGCTTTCAAGAGGTTGCCAGATGCAATTGTATGTTATAATCTGAGGGAAATGCAAGCCTGCCCAATTATTTGGAGCTGGTCAGAGAAAAGTGGGCAGGTGCTGTCCTTTCCCTGAGGCAGCAGAGAGGTTTCTGGAAGGTACCGAGAGGTTTGGCTCCAGGGCATCTGGAGGACTGTGGCATGTGGAAGAGGAGCAAATCTTGTCCATTCACCTCGGTTTTACATTTTATTCTTCTTGCCACCTCGGCAGGGGGATGCCTTGGGCTGGTGACAGACGTGCAGTGGAGTGACCGGCCACTCGGTGGAGTAAGGAGACCTCGGAATGCCAGGGGAACACTGGCATTGGCACCTGCAGCCCTGGTGCTGTCCCTGGGAACACCAGGGAATATTCGTTTGACCCTATGAATTCCCAGTGGAATCGGCTTTATGGGAACCTCGACAGAGGATTGTTTATTTTAGCCCTAACTTCGGGAGAACGGGTAGTTTGGTCTTTGTGCAGTATGTGTGCTGTAAGAAACAAATAAGGCATTAATGTGTTTGAATCGAGTGCAGTTGCTCTCTAGCTGGGCTCATCTCACAGAGTTTTGCTCATGCCTAATTCATAATTGGTAAGAATGCTGTCGAAATCAAGCAAGAGAATTCATACTGTGTAAAATTAATCCAGTAAAACTTTTACAAGGTGAGGTCCTAGAGCATTAAGAAAATTTCAAAGGAAGATCCTTGCTTGTAGAAACATTTCTCCAAAATTTTTAAGTTTTGTTCTTGCTGTTTAACTTTTTATAATAGAAAAAATAGATTAGAGGAAAGGCAGTAAAAAAAATCAAGTATCTTGCTTCTGTTCCAAACTTAATTAAGCTAGTAAGCTGATTATTTCTGCCTGTTACCTGTTGTTTGTGACATTAAAAGAGAATGTCCAGTTGATAAAGTACATCTATTATATGTGGTTAACCAGTGCAGTCAATGGGAAACAGGATTTGATTCAAAATACAGTAAAACTATGAGAAGCCAAATATTCAAGGAGGGCTATATTGTGTGTACTGTAAAGAGAAATTGTACTGTGAAGCTGTTCTACTACTCAGTCACTCTGGATGTGACTGGAACACAACCAGAATTGTAGATAGGGCCATCAGCCCTGGGGAGTGCCCTCCTTAGACAGTGTTTCTGACACCAGATTACAATTTGCTCTCTGAGTGGAACTGACATTGATGGAAAAGCAGCTGATTGTACAGAAAGCCTGCAAATGACAGCCATGGTGTGTGGTATGCAATGAAATATTTCCTCTTGAACTATTTATTCTTAGCATGCAAATATGGTAGCACTACCACTAGTCATATTTCAAATTCTAGAAGGAAACTAGAGTGGCAGTATGTAAAATACTTATTTCGCATAGTTCATGAGTCAAATGGAGAAGTTGCCAATTATCTCTGATTAAACAGGTAGTTAGATATATCAGTAAGGAAAAATAGCCCACTGGTGCATGTCCTACCTCAAACTGGAGAAGCAGGGATGAGCAAGGAGTAATGCCAGCTACACACCTGGAAATAAAAAACATCCTCCTGGATTCAGCCCTAAAAATTTCACCTTGGCAGAGCAGCTGCCCAGCAAGTGGGTGGCAAGTTTTTGGTTCATTGTTCTGATTTTAGCTCCCTTAAGACACCCCCAGCTTTAAGATCACAGACCCTTACTGACAGCATCTCTCATCCCAATTCTCCCGTGTTCAGTGCTATCAAATCATCTCCCAGCTGCCAGGTATTTGCTCCACATATTCAGCTGTCTGTAATGACAGCTTCTACAACCTTTCCACCTCTCTTACCAGCTTCATTCCAGTGCTTGCTGGCACTCAGGCTGTCTGTGGCAGTTTTTGGACTTCAGCACTAATTCCTCAAGCCACAGTGTCTAAACCCAAATCTTCTTCTGCATCCACCCCTTCCAAATTAGTGCAAGATTGACACAGATTTTAATGATGACAGTTTTTGATCTAAATCCATGTTGCCCCTTACTTGCATAACTAGACCAAGTTCCTTCATCTTCCAGCAGAAGATAAAGGAGAGTCAGTGGAAATTAACTGGATTTCATGAAACTGAGCACAACCCCTCTGAGGTGTGAGAACTCTTCCTCTGGTCATGACAAACAGGAATATTATTTTTTAAATTTTTTTCCTACCACCATGTTTATTGTGACTCCACTTCCCAGTGTGGGCCTGCACAGTTGCCCACCTGCACACAGAGGGGGGAGTCAGAGCAAGGAGTCACTGAGATAACCTCAGCAAGCGAGGTGGGACAGTGACACAGATGTGCTCTGAGCCTTTGAAGAGGTTGAACTGACTTCAGAGCACTTAGACTAACAGGAGCTGATTCCACACAGGTGTCTTCCCACAACTCCAAGGGCTACCACCTCACATATTTCTGAATAGGTGTCCCCAAGGGGTGTGCTGAGCTCAGTCCCCATATAAACTGAAGAGTTCAAGGGTCTCAAGATAAAAGCTAAACATCCCCACATCTCAAGAATCCTGCTCTAACTAGAAAGCTTCAGAGAAGATTGCTGATCAAATATTCTGCTTCCCTTTTTCCTTTCACATCTCCTCATACCTCTTCAGAAATTCGTTGCTCCCCAAGGTTCATATCTGATCTCTGCACTTTGATTTTTTTTTTCTCCCAGACTGGAAAGACCGTTTAGTACATCACTGGGGGAAAGGAGAACTCTTCTGTGATTTTTTTTTTGGTAAAAAATAAAGGAAGATCAAAGTGGCAGAGGCTCTGGAAAGAGGTTCCTTATCTCTCTGAGGTGGATATGTGGGGAATTGTATTGCTGTCAGTGCGTTGTTGATTGACAACGGACTTGCAGGCTACAGGGCTGTCAAGCCAGCCTCTTTCCAAACCCTGAATTTGCACATAAAAGTGATGAGAGACTCGTGCTCAAAGAAATAAAACTTCCTGAGAACACACTGGTTTCTACAAAAGAGATAAATTTGAGCAGATTGCTCTAATCATGGAATTTTCAGGGTTGTTAAGGGCCATATGGACCTCTCCTACTGCAAGAAGCAAATGAATGGATACTGTCTCGATTCAAAACCTGCTGTACTTACATGGTCATTTTAGTTGGACAGCTTTATCAATCACCTACAGGACGTCACTCAGTGATTGATGTCACCTGCACGTAGCATCTACAGCAGGAAAGGAGTGCTGGCAGAGGCAGTGAGTACCTGAGCCTGACTCAGCCAGAGCTCCTTCCTCCCCAAGGGCTGGAGTCATCATGCCTGGTGTGAGTGCAGAACCCAGAACCATCCCGTCTCCCCTCTGTCAGCTCACAGCTGCGGGCTTCAAAGGCAGTCCAAAACACTCTTGAAAGAAAGAAAAGGGGCAGAGCAGAGAGATCACATTAAAACCCAGCCATGGAGCACGGCAGTTGCGGGCGTGTTTCCCGTTAAAGGAACGTTAGCGTGGCTTTAACGAGGAACCCTGCAAAGGCAGGGACCCCCTTTGCGACCCGCTCTGTGTGATTAAAGCGGGCCCGGGCAGAGTCAGTGCCCAGCCAGGCGGGGATCCTTCCCACGGCTCTGCCTGAGCGCACCGCAGCGCGGGGAGCTGCGCTTGTCCTGCTTTGCCTCGATTGCCCCTTAACTCTCTACACTCGGCTTTCCCCCTCTACCCTGGAACTATTCAGACCAGGTTTCTTCTAAGAAAAAATATTGCAGCGTGACTGGTGTTTTATTGGGGTATCGGACTGAGGTACAGAGCGGTGAAGGGGCTGCAAACGGGCCCGTGCGCTGCCGCAGAGCCCGGGGGATGCCCGGCCAGCTGCGTCCCGGGCTGCTGCCCTCCTGCCCACCCTGCCCCGCTCCCCGGGCGGCTTCCCTGCCACCGCCGCTGTCCCCCTGGTCCGCTGTCCCCGCTCTCCATGTCCCCGGTCCCGCTGTCACCCCCTGGTCTCTGAACCCCCGCTCCCGCTGTCCCCGGTCTCTGTCCCCCCCGGTCTCTGTGTCCCCGTCCCGCCCGGCCCCGCCGGGGCCTCCCTGCTGCCCGCGGCGCCCCCTGGCGGCGGCCGCGCCTCCCTCAGCGCCATCCTCCAGCTCTGCCCTATTGTTCTCCCGCCCGTCGCTCCCTCCCTCCGCCGGGGCTCGCGTCCTCCCTCCGCTCTCCTCCATCCCTCCCTCCATCCCTTCCTCCTCCTTCTCGCCGTCGCTCCCGCCCCGCTCCCCGGAGCTGATGTCACGCACCCGCTGAAGGCGCGGGCGATCATGGCTGCTGCGGCCGCGGCCGTGCCGCCGGCCTCCAGCTAATGCCCGCGATGGAGCCGGCCAGCCTGCTGCGGTTCCTGCGGAAGCTCAAGGAGGTTTTCGATGTGTGCGATGAGGATGCGGACGGGTTCATCCGAGTGGAGCACTTCGTCGCCCTGGGGCTGCAGTTCGGCCAGGGGGATGAGGTGAGTGCGGCGACTCCCGGCCCCCGCGCAACTTTCACCTGCTGTGTGTGGCCAGACCCCGCCCGTCACGCACCTCTCCTCACCGCGGCTCCCGTCCCTTCGGGAGCCCCGGCTTCGTGCCTCAGGGCGGCCCGTGCCGCTCCTTTCGGGGTGCCTCGGGCTCCCTCCGTTCCTCGGTGGGTGCCGGAGCCCTGCCCTTGGCGGCCTGGAGCCCCCTGCCCTCAGGGCCATCAGCCGCCTTTCCCGTGGAGCCCTCCCCAAAGACAGCCCCGCTCCCTCTTTCCCCGGGGGTCCCGGAGCATCCCCCATCCCTCGGGGCAGCCTAGACCCCTGGGGTACAGGGACCGGTCACGGTTCCTTTCGAGGGCTGTTTTTATTCCGCTTTTTGTCCGTCCTGGCTGAGCTGAGCTCGGTGGGGCACTGGGAGCGGAGGCGGTGCGGTGCCGGCAGTGTCTGGATAGTCAGGGAAGCACCTGTCCAGGAGCCCCGAAACCGCCCGGAGATGGCTTGGGAGCGAGGGCTCCGCTCATCCGTGCCTCCCTCCAGCCCTTCGGTGACACAGCGTAAATCTGGAGTCGCGCCACCGGTCTCGGCAGAGCGTTGCGTCAGCGGGACCGCTGTAAATCGTGACATCAGTGGAGACGGGAGTGGGATTCGGGCCAGAGGCAATGAGGGCAACGCCGTGCGCTGGCTGGAAACGGTTCCCCTGATTCAATCACGGGCTGCAGCTCCAGCGAAATGAACCAGCGAGAAACGCTTTCCTAGGAGAGCTCTTGGGATGTTACACTTTACTGTTCAATGCTTCACGATGTGCCCCAGCAACTTTGGGTGCCCCGGAGGAGGAGTGAAGTTGGGCCTATGATGAGGTTCAGAAAACCGGTGTCAAACAACCTTTTAGAGTACAATAAAACAAATTAACGTGTGGAGCTAATAAAACAGTGTTTTATAGAGGGATGCCAAAGAGGAAGCAAAGCCAGAGTGAATTCAAGTAATTGTTGGAGCAAATTCTTATTTCTAGCTTGCCACTCGTAGTGAAACACAGCTCGTGAATTAAATCAGGAAATCAGGAGACAGAAGGCTTATCACTTACAGATAGTCACAGGTCTTAAACATTTTCTTAATGAGAAGCTGCAGTTTGTGGTTTTAATGAGCAAAATAAGGAAAAATTAGAAATTGTAACAAGTGTTATTGATTTCGGGTTTATTTCTCTCTTGTATAATTTTATATAAACTAATAGAAGTATTTTTAAATCCTTATTGCAGATAAACTGCATCCAAATTGCTTTTTGCACTACTGTGTTTATTTGGAGTCAGATTCAGTGGCTTTCTTGTGCAGCACTGAGGAAGACTGACAAAATTCCACTGGCTGCTCTGCAGCAGGATGACACTGATGGTCATAACAATCATTTTTGGTTTTAGAAATCTTTCAGGTTGTGAGAGTGGAGTGAGTGTTCTCTAAGATGTGACAGAGGGTTCAGGTGATACTCTCATCAGCTTAGAGTGAATTGGAGTATATTAGTAGAAAACTATTTAAATAGAGAGAAAGAGAAAACTGGAAATCCCAGTAAAGACAGGGCTGGAAAAGTACCAGTTGTCAGTGATAGTTTGAGGATGGGCTGCCTTGCTGGGCAGGCACGGGAGAGAGTGCCAGTGCTGAGAAATGCTTGCTTTGTATTTTGTTCAGTTGTAACTGGCAGTGTTTGATAAGATATTTGTAAAACTGGGACAGAGAAGTCTTATCTATATATCATACTTCTTTATCTATCAGTGTTGTAATATAACTTGTTCTGGTTTAGTTCCCCGTGCCTGGTATGGTTGGTGTTGGAAGTCCCTTGACTTCAAAGGAGCAGCTGAGGGATTTTACAAATGGGATTTGTAAATCACCCAAAGAGGTTTGCTAGTGAAATACAGAATCAATTTTCCAAGTGCAAATTTCCTCCAGGGCAACCACTGTTGGTGAACTACTCTAGTTTAAAGGCTTGTTAAAAGTGAACTTTTTTGTGTGATGAATCACGGTTGATATTTTGAGATGGTGAGAATCTACTCTCCCAAGAAACACAGTACTTCCTACCTTGCATGTGCAGGAACATACCAAGTTCTGTGTGGAAATGCATCTCATGAAATTAAACTGAGGAGACACTATTAGGAAGCAGTTCCCTTTAACACATTAGAACATATTTACTGTCAATGACAGTTAGTTATATTTTGGATTATGCTAAACTTCTTGGGCCTCATCCATCTGGGCTCCCCTTACATTCAAAAGAAATCTTTCCATGAGCATCAGTGAAAGATTGATTTGCCCTCATGTGCAATGAAATATAAACAGAATATTATTCTGTTTATAGAGTTCATCTGGCCACAGGAAGGGTCCTGTTTTGTAGCACTGAGTAATTCTGATACTTGCCAACAGTAGCCTGGGGTCATGTCTATGAAATGAGAGAGTACCTATGAAGGGCATACAGATTTCCATCTCTTCTCTACTTCCTCACAGCCACCACCATCCAAAGTTTGGAGTGTTCAACTAACTTCAGTAGGGTTTGTAGGGCATTTAGCCTTTTCTGGGTTTTTTATTCCTCTTTCTGTTTTTTTTTTTTTTCTTTCTTGTGTATGGTGTGTAGTCAACATGCTGAATTTTATTATTCCTGAAAGATAACAACTCTCTGAAAATTGCCCCAAGGCAAAATTGTTGCAGCAAGGCAGCAGCTTTCCCTTCAAGCAAAGCACTCCTTACCTGCACAGTCAAATAATAAACTGTAATGTTTCTGGTTAACGTTTTTTCTCTTTTATTTTAATGGGTTTTTGAAACCTCTGCTTCTAATAACTTCTAGCAAGTTTGCTTGCAAGCTTTTGCTTTGCCCTGCAAAGCGTGTGGTTCAACTAGAGGAAAAAAGGATTTGGTTGTGTTGATTTGGCAGAGCCAGGAACAGAACCAACTCTCTAAATTCCTGAGTTTAGAGCAGACCTGACTGGCTGTCAAGCACTGCTTGCATATACAAACAGTTGTGGAACTCTGTACTTTTAGGCAGTTGGGCATTCTGGCCTCTGCTCATCCCATCTGACTGTGGGCATTTAACTGAGCTGTCTCCATCAATCTTTCTCCATGGCCACTGATGAGCAATTGAACACTCAGAGGCTGTAGCAGGACCAAAGGATGAAATAATTTCCTCAGAGATGCTTCTTTGTCTCCAGGACAACAGAGACTCCTAGCTGAGACTTTGGGTTCCACGCTTGGGTCTGACTTTCCTCATGAATGGGGTGTTTGCCGTTTGTGTAGAAATCTGAAGAAAGACACCAAGGGCTGTTTCCAAAGCGACTTGACTGGATGGCATGTGCTCACTAGCTAAAGAAACACTTCACATAACACTGAGAAATGCCAAGAGTCGCTCACCATCTGGTTCCCTTTCACTGGGAAAAGAGTTGCAGTACAGCCAAGTGTCTGGGAGCACCGTGAGTGACACGTTCAGCAAGCCCCAGTTCTGGCAGCGGATTGTGTGAATGTGTATTTCAGGGTAGTGCCAGTTGATGTTTCATTATGCCAGATTCTACTTAAACTCCACTCTCAGTTTTAAGCAACAAGTGAAGTAAGCTGAGCGTGTTGACAACTTCTTTCTGAGGCAGGTAAACACCTTTTGGAGGTGCAGACCATGCAGGTGCTCACACAGTCATCTTTGTCGTGGTGAGATCTGCTCATCAGCTTGAAGCAGTGTCACAATTGAAAGGGAACTTCAGCAGCTAAGAAAATGTATGGGCCAATATCAATTATTCACATGAGTGGACAGTAATTCACTAAAAGCCAATGGTTTACTAGTGGTGTAGAACAGAAATAGCTAAAAATCAGTTCACATATTTCTCATGAACAGGTGAAAATTTTTGGCCAAAAGAAACTGTTATAGGGAATGTTTGTTGCTAATTTCAATAATCAGCCCCATTCAGGGCTGAAGTTAAAGGCATCAACCTCAAGTGCTTCCCCAGCAGTGGATTGTAGCTGTGGCTGAGTTTAATAGCACTCCTTGGTGCTTCCTTTTGACTTGCTGTCAAATGTCTCCCAGGAGCTCAGGTTGTCATACTCCAAACAGCCCTTCTGCTGTAACTACACCAGAAGGAGCTTTTCCTGTAATTTCAGGACTGTGATTTCACTGCCTGACAATCCAGAGTCTTTCTGAGGAGTCTGGGTGAATTTCAGTAGTGAATTCACTACTCCTGGCTGTAGTGTTGCAGCTCAGAGTTGCACTCAGAAATTAAAGAAAACAAAATTCCTGTCAGTGTGCACAATGACAGAATAGCTCATACCTTCTTGGTAATATGAGTCTGCAGCCATGAGAAAAAGAGACTTTGGCACTGAAAGATGGAAACAAAAGAGTGTTATCAAGTGATACTGCCATTGTTATAAGGCCATACTTCTTCTTTGCTTTTCCTGGAAATAATTATTGAAAGAAACAATAGAATATTTGCCTAGACAGTATCAAGGATACAAAGAGCAGTCCCACGTGACAGTGTTTTCTAGGCAGCAGCAAGGCTGCTGTGCATTCAGATTCCTTAGAACTCTATTTGCTAATGACCCAGATGTTTAATATAACTTACAATGACTGGAAAAAAATAGAATTCTAAAGTGGAACAGTGGGATACTCAGTTTATGGATTAGTAGAGGTGCAGCCACTGCAGCCTCCCTAATTCAACACGAACTAGCAGTGAATATGTTTAAAATAGCCTTTTGAAAAATGCTGAAACTAAGCATGTATTCCTAAACAGCTGACATAAAGCAAGCTTGGTACTTAGTGTTAATGAAACGTTTGCCAAAGCACTGTGGTGGAGAGAGGAGCTGTAGGTTGGCTGTGCACTCATGAGTTTAATTTGTTATGTAATGTTTGCATTTCAAAGGTAGAGCTCTGAGGGGTACAGCTAAGAACTGATGCATGTACAGCTAAGAATTGATTATTGCTGTGTTTTGCAATACAAGTCAGTGATCTGAAACAGTAAATTCTTAATGCCTGAAGGAAAGGCAATCAATTTTGATAGCAATTCTTGATATTTAAATGACTGTATTTTACCACTACCTCCGTGTTTGCATTTAGCACAGGTACAGTGATACTGTGTTGACATAATCATTAAATGCAAAAGTAAAAAAATGCATGAATGAAGCATAGAAGACAGTGCAGTATGAAAAGTAGCACATGTAAGTGATGTGTTAAAACATTTAGCTGCCAGAAGGGCCAGATATTTTCTATGTTAATTTTTCTCCCTCCATCCTGATTGAGTCCATGCTGTTAAGTTGTAAAATTGGTGTTCTTTGTCTGTGATACGCCTGCATGTTCTCCAGAAATTTGCTTTTGCAAATCCTACAGAGGATTTTGGATTTCTTACATGTATTGATTTTATTCCTCTAATATGATTAAGCTCTGAAAAGCAAATTAAACCAAATAGCTGGAAGGGAAGGGAAGTCTTGGAAGGAGAAAAAGCCACTGCTCTCTAATATTGGTGGGGGTGACCCCCAATACAAAATTTTTTTTGGCTTCTAAATTGCATTGTTACCTGCAATTTAGCACAATTGACTCATACTCAGCAGCAGTGCTTTTGTAGCAATGAAGTGGAAACAAATAAAAGGCCTTATAATGTTTAATGTTTTTATTCTCTGTGCAGTTGACAGTATGGTCTCCTATTAATTTCATCTGATTTTAACGCTGGTGTTTACAAACATTTTTAAATCCTTGATCTGATTTTTGCATCAGACTGTCTGCGCAGGAGTTCTAGCAGTTCTTAAAATAAGCAGTATTTTGGAACACACGTGATCTCAGACCTAGATCCTGGCACAGGCTGCTGAGTAAACACCCATCCCTGAACGTGGTTAACTCAGTGCAGGGTGTGATTAAGCACATGAATGATAAAAGAGTGTCAGACACAATCACTACTACTCCAACATATGGTTTTACAACAGCAGTGTGAGTGTTAACCAAGCATTGTATGATACCCTTCTCCTCAAGATACACGTGAAGGGCCTCACGTGGAGAGAATGCAGATGTTTCTGTGGAGTTGTGTGTGCTGGTTTCATGTTTTGTGTGCAGTTAAAATCATAAATAGCAGGGCTCCTTCCTAAGCCTTGAATCCATTTCAGTTCTGAAGGATGTTCAGCCTCAGAGAACGGTGGGCTCCAAGTGCAAGGGAAACGGGGTCAATGCACAGGGCACAAAATGCAGGCACTGGAAAAACTGCAGTGTACTCCTTGGATTTTAAAGCTGCTTTGGCTGTTTAGTTTGGGTGAAGCATTATGGTTTTAGGGGTCAAGTGAAAAACTTAGAAACAGGTGAGACTTTTCTCTGTTAGGATTCCTGAAATTAGCAGGAAGGGAACTGGAATGGTGTGCTCTGGAATATGGAGGATATTGGCCTGGTGAAATGAGGGGTGTTTCAGAATGATCTACGTCATCAATTTCAGAACGTATATATGTGTTTTTGCAAGTATTCCATAACATCACATATACATCTGCATTACCAAACTTGGGTTTTTTTCTCCTTTGAGGGACATTCTGGTGGTGTTCCATCACCTCCAGCTGAGCTGACCCTCCCCGATGGGATCCAGATGGCTTCTGGAACATGGGATATTATTTTCCAGTGGCACTTCTGTTGTTATGATAAAATAGCCAAACAAACATGCAAACAGCTTTGTCCATGTGTTTGCATGGTATTAAGAGATTTGAGAAACTGTCCTAAAGTATTGGTGACTTGGCTAGTTTAGTAGTAAATGACTATGTGGGCAGTTTTAAGCCTGAAATATAGGATGTGTATGTTGGGATATGTTGCTAAGGCCACTTTTCTCAGTGTTGTAACCTACAGGGAACAGGAGAAACCTGTAGGATAATTTTGCTGCACACTTTATGCAGATTCTTTAACAATTGCTTTATGAGTCTGGCACATTATTCTTGCCTTAAAGAGGTAGGAATGTAATTAACTTCAGCTTTTGGCATTTTTTATAAGTATGATATCTTGATAGATTTCATTTGAAGCTAGCTTTTTATTGACAAAATTTAAATCTGAATATTTGGTAAACAACAATGCTCCAAAACATAAAATTTTGCTTAACACAAAGCATTTTTCTGTTTTCTTCTGAGAAACATGAAAAAGAATAAATGGGTTTGATTTGCTTTACTTGGTAAGAAAGCTGAAAAATCAATTTTTTATCAAGTTATGTATTGAGCAAGTGCAGAGACTTTATGGATGTTGCAGGAAGGGAAAATATGTTGTTCAGTTCTCTGCCTAATGGAGCTGTGTTCAGGTTGCAGTTATGCAGAGCTGTGGGGAAAATAAAGCAACAGGTAAAGCAAAACCATGAGTAATGCCAAGCCATGTAAAAGACTAGACAATGAAATCTGCATGAAAAGAAAATCAGTGGGTTTGTGCAGGAAGTAGGAACAGCTTTAAAATGTGGTACAAGAGAATTTAGGATTATGGTCCATGAATGTTTGTTTGGCTATGATTCATTTATTGCAGCCAGATATGGGGGAAACTTGTGAATTTTAGCCTCCAGCGTGAAGAGTGAATTGTGTGTTTCATTCTTCAGTTCTCTCTGGGATTGCTTGAAAATAAAGAATTGAGGAGTGCTTTGGGACACATCTTCAAAGGAGCTTTGATAATTTCAGTTTTGCTTTTCCTGCTGAGCAATTACGAGGCCTGGAAGTTTCCACTGAGGAAAACTGCATCTTGCCTCCTCACCTGGGAATTGAGTGCTCTTTGCCAAACACAAACTCCTCTGCACGGTCGGCTGCATTTCACTGGGAAGGGCTGTGATATTTGCTTCCAATCAGACAGTCAAATGTGTTTAGAGAGAATGGAATTGGTTTGAGCAGTCTGCTGTTGACAGCTGTCATTTGGGAAGGTCTAAATTTGAAGGTCAATGCATCTGTAACTGCCAGTGTGACTTTGGGGGTGGCAGATTATGATCTTTATCAGTAACCTACCACCTCTCTTGTGTCCTGTAGTCACCTTGACTCTGCTCGTACTGGAGAGGATTTCTGGACATCTTTCAGCAGGATTGGAAGCTTTGGCTCTAACCAAGCTCACAATGTCTTCCAATGTGTGAAAAGACAATTTGCTATGTACAGAGAATTTGGCACAGGTCAAGTTACTGTTGTGGTGCAAATGCTGGCAGATGCAGATAATTTGTTTCTTGATTTAGATAGTCACCCAGATAACCTCTGGAAAAGGTCAAATATTCACAAATTACTTGCATTTTGCCAAAGACCATGGCACAGATTGCTTTTTCTACGTGCCTAAGCCCATATGATTTCTCTTACTGTATTTTTCTTGTACTCTTGGCCTCACTACTGCCAACTGCACTTCTTTTCTGAGAAATAAATTTTTTCCCCTGTGGCATTCTAAATACGTTTGCAGAAGCCTGACAGCCCTGGTGTGTGGAAGCATCCTCATGGTACTCCTGTCTGGTTCTCCCTGAGTGGGTGGTGGGGGTGGGTGATGCTCTGTATCAGCTGCTTCTTTGGGGTGGGCACTGAATATTCAGTGCATTGGCACGGGCAGAGCCAAATTGCTGCTCTCAGTCTGCTGCCTGGGGCCACACAATGGTTTGAGGAGGAGGAGGGCACCAGGCAGCAGGGATATTTAATGCAGGAGGATCGATGGTGCCTCAAGGGAGGCATCATGAACAGACTGCAATCCCCCCTGTGACTCTGCAGCATCACAGCTCTGCCTGGGCACTGCTTCTGCTGGAGACTAACGTCATGTGTGATGTTCTGGCCTCACTGTGTTATTCTCTGGATTTATTCCTTCCATCTTCAGGGACAGCTTCAGTTCTGAACTCACCATGGCTTGTGTGTTTTGGTGGGTGCTCCTGTTTAAGTGAGGGTGATTGTTAAGCTCTGGTTGTTACAGCAAAATATCACCTGTTTGGAAGGGAAGGGAGCATTGGAGGGATTGGTCCAAGTGCTCATAAACACAAATGATTTACACAGCATTTCAGGTGAAATGCTTGCTTGATTGAGTTGGCGGCATAATGTGGCTATAAATTACCTTTGGGTTTATTGCAGTTGGCTGCTGCAGTGGGTCTTTAGCAATACATTCTGTTTGGTGGCACTGCTCCTAATTCAGTGCCTGACACTGCTTGTTGTTTTGTAGATGTTGCACTGTTCTGCAGAGCTGCTTCCCTGGATTTGTGGTACAGGGTGAAGAGAGTAGGAGGGTAGGCTCCTCCCATAGCAAGAAATTGCTGTTGTCTCTATTTTAGGGAAGAAGTGTAAAGAGGCACATTTCAAATACCTTTTTACAGGGGGAAGGGTTGTCATGGATAAAAGTTGTGAAACACTAGCATCACACCACACCTGCCACCCCCTGCCCTGTTTGACTTTGTTCTGGAATGACCATGAGCATCAGGTTCATCTTCCAGACTTCTGGATGGCAGAGGATGGCTGAAGAGACACTGGCAGTTACTTTTGTTGGCTTCCAGAGATGTTTCCTGAGCCCACAGGGATGCCAGGCTGAGCACCCTCTGCAGAGCAAAGCTGCAGAAGCGGCCTTTTGGGAGCGGTGATTTTGGATAGAGGTGTGTTCTCGGAGTCCTTTGAAGTGCCAGTGAAGTGGAACCTCACTGAGCTGGCACCTCCCTTCCCTTTTCACACTGTGTAACTGCTTTACAGCTCACAGTGCCTTAGAAGGTTGTGTCATTCATTGAATAACACGTGTGCCAGTCACAGAAGGTACTTCTTTAATTAACCAAATACTATTTCGACTTTAATTTCTCTTCTTTTTCCTCTGTGTTCTCTCTCCCACTATTGCTGCTGATAGAAATGTACCCATTTTACAATCAGTCTGTTAGTCATCACTCCTGCTTAACTTTGGTGAACCTGCTGTCAGTAGCACTGTGCCACCATCAGCTCCAGCCTGTGGTTTCCCTAAATCACTTGGGCAGAAGGATCTCATTGGGAAGGGGGAAGAAGGATCCCTTCAAAAGGATTGCAAACGTATGGACAGCAGTGAATGAATGCAAAGGAAATACTGGTGAAGTGCACCATATGAAACAGGATGTCACTGTCTGAGGGAGTACCTGTGTGTATCTTAATACCCACAAGCAAGAATTGATTTCTAGGAGTAAGCTGCCAGCCTGGAATGGAAATAGATTTTAAGACCCAAAGCATGTGCTCAGTGGACACTGTAATTAGATTGTGATTGCAATTTCAGCACAGTACTGAACTTCAACCTTTTAAAAACTCCATCTTTCTTCAGAAGCTTATGGGGCTATTTATGATACCAGCGATGGACTCAAGGAATATCACAGCTATCAAATGGGGAGGAAAGGAGAGGCTGTCAAAAGATTAAATATTCACAGCATTTTAAATGTTACCCCCTACACTGTATTTAATGTTTCTCTAGTCCTACTAAAAATCAGTGGCTCTAAAATACTCCGGTCAGTTTTGAAAATGTGATTTTATTTCCCCAAGTACAGCAGAGACTTAGTAGAATTTTGCTTTGGCCCTAGGAAAAGATTCAGGAGGTGCTGGACACAATAACGCATTGCTCTCCACAGAGCAATTTTCCCCTCTGTCAGAACTGGCTGTTGTGCTTTCTGTTATTAATGAGGGAGTTATAGTTCTCTTTAGGAGAGGTTTCCTCTCTATCTGTGTGTTATCTGGTGCTTGGCACTTCAGAGACTCTTACTAAAAAGCTGATGTGATTCCCATGAAGATTTTGTGCACTCTGTTAAATGGGTCACTCCGTGCCAGATAACATGAGCAATGTCTGCACCACTTTTTGGGACCAGCAAGGAAAGCAGGCTCAGTACAGGCTGTGTGTTAGCACTGCTTGAAAGGAAAACTCCACACAATTTAAAAATATTCATCTTTGCTCAACTAATATGACCAAAATAAAATAATAAAATAGAATGGGGTTTTTTGGTGCCAGATTAATAGATTTAGGTCACAGACTGTAAATGAGAGTGACTCAGCTGTGTGAATAAATCAGTTCACTTGATTGTGGGATGAATTTACACTTTCAAAGCTTTTAATAGGTAATGAATATTCAGGGTCTACCACATGGTAGGAGATCTGAAAAAAGGCTTAGATTCCAGCAGGCCTGGCTCTCAATCAGCAAACATTACAAAAAGAGTGTATTGGAGTGGTAGAGAGCAGTGGTGCTCTCATCCCTGCTTTTTTCCCTCTTTGCTGTTGCTAATAGGAAGGCAACAGTGTGATAACACCAAATGTGCAACTGGTGGCTTTAGAAGACAGG
This sequence comes from Onychostruthus taczanowskii, assembly GCF_017590055.1. Classification (NCBI taxonomy): domain Eukaryota; kingdom Metazoa; phylum Chordata; class Aves; order Passeriformes; family Passeridae; genus Onychostruthus; species Onychostruthus taczanowskii. Next base: position 4,728,113 of record NW_024500350.1, read on the forward strand.
TTTTACCATGCTGTATTGATGCTCAGAGCTTGTTGTCCTGTTACCACCATTTGTGGACATCAGAACGGGTGTTAGATGGGGATTTGAAATCTCCCAGTAGCTTGCAGAGCACTCTGGGAGCAGTTGCTCACCCCAGCCCTGTAAGCAGGGAGGCAGGCAGCACCAGGCTCCATTTTAATTTAGGGTAAAAGGCTCAAATCTGAGCAGTAACAGAAGTGTTTGATGGAGCACTTACCAACTAAGTCCATACTGAAGAAAGTGGTTCCCCTGGGTTCTTCTGAACCAGCACAAGGTTTGAGGTGGTAAAACTCTGTTTCAGTGAGAGTCATGGCACTGATTTGCACTGCAGAGCCCGTGCTCATGCAGGAACAGACAATAAATGCACGACTTTCCTCTTGAGAAACTCAGCATCCTGTAATAATTCCTGTTTTCTTAGTTTTTAAAACACTATTCACAAGAGTGATGGGGAAGGGAAATAAAGCTGCTGGTGCAAAGTTACCCGAGTTAAGAATAGCCTACAACATGACTATGAAGTGTTTTACATTTGATATTTTTGCTTACAGTAGAGATTTCTTGCCAGAGCTCTCTGTGGAATTAGTTTGAAAATCTGAGTTCAAGGTAGCTGGATAAGAAAAAAGGATTTGGCAGTTCTGTGAAAATCTTTAATCAGAAAGGGTCTATACAGCACCTCAGCAAAGTTCTCCTGGGCACAGCCTTTCACTGCTTTGCATGTGCCAAGACTGAATCACAGCTGATGACAAAGTGGGAGAGGTGACAGGGCTGATGTTCAGTGTGTCTGGTTTGTATTAGGTGTGGTGTTGTATTAACCTGCCCAGGAACTTTGTGTATGGACAGCCCTAGGGATGGTCAGCATTTCCTGAAGTGGGGAAAAAGGAGAAACACATTTCTTACCAAAGCTGAGCTTATGATCCATGAGCAACCAGGACCTTCTGGTGTTCCACTGAAATTACAGCATGCAGTTCCAGAGCTTGTGGTGCTGACAAGCTTGATGAACTTCCTTACTTCTGCAGAAAATTGATCAACTCAAAGACAACCAAACCAAACAAAACAAAAGGTGGCAGGTTTCTGAAAGGCAGGGGAAGATCTTAAAAACAGCATTGTTGCAAGGAAGTTTGATATAACCTGCACAGCTTCTCCTCTGTCTGAGTGTAGCCAGGCACTGAGGGATAGTCTGAAACAGGTGACAGAGTTTATACCATTGGTAAAGACAATGAAGGAGAGGAAAAACCAGGGCTCAGCTGTGCCAAGCACTGAGATGGGTGCTCCTGGGGATGTTAGTAGAATTTGGGTGTGTTAAGGTAAAAGCATTGATGGTTTCTGTTGAATAGGAGTGGGGTTGAGTAAAAGGCTCAAATTGAATGCATATAGCTGTGATTTGTTAAACTTAAACCATATTTCTTTCTCCTCAAATGTCTTGTATGATTTGGGGCATCCATTTTAACAGGATTGACTGGAAATTAATCTGAAAGCATGAGAGATGTAAAAATGGACAGTTTTCTGGTTTTTAACCACATATAGAATTCTACAGCAAAAGTACATTTCATTCTTAATTTCCACAAGCAGAATAAAAATCTGCCATTTCCATTCAGTACCACAGGTTTTCTTCAATAGGGTGGTTAATTTACTCTTTGATTCTGTTATCTGTAAGAGCTAAGCAGTGGAAGAAGCTACTGAGACTAGGTGTAAAATGTTTAAGATATTTGAGTGGAATGCCAGGGTATTATTGAATCAGTCCTCCCAAGCTATAGCATAAATATTCCTGGTGAGACAATGGCCACATCTTTGAGAGACAGCTCTAGGGCATAAGGCTAGCAAACAGGAAAGGGAGAACCAGGAAGTTTTTTTGACAGACAGAGGGTTTGAACTTTCAGAATTCTGAACTGGCAATTCATCTTTGCGGTTGTGCTGAACTGGAGCTCAGGTGGGAGTCTGAATAGTGAGCAGGGCTGGGAAGGAAACGAGCTTGCTGATCAAGATGTTCCAAAGTGCATCTTCAAGACAGGTCTGAGTCAACATTTTGAGATAATGCTGTCAGACTAGATGGTAACACAAAATATTCTGACAACCTGCTTGGTCTGGAAGCAAACACTGTTCCTTTGCAGTGTTTTCTGATTAAACTGGGGACTCTGGTTGCCAACAGTCCTGTGCTAGCCACTGTGACTCAAGCCATTGACTCCTGTTTGGCATAAAATATTCAAATGTTTAAATGAAATTGTGTGAATTATAAGAATCATTTTTTTATTTGGAAAATTAAACTGCTCTAACACTTTATTAAGGCTCTCTAATCTCTACCCGAGGCACAGACAGCAGTGAGAAGGCTCACATACACATGCCACAAAATAAAATGCTAGAGAGAAGGTTTTTGATATAGGTGCCTTCCATCTATACTTTGCAATTGTATCTGACCTTTTAAAATAAGCCAGGTGCAGAAAACATGCTGGAATACATCACACCTAAGGTGATCTTCAGATACACTTCCTGGTTTCCAGAGAGCCCTGCTGTTTGCAGTGAAGAGCAATCAGGTTATTCAGAATATCTGAGAAACAGGAAATTATATGCAGCAAATTCTTCAGGTGTACAGATTGTATGCACTACCTATGTAGTGAAGTCTGCATCTTGGGTAATCTGTGCATTGGGAACAAAAGGATTTATCAGAGTCCATGAAGCTGATTTAGAGTAGGAAGATTAACAATAAATAAACAGGTTCCTCTTTACTAGGGAAGGTCTGTCAACACATTGTGACAGTTTGGTGCATTAGTCAGCACAGCAGACATCATGTGAAAGTGTCATATCTGTATGGAAATATCTGTCATATCTGTCAGGAAATCAGCCAAATTACTCATAATTCTCAGGACTTTTGTTTGTCTCTAAATGGCTTTTTCCTTGTATGACTTTTTCCCATCCCATCTTCTTCCTAAATCAAAGGTGGGGTGTTGTCAGAAGCTGCCACCTGAAACGTGGCATCTCACTTTCTCCTGGTGTAAAAAGACTGAATGTGCATTGATGAAGCTGAAATAAGTTGCTTTTCCATTTCACTCTCTGTCATGAGTTTCATGAGCAGAGCTTGACCAACTGGAAACCAGTCTGTAAAGTTAGAGAAAGATGCTGTGGTCATCTGCCACAGTCTTTGTGGAGCTCCTCTGACTTTAGGAGGGTTCCCTGTGTCCACAGAGGGTGGCCAGAGCAGAGATTAATCTATTTGTCACAAATACCTTAGAATGGGAAGAGGATCAGCTGTGTATTTAGAAGAGCATCCTTTGCCAAGGACTGTGGTGGTTAGGACAGAGCTAAAAATAGATGTGAGGAAAATTAATAAGTGTCAGAATCATTGAGACAGAGTGGAAGAAAATAAGGTACCTCTCCTGGTGCCTGTTTGGTATGTTTAAATTGTGCTTGGATTTTAAAATTACAGGACAGACTCAGCAAACAATCAGTCCTGGCACTTTCAAATCAACTAAAGGGCACTCAGCTGAAATGTTAATGGATGAGCTGTAGTGAATGCAGAAGGGAGAAGGATGGAAATAGTCTCAAAGGGTATCAGCAGATTTCTCTGCATTGCTAAATGCAAAAGACTGAAGAGCAGTGGCTGAGCACTGTGACTATTGCACTTACTGTGCATCCTTCTGCAGTGTTTACTTTTTCTTACCAGTGACAGCTGTGATCTGGAATCTCTACTGACAGCTTAAAGACAGATCTTGTTCTTGCTCAGGAAGAGCAGAAACTTACAGCTAGCTCAAGTCTGCATCTTTGCAGACAGGGTTGCCCTGTCCATGGCAGTGAAGGAAGGTACAGTTCTGAGTGTATGCAAGATTCATAATTTTGCCTGAACTGGGCTTAGCCAAACCTAGACCTTTGAATTAAAAGTTTTCAATGCAAGCAGAGCACTTGCTTAAGTGTTTTCCATGTCTTTGGCCTTGTGGTAAGATTGATCTTTTCAAATAAAAACAAAGGTGTTTCATCTTAGACTGACTATCTTTGGTCTTTGCTGCTGGAAACCCCAGAAGCCTCATACTCTGTTTTTTACTGGCATGAAAGAGATAACCAGAGGGAGAACCTATGTGTCCTTTGTCACTCTTGAAAACACTGGAACATGAACAAAAGAAAACAGAGCCTTTAGTGACCTAGTGGAAAACCACTTAGAAAAATATAAGAATTTCTTCTTTCCTATTAATAGATGAGTGAATTCTCTTTAGGAATTTTATTCTTTCAGATTGAAGGACATTTCAAGGGTCTAACTCTGTTCTCCATTACTTTAGCATTGGTGTAACTGAGCATTAATAAAATGCTGATTGATGGAACAGACCTGTAATGGTTCTCCTACAGAAGCAGCAGCTGTACCAGTCTCTACTTTAAACTCAGGAGCCCTATTCCCAAAGCAGTTAAGTAGCATTTATACAGAAGAAACAAGGAAGTGATTAATAAGTGCTATTTTAAATATTTACAGGTCTCTTTGTCTTACTTCTTAGAGATGTGGTATGAACAGCTGTTGTGGAAAAACTGCTCAATCTCTCTGCCTGACCAGGATTTTCCCTATTTTTGTGCACAGGATGCAGTCAAAGGGGTAGATGCCTGACAGCAGTGCTGTGCAGGAGTCTTTAACCCCAGCCCTGCACAGGGGAAAGCTGTGTCTGTGTCAGTCATCCTTTGCAAACCTGCAGTGATCCCTGTTGTTTTGGTCACATCCTGGCCTACCTTCTCCCTAACGGGGAGCTTTACTTCACTCATACTCTTGCTTTTCTGGTTGCACATGAAAACAGCAGCTCCTGGGAATTTCTTCCCAGGTATGGTCAGAGTGGTTCCTGCCATTGTTTGTGATCCCCACCCCTTGCTACTGCCAAGGGGTTAGGGCTCCATGCCAGAGGGGGGAAGCTGATGAATTCCCATTCTAGCATCACTTCTGACAGACCTTTTCCATGCACATTGCAGCTCCCTGGCTGCTCACAGGCTTCTAGACTTGAATATTATGGTATGCTTCTCAGCACTGCAGTGGAGAGTGGGGGTGCTGGTAGGATCAGCAGGGGCAGAAACATCTCAGTAAGAGACAGTGGCAGGCAGTGTTCAGTGCTCGCTCAGTATTCAGACTGCATCAGCAATCCAGGGCTTTAGAAATATACAGCACTTTCAAAGCTCTATTTGTAATATTTTTCCACTTCTGAAAGTAAATACTTTCAGTTAGTTCCATGATTTTAGTGTTACTTATCCCTGTTTGTGACTGACTTCAGCAGCTCATCCTTGAAGTGTTTTCTCTCATTCCAAATCTTTATTGGTGAGTTATTTGCACAGAATTCGCTGCTGCCTTTTTTCTGCTGTTGGAATTTGAGCTTGCTGGCTGTGTGCTGGATGGTGATTTCTTTGGCATATTTCCTTTCTTCTTTTGGCAGGTCCTAAGTTTATTCCATTATCTTTATGAAGCGAAAAATGCCAAGCAGAATTTCCAGTGACTTTCGCTTTTATTTAATTAGTGCTTTATCTTGACATTGTCTAGTGTGTAAATCTTGCCCTTTTGAAGACCAGGAGCAGTTGATGTATGGTGGTTTTGGCCCTGGCTGCAGATGCCTCTCTGCTCAGCAATTGGTGTGTGACACAAACTTCTTTCTTAGGTGAGTAGGTGGAACCACTGTTTCAGTTTACTGAGAGTATCTGATAAAGTGTTCTGTTCAATAGTAATGGAGAATGTGATGTTTTATTGCTGCCACATGACAGCATGTGAATATTCACACACATTCAGCACTCTGAATATTCCATTCTCCTCGGTTTCTTACACTGCACCCCTCATTACCTGCTCTAAACAGGCCATGAGTTTGCAATATCCTGTGCCTCTGCTTCCCTCTCTTAATTCCAAAAGCTGTAAAGGACAAAATCCACACATATGGGCTCAGTGCTGAGCCCATATTCAGGGCTTGCACTGGTCAGTCCAGACACTGCCTGTGGATGTTGGTCTAATGTTTTGGATAAATATGGAGCATTCATCTGCCATGCAGTGTGATACTCTGGAGAGCACTAAGTGACATCTAAGCCCAAGGGGACTTTTTGGGAGCTCATGAAATGACAGCACAGATCCGATGAGCTGCAGCAGCAGAGATTGTGTTTGTTATATCAAATAAGCCAAATTATGCTCATTGTATGCTGTAGTGAGATGAAATTCTGTAATGCCAGGATGTGTGACTGCAGGATTCCAAGATTTTTCTGTGTGCTTGAAAGTGTTTCTTCTTGTGAATAGGGTGCTGCAAACCTGTGAGTGACTGGACCATGCACACGTTGGATATGGGAGAAGCAGTTTACCTACCAGGCTGAAGTGCATGTGTGACTGCAGGATTCCAAGCTTTTCTGTGTCTTGAAAGTGTTTCTTCTTGTGAATGGGGGTGCTGCAAACCTGTGAGTGACTGGACCATGCACACGTTGGATATGGGAGAAGCAGTTTACCTACCAGGCTGAAGTGTGTGCAAACAGCATCCACAGAGCAGGACACAGAGCTGCAGCACTAACCACAGTCTGGGGCTGCAGGATAACAACTGATTTTCCATACAAATCAATGACAGTGCAGTGAAGGACTGAGACTAATACTGAGGTAAAAATGGTTGGAGCCATTCCCAGGTTTGAACTGAGAGCAGTTTTGTCATGTGTTTGCTGGGAGAAAGAGGAGCCTCCAAGCCCTCTCACTCATGCAGTGCCCTTCCTAGAGAAGAACAAGTTAATTGTACATCTGACTCACCAGGAGCCTTACTGGGTGTCGTTCAGATGAGTTGACAACTGATAATTATATGAGAACTACAGGCTGTCTGTCCTCTATTACTTTCACTAGGGGAAAGCAGCACAAGGAATGCGAGAAAACCTTTGATTATAGGGAAGGAAGTAAGATTTGTACTTGTTGTTGTGTGCTCTTAACATCTCCAGCCAATCTTAAATCTTAGAGCTGGTATAGTTGTACAGTGTTGGGTGTGTTGCTGGTGTGTTTCAGATTTTACTCTAGTGGGTGACTGGGGAAGATCTGCACATCTAGGCAGACTTCTCTTTCTGGTTGTAGCTCTCAGGACACACTTCCAGTTTGCAAGAGCAGAATTTGGGATGTAGCACATCCCAAATGTGGGATCTCATGCCTAATCTCCTGCTCTCACCATATCTGCCCATCTCTCAGCAGTAACCCAAAGTCAATGTCAGTGATAAAATAAAAGTTGTTGAAAGTGTTAGTTGAAATCTGGGTGAAAATAAAAGTTGTTGAAAGTGTTAGTTGAAATCTGGGTGTTAGGACTCCTTGCACATTGTTCCCAGGTACTGTGTAAGCTTAGCTCTGTGACTGAATGAAATGGGCTGTATGTGCTGGGACATTAACCTGCATAAACAATTACAGCATTTTCACTCTTCCCAGCACCAGTTATGCAGCACCACTTGTGCAAGAATTGGAACGTGCTGTAGTCAAATGAGAATGGGATTGGAAAGTGGGGAAGAACAGTGTTTCTTCCAGCTTGCCATAAACTTGTGACAGGATGCTGTGACTCAAATCTGAGCCCTGGAGTAGTCCAGCAAAGGAGGAAACCTTACATACAAGAGCATGGTTTTGGATTGGCTTGGTGGTCTATTCTGGGGAACCAGAGGATTTTTTGGGTTTAATTGTTCCAATTGTACAGCTCATATAAGAGAGCTTAAACCACCCAGGCTGGGGATTAGATTCCTGTTACTGAATTAAAGCTCTGTGTGTTTGATTTAGCATTAGGGTGATGTCCTACATCAGTTCACTGACAACTAAATTTTGTCTTATATCAGAGCTCTCTTTTGGCTGATTTGAGAATTTGACAATTTCTGGCTTGTCCTCAGACTTTAAAAATCCCTTCTTGTATGTCTTATGCATGTATGTGGGCCATGTTCAGATTCCAGAAATGGTCTGCCACTGGGATATTAGGGAGTGCAGGGCTGCTCACAGAGCAGGACTGGAAGCAGGTGTTCCTTGGGCACTGGGAGCTGCTGCCCAATCTGTCATCCAGGCCAAAGAAACATTTTCTTCCTCATGCTTCTGTCCCTCTCCCTGCACTGGTTATTTTTAGAATCTCTCCACCTCTGCATGTCATTTGTGGAGCTGTGTTGCAGTAGATGAGAGCAGAGGTCAAGTAGGTTCAAACCAGCTAGGCTTGGGTGTTTCTAATGTTTTTTTATATAACAGTGGTTGCATACATGGTTTTATATAGATGTTTGCTTCTTTTCATATGTCCATGCTGTATGCCAGCTCCCCACTGTAGCATTATTCCAGTGCCTGAAGTGGAATAACTTTCTATTTTTCAGTAATGAGATTCCTTCACATAGGACTTATTTCAAGAACAAATCTATGGGTAGAGGAGCATGTACTTGGCCTCTTAGAGTTCTTGGAGTGCTGTAATTGCCACAAGTACTTGCTTTAATGTATATAAAGCTATGTATGCACACAGGTTTGGGGTCACTGCTCTGTGTTTGAGTGTCTCAGTGTGTACTTACTGTCACTGTTGTGGGGTTTGGAGTGGACACAATAAGAAACTGATGACCTGTCCATGTCCAAAACACTGAACCTGTGACTGAGTTGGTGATTTAACCTATGTCTGCTCAAAGCTGAGCTACTCTTTCAAGAGCTGAGGCTTATTTTGTATGGAAGGTGGTGCTGGGGTGAGTTTTGCATGCCATCCAGACCATTTCAGCAGAGAATTAGCCTTACTAATTACTTGCCCTCTTTCCTTAATTGAGTATTTACTTAATATCTGACCTCTTTTAACATACTCAAACAGTCTGAAATGGCTTTCCCAAGGAGTTCAGTCTTCAGCTCTTTATTCAGGCAGAATTATTTTTATACCAGTTACGCTCATTCTGGAGCAGGGCCAGCAGCTCCTGCCCAGGCTAAAACATGGCCTTTCAGACAAGGCACAGTTTCCCCCCAAACTTGCCATTAGATGCTTTAAAAGGACTTGGAGACTTCTGCTTTCAGTGAGGACAACAGCAGAATCCAGGAAAAAGATAAAAAATCTGTTTCTGTAAAACATGGAGGTTTGTTGTAAGTTCAGCAGGGACTAGAGAAAACCACATAAAAACTGTATAGAAAGCACTTATTGTCTGGAGATATTTTTCCAGTGACACAGACTGAATAATCGTGGATACTTGTTTGGTGCAGAGTGCAGATGAGATCTGACTGCACTTTGTGTCGCTGTGTCTTTTAGAACAGGAAATCCCCTCTCCTCTTCTCACTTCTATTTTCCATCCTTTTGCTCTTAATGCTTCCGAGTGTCACCTTCTCTCCAGAGGCAGCTTTGTGGCATTATGGGCTTGAGTCATGCTTCTTGTCTCTTGTGTGAGAAGGTGCTGGTGTTTGAATGATAAAGAAGGAAGACCCTGGGGCAGTAAATGCCTCAGCTGTGTTTGCAAACTTCCACAGGTGAGCCGTCAGTGGATGCAGCTTAAAGTACCATGGAAGTGCAACAGAAAAAGAGTGATTTTTTTGAGAATAGCATTGTATTACATTCTTCTTTGAGCAGATAATTTATTCAAGGGGTGACAGATTGTCTTGTCCATCTGAGGCACTAGCCTGCAACCCAGATTTAGCTGTGGTTTCCACAGATTCCCTTTGCTGTCAATATGCAGTGTATCCAAGCATAAAATGAGCCATCAGACCACAGCTCAGGTTCTGTCTTAAGTGTGAGTGGCCAGGGTTAGAAACCTTGAAAAGCTGCTGCCTGCACCTGATTCACATGTCCTCTTAAAGGCTTTGGTCTGCAAGGCTTTAATTCAGCACACTGTATTAGCGCTGAATTCATATCTTTATTAAATGTTCAGTAGGATATTAATAGCCTGCATAACAAGTGTCTTTTGGAGCAAATGGAGGGTTTCCCATTTGAATCAGCCAAGAAATTGATCCTGGTATACAAGCACAGGAAAATGCTTCAGAACCAGATGAGGAAGACTAGAGATAACTCTGAAAGGTCAAGAATTAAAAACTTACTTAGAAATGTAGTGCAGAAAGGAATTGTCCTAGAAAAAGAGTATCTCATGTTACATGGAAAGTTTTTTCTGCTACCAAGAGAAACAACAGAAAATGGTGAACAGAGAAAAGATTTTCCAGGAATCTGACACTTGCAATTTGCAGCTTTTCACTGATATGCTCCTGGCAGAGCTCCAAAAAGCTGCTGATCTCTGTCAAATCCCATGGTAAGACTCACTTCTCCTGCTGAGTGCTGCTGCTTGTGGGAGGTTTGACCAGGGGTGAGAAGGACTTGCTGGTAATTGTCTTATCCTCGCTGCCAGTTCTGCACCCTGACCAGGAGGTGTTCGGGTCAGAGGAAAGGGTCCTGTGCACTTCTCTGAGCTTTGGCCCCACACCACAGTTGGCTCAGGGTTCCATTTGTGTTACAGTGACTGTCCTGGCTGTTGGCCTCTCATAATGTCTCAGGACTCAGAGCTATCCCTGAAACATGCCCCGTCTGCTGTAGAGCCCCTCAGCAAGGTGGTCAAGGCTTGGTGGGGATCTCAGCCCACAGGAGGTTTGGCCACCTGACACCAAAACACTGGTCAGGTGGGCAGCACCTGCTTTGTTTCAGCCAATGCCAACCTCCCCAGTGAGCTCTTGTGCAGCTTTAGGCTGAGGTCTGTTGGTGGAAGGCTGTCAGAGTAAAACTCTGCAGCTTCCCCTGAGCTCAGCACTTGCCGTTCATCTTCCCGAGTCCTTTGTACACCCACATTCCATAAAATTGACAGCAACAAGGACAGAAACATCACCTCCTGATATTTCATCCCTTTGTATGAGTGTTGCCTTCTGTTTCCTTGGCAGACTGACCTCTGGCTGGAGCTGATGCTGCCATTCCCTGGTGCATCGTTCAATGGGCACTATGCTCTTAGATTCTTTTGTTTAATTATTATTATTTATTCATTTTCATCCCAGACAAAACATGTGCAGCCTTTATAAGGCCTTGCCATTGTTATCTGCAAGTGCAGCAGTAATTCAGTTATTGTACCTTTCCCTAATTCTCACCAGTGCAGCAGCATAAATACACAGTGAGCAGAGAGACACGTGGTGAGAGCCAGAAGCAATTTAGCCACAAGAGTTTGTCATCAAGAGGCAAAGCACCCTGGAGCAGGGAAATTGCCTCCTTTGCCAGCTCATGGCCTGACTGTTGGCCAAATACATGAAGCCCCTTTTTTTTTTTTTTCACTGACAAAGTATTCCTGTTTGTGGAGCCTTGGTGCTTTCCCTGATCTCACTGCTGGATGCAAACTACATGAAAGAGCTGTTCTGTGCTGTTCAAAGAGACATGGAGCCTCCCTGTAGGCTCCATTCAATAGGGGACCAAGGATATCTTCACAGAGCTCTGTTGGGCAGGCTCTGGTTTGGTTGCAGTCTTGAGAGGCATTTGCAAGGCAGGTGGTCCCTGGTGGTCTTGAAATGGACCACCTATTCCTATTTCCTATTACAGTGAAGAGAAAAATCATTCTGTAAACTCTGGGCAAGAAGTAATGTATTCTGTTCTGTGGTTCTTCACCACGTCAGTCTGCAAAGCAATGGAAGTGATGAATTCCTGTGATGAATTCCTTGCATGAGACATATGGAAAGCTACCCTTTGTATGCAGGTTTGCAGCAAGAGTCTGTACCAGCATTTCTGAACTATATCATGATAGACAGCCCAAACCCAAGAGTGCACTGGCCAAAACCCCACAGCTGCTGAGACCAACAGGCATGTAGATTCAAAACTCTCCTTGTTTATAATCCTCAACACTTCACATTTGCACTGATCCAGCCTAATGAGGCTTTTACAGACCTGGCTATGAAGAGATTTGTTCTGGACCCATGAAAGTGGAGGATGTGCTGTGCTGTAGGGAGTCCTGACTGCTGGACCATTTCTGAGTTATGGTGGCTGCTGGAAAGTGACATCCACCTGAATAAGGTCAAAGTCTTGGTCTGAGACAAATCTGATTTAAGTCCACACCATAATTATGCCTTCCAGCATCTCTCGAATAAGGGGGTGTTTGCCAAGGTTTAGAAATTTATTGCAAAAGCATTTTTAGAGTTAAAAATCTCCCAGTGGTTTTGGTGATTTATAGATTTTATGGTCATTAAGTTCTTCTAGCATGACTTTCATTGTATAATACAGTAGAAGTGGTTCCTGCATCAAGTTCCTTGCTTCTGGCTTTGGTCAAGGTCAAGATTAGACTGGTGCTAAGGGAGTTGTTTCCCCCTCCTGTCTACTTCCCCCTCTTGTGAACCCTGTCCTGTGAGCTTTTGATGATGTGATGGTTCTTTGGCTGCCTCACTACCTCGATACCCACCTCACTGCTTCTCTGTCTGGACAGGGCTCGGTCATTTAATAAAAATGCATCGACCTTTATTTGTGAGAAATGTGAACGCACACCTGGAAGGAGCAGCAAGGGCGAGCTGCCATCAGGTGTAACATTTCACTGTAACTCAGCTTAGGTGTGTGTATTGGAATGGCAGTTGTCCTGTTCCAGGTCACATTCATCCAGATGGCTCCCAGAGCATGACAAAGCATCTTCAGGACCACTTCCACCTTCTCCATCCTTGGCAGGCTGTGCAGCTCCAGCCCACTGCAGTCACACAGGGACCTGCAGAGAGCTGTCCAGCTGAGGGGAACATGGTGCCATCCAGCTAGGACATTGTGTTTGTCTCTGGTCCATCCCAGAGTCGCTTTGGCAGGGTGCCCATCTCCATAATAGCTGTAACCTTGCCCGCAAGGTTGTTATTCCTAATTGTGCAGGAAGTGCATGGATCCTGTCCAGACCAGGACAATCAAGAGATATGGGAGCTGCTGGCTTTTTAGGGCGAGCAGGGTCTGGTTTGTAGTGGGGAGAGAGCATCTCTCTCCTGCTGCTGAGGCACCTGCATTTTGTTTGGCACCAGCTCGTTTTTCCTCAGCATTTCCCCCTATGCACTGACCGAGCTGAAGCCCTGAGGTTCACCTCCTCCCCCAGGCAGACTCTTCATAGAGAGATTTTTAAAAAACATGGACAAATGGGCACCTGGTCCATGAACACATTAGGCAGACTCAGTCCATCAGCCCTCTCTGTGGGGAACCCTCCAGGCTGAGACCGCAGTCGGCAGTGGCAGAGAGACAGATGTAAAAATGTCAGTTCAACTGAAGATGGTTACAAACCATGAAACTGCTTTAGTCCATGGTGAGTAAACCTCACCATGCCCAGTACGAATTCCTTTGTTGAACTGGTCCAGTGAAAGGTGCTCTCAGAAGGCTCCTTTTGTTGTATCAGGCTCTCAGCATTCCACCTCATGTTTCATACATGTGCCTTTACTACAGAGCTTTGCTGAGCCTTATCACTAAAGGGTAAATTACATCCTTGTTACTGTACCAAGTATCGTCTGAGCAGGTAACATGCAGCAGAGACTGGAACAGTACAAAAACCTGTGGTTTTGGGGGGGCTTGTACATGTTCAGCTATTAGCAGTGAATTGGCTTCTCTGATCCGGCACTGCAGTGAAATGCAGCTGGGTGAGGGCCTTGCAGCATAAATCTATTGTGATTTCTGCATCTTCCCTCCTCTTGATTGTAACTCCTACAAGACACCTTCATGTTGGAGGAAAATAGATGCAAGAACACTTTTGGCAGGCTGGGAGAGGCATCAGCAGCAGAAGCTCTGAGTATTTGAGAGAAGTTGCACTGTGGAAGGTCTGGCAAACACACAGTAATCAGTTTTTACCTGTTTAGGGATTTCACAGGCAATCAATAAATTGTCAAGGGTGTTTAAACTGGTAGCTGAAGTGAAGAAGAGCCTGTGAACAGAAAGAACAAAACTGGGGTCAAAGTTCCTTCTCTGACTTTTAAAGGGACTCAGCTAGTATAGAAATAGTATTTTATTCTATATGTTGTACCTGGAATTGGGGTGAGGTGCAATGGGAAGGATAAACCAGTCCACTCACCTCTTGTACAGATTGTACCTCTTACACCTCTCTCCAAAGCAGAGCTGCACATAATCTGATTGGCATTTGTAGGGGATGTTCTACACCAGAGATAATAATTTGAGGTCCAGTGACCATTTCTTACGTTATTTCTAGGGTCCATCTAGGAGAAGCTCTCCTGATTCCCTTAAACAGTGCCTGTTCGTTTTTACACTGAAAGGTTGGTTGGTTTTGCTTTCCAAGCAATTCATTTTCACAGTCTGTGACCCTGTGGTGACATGTTGTCATAATAACTACAGGGAACTTATATTCGCTGGAAAAATCAAAATGACAATTTTTTTGGTCAGGCTGTTTGGTTTGATTTTAATGTGGGAAAAAACAAATTCACATACTGATACACAAAGCATCAACAGATATCAAAATAAATTAGCATATACCACTGGGAGATGATAAATATACACATGTTGACAGAGAAGGCAAGCTACATCCCTACTAAAAGGCAGAAATGAGCAAGATCAAAACAGTAACTTCTTAAAAGGCTTTAGAAGGAAACAATTTCTCAGAACAGGAACAGCCCTGTGTACCTCTGTGCTGTACGTACAGGCATGAACAGTCCAGTCCCACACACCTGGACAGAAATGCCTCTCCAGTGACTATTATCCTGAGTGACAGCTGGGCTGGGAACAGTGACCTGCTTACCTGAGCCTCAGAGATGTGATTTTCCAGCTGATGGAGGTCACCACATCATTACCCAAATCTCTTTTTCAAAATCTGCCTTTTCCTACTTAATCCCCAGGCCCAGCACACTTTGCAGTCCATCTGTTTCTGGATAAGAAGAGAAGGTGAAATCACATGTCAGTTCAGAAAATTACCTTTGTGTCAGATACTATCTTTCCAATAGTGTGTGCAGTGACCCAGGAATGCTGGGTCCAGTCCCTCACAGGGTTTCTTACAGTATCAAGACTAATTGATAGCAGATTCATTGGGCACACTGCTGAAACACAAAAGTACAGTCCCATCATAACTGTTCACCTTCATCTCTTTTTGGGATTTTTCTATTGCATTTTGGATTTTTCTTCCATTCAGCCTTGTAACAATTTAGAAGTACTAATGTGATGGCTAATGAGGATGCACAGTGCAGGCAGTCCTGGAACATGAAGCACCCTTGTACAGCTTCTAAGGCTGTAAAGAGCATTCCTTTTTAATGCACTCAGGCTTTGTATTTCTGACCCTTTCTACACAAAAATGCTGGCTGATTATCATTCCGTCTAATGGCTTTCCCTGGTGTAGATCAAAGAGCAGTGTGGATTTCTATGTGTGATTTTATACAAAGTTTCCTCCACTGCAGTTTGAGTGACACATTTCTCTACAGGGGGATTGCTCATGGCATGGGAACGAGAGGTCTGCGGTGGCTTCTGGGCTGTTGCATTGCCTGGGGCTGGCAGCTGCAGCAAGGCACGGGGGGAATTAGAAAAGATTAACACAGTGTGAGCGCTCCGGTCATGCGAGCTGGGCAGGAAGGGCTCCCTCCTTCCCTCAGCCCGGGTGGTTTTGCTGTTGGTTGGGGGGTTCCTTGCTACCCCTCTGAGCACTGACAGTCCGGACTCGTGCTCACCCCCGGCTGTCACAGCCTGCTTATCCTGCTTCCCTGGGCTTAACGTCGGAGGAGTCAGCTGCTGCTCAAACCTGTCACCCTCATTCCAGAAGTGGTAATTATCCCACCATAATGAGTGGGACTTACTGCTCATTTCCTTCTCTGGTCCTCGGGGAAGGACATTATCTCCCAGCCACACTTTTCTAAAGGTTAAGATCTTTCCCTTCAGCTACGTGTAATATTGTTCCTTTAATCATACCTTTCTGTCTGATGTTTGTCATCTTAACTTATGTGTGTCTCCCTGAGCTGGATTCATCCCATCCTCATTCCTCCCATACTCATTTTTGTGTCAAAGCATTAATTTGCCATGAAATTTCTTTCATTCAGTTTAATTTCAGGACTGCTGCTCAGGCTTTTTCATTTGAGATCATATCTCAAGGCCTATATTTCATGCTCTGTATCTGTGAGCATGTCAAAGCCAGCCAGGTTCCTTTTAAACAGTTCAAAACTGATTTCAGGAGACCAGGCTGAGAGACCTGAGGATGCCCAAATTATGCTGCTCTGGGTGGGCCTCTGGCTGGCTCTCAGACCAAAATCTAAATTCTTTTTGAAGGTAGATGTGTGTGAAGCATAGCACTGTGTGCTGGTTGAATATGGTTGGGTTAGCTTTGTGTGTTAAGGAGAGAATATAACAATAAAGCACCCAGTCAAGAGAAGTGGCTGTCTGAAGTGTAACACTTGCTTTGTAACTTTGGGGTTAGAAACCCAGCCTTGTGAGGAGTTGCTGACAGAACTGGGTGATACAATATCTTGTGAGTGCCGTTGCACTTAGCCGGGTTCTTGACCTGTGAATCAGAGATGAACAAGTGAAGTGCCATCGCATGGCTCTCAAATAAGTGCCTTGTTCTGATTTTGTGTCAGCTGTGTAGTCTGGAGCCGCTGCCTGGATTTCGGCACTGGCTTTTGGCTCTGGTTTGATGAATTTTCTGAAGCTCCCGTTTGGCTCTGAGCTCTGTGTCTTCACTGGGGTATCCCTGGAGACCCTCCCTGATGGCTGAACTGCTCCCTGTGACCAACCTAGCTGACCTGATTTGCTCTGCTCTCCCCACCCTCTCCAACTCCTTCCTGCTGGCCTTTGGTACTTGGTTTGTTCTTTGCAAACCGTTATACTTCAATTAAAATGCAGATGTGTCAGCAAGGAAGGCACCAAGAAAGTGTTTTCTGGCACTATGGGCCCCACCTCTCTCCCCAATTTTACTACAAAGCACGATAATTATTCTGAGAGTAGATCCTGTTTGGCTGATGTCTTGCAACTAAAAGCCATGAAAAACATTATTCTGTGTCAGTTCCCTTTATGTACTGACGAGGACAATCACACACACTGCAAGCTGCAGAGAGGAAGAATATTTTCACTGAAAATCAATCCATGCTGCAGCACTTGTAGATAAGCCCTGACGATATGCAAACATTTTCCTGCTCCTTGTTTAAAGGAAAACATGCTGCACCCACATGACCAATTGCCTCATGTGTCTCTTGTGATCTGACTGTTTTCTGCTGTATTTGACTTATGCTAATGGGGACGATAATGGGCTGTGCCTCGCTTCAGCTTGTCGCAGCTTTTGCTAATGGCCTCGTTTTCCCACGCAGCCTTGGCTTCAGTTCTGATAGCTGTGGAAGAGAAGGTGTTAATGTAGCTCTGCTTATTTTAGCAAGTGAGTGAATCAGTGATTTTAGGAAAACACTTCAACGCATTAACCCTTTGTTTCCAGAACAACACACAAAAAAAAAAAGTCACTGTAGAGTGAGCAGATGGCTCGGCATATTTTTAGCCTTGCTCTCTGTTCCCATGGTATTCCAGACTGTGTGGGATTCCCCATAGACTGTTGTAAGATTGGTGGGCCCAGCCAAATGTCTTGTTTTGCAACACAGCATCAGAGGGAAGGAGAGAAATGGAATCCTGTTTAAATCAGCTGTTTAAATAACTAAATGAAAGGTTCTCAGTTCTCACATATCCATAGATTGTGGGGGAGACTGGAGAGGGAGGTTGGTCTTATGATTCTGGCACTTGCTCATTGTCAGCTGCTATGTTGCATTAAGAGGGATAAAATAAATGTGAATTACTCTTCTAGGGCTGTTGTGTGTATAAACAATTGGTACATCCAAAGGTGTAGACTGGCAGAGGAAAAGCTCACCAGGATTTTGCTGGTTTCTGGCTTGAAGATAAAATGGGGGAAGGTAGTTTTTGTATCTGTGATCGGTCTCTTTGGAATATGTACTCTGCGGAAGTTCTGAAAACTTTAATTCCAGGCAATGATCTTTTCTCAAGTGAGGTCAGATTCAGAGCTATTCACATGCACTCTGTTTCAAACTTCTTTGGTGATTCTTTGTGGTTGTAAAACGCTTTGTTGTGTAAGTAGAGAGGTTAACCAGGAAGGTATGTGGTGTGAGAAAAGGGCTTCCTTAAGAGTAATGACTTTTGGATCTCAGCTATGGTTAGACATTCTAACTATAAGGATGATACCTAGAAAATTTGGGTATGTATGACAAGAATTGTATTTGTTGTTATCCCAAATTAGGTTTGTGTCATTGTGTGTTAAAGACTGCAAGTGTTTCCTCAATGTGGAACAGAAATCATAGCATCAATTTTCCTAACACTGCCTGTATTTCTGTTATACACAAACATTTATTGAGGTTCATGGAGTATTATGTTCTCTTAATAGCTCATTTGCATATTAGAATGTTTTGAACAAGTCCATCCCTAATGTGTTCTCTCAGCAATACTGTGTGGCTCAGTCTTTTACCATCAGAAGATAATAAAATGCTATTAACATCACAGAATGCTGAAAACGAGATGATGATAAGGGTTTGCCCAGTGGGGCAGATTTCATTGCAGCAGAACACAGTTTAAAATATCTGTGTATTGTGTCGGATCACCAGCATGCCTGGTGTTCCATTGTCCAGTGAAGCAGATGCATTCAGAGATGAGAGGCAGGGTAAGAAACCCTGCAGGCTACAGCAGGACCAGCTCCAGGCAGGTTCCACTGCTGCCTGCAGCATCACTGCCGTTATGGTGCACTCTGAGCGTGGGCTCAATATTGCCACCACCATTTTAAAGAAGGGGAAGCCAAGGCAGATGAAATAATTCGCTGGTAACATCATGCCACTGGAAGACTTGCTGCTCTGCCGCCGGTGCCACAGCCCCATGGCCACTGGATGCCGCATCCTTCCCCTGCAGCAGGGATCTCCCAGTCAGGATAAACCCTCCTGCCCTGGGGGCTGTGATATGGATCCTACAGCTCCTGCCTCCTCCCTCCAGAAGGTGAGACCAGGCAGTTCCTGCCCTGCTCTGCTCCTTGTCTCTCTGTGCAGCGCTGCCCAGCCCAGCTCAGCAGGTTGGAGTGTGTCCCTGCCTTGGGGAAGGGCAGCAGCTGCCCTGCCGTGTGCTGCGGCTCCGCTGCGCTCGCCATCTGTCACCCACCTGAGCCCAGGTGGTGCTTGAACAGAGCATTCGTAACACATCAGCACTGGAAGCTGCCTTTTGCCTCTGAGTGCACTCAGCCACCTGCAGTGTTTCTGGAGCCACCTCTTTCTTTCTATGCCTTTGTGATTCACTGATTTCACATGCCCCACATGGTGGACGTTTTCTCCCTCTGGATAACTGGTGGATATTTTTCTCCCCTTGGACCGAGGCCCCATGCACTCAGGTCATATTTGAAAGAAGATGCAATTCCATGTGTTATGCTAACACAAGACAAGGGAAGACAAGGGAGACAAGTGAATGGACTCCCTTGAATTTGATTAGACTTTTTGCATTGCAGCCATTAGTAAATGATGGATTTGACAGATTGCTCAAAGTTGAGGCCAAGATTACTCAACAGTAATCCATATGACTTATGCCATAGGCCAAAATCCATTTGCTTATGTCATTTACGACACAGTCCCAAGATCTGCCTTCTAGCTGGTAAATTGGGTGTGCATAGTTAAAGCAGAAACTGAAACAATCCTTTCTGTTTACAGAGAGCTCAGAGCGAAACCATCAGGCTTGAAGCCTGCAGATAAAGGGGCAATGAGTGATGCTTGAAATCAACATTCAAAGCAAATTCAAAGCCATTGTTTCCAGCAATGATGTATGTCCCTGCATGCTTTGGGATCAGACAGCGGCTGATAGAAATTCATGATGCTGTTTGCAGTGGTATGAATTATTTACAGTGCACAGTCTGCCAGGACTGAGTGGGCTGGCAGTTTGCTGGACTCATGACTCTGAAATGCTGGCCTTCCACTCCTTACATGAGTGACTGGGAACATGGTCCTGTGTGCTGTGGGGTCAGGCTCAGGGAGAGCATCAGGTCATCTCATGTGGCATCCTGAAATGGTGACAGCTCAGATTGTAACCCACTTACTCTAGCCTAGGTAAATTTTCTAGGTGTGTCTCGCCTTCTCAAAAGGCCTCAGATGAGGGACTCCAGTTGCTTTCTATAGTTCCAGACCCTTCCTAATGTATCATTCTGGTGGGTAAACAATGGTGCTGATAAAACAATTGTGCTTTGTTTTTAATTGGAGTCTATTCAGTTTTATTTTGCAGATAATGGTTCTTTATGACTTCCCTCTGCTACAGTCTTTTTGAACCTGTAGTTCCCAGCTTGCAGAAGTCTTTATACCTGGTAACAAATCATCATTTGCTCTCCCTTTTGCCAAATTAAACAGAAGAAAACTCTCTTTTTGGTTGCATAAGATGTTTTAATTGTATGTCGGTTCTCTGCAACGTCTGTGTTTTCAGCATCTCATATGATAGTGGGTACCACAACTGTGTGAGTGCTAGTTTCTCCAATGCAATGTAAAATTACTTCCCTCTTGTTGTGTTGCTTCCCTGAAATGCCACAATATCAGAGAGAAATCTCATTACTTTCCCCTCCATCTATGAATCCCATCTCATCAAAGACAGCCCTTCTGACTGAAGAGCTCCAACATCTGGGACCACATCAGTGCCAAGAACACCTGAACCCAGGGGCTGGTGAAGAGGACAGGGGTGGCTCTCACACACGTGGTGGCCTCATTGCCCAGCCCTGCAGCCAGAGCAGCATTTCCAGCTGTCCAGGTGTAAACTTACACCCTTTCCAAATGTGGGAAAGGCCAGTCTGTTGAAACCAGGGCAAGTGCAGTTCTGCTGCTCCTTTTATAAATCATGTGGGAAGCTCTCTAATTCCACCCTGCGGCATTTACATGTTTAATCTCCTTTTGCTGTTTTTTTGAGGTTTCTCACAAATGCTTCTGCCTCAGGAGATCGTGCCCAAATGTCGCTGCCACAGTACAGCCTGACCTTTTCCTGAAAATGTTGTGTTGCCTTTGTCACAGCTCCCAGGTGCTCCCTGCTCACACTTCAGGGTGAGACGTGCTCACAGACTCCTGCAGTATGAAGGCAAATTACTGAGACAAGTTGTTTATTTCAAATGGCATCTTCTGGCTGTGATTTGGATCCTGCTGCAAGATTTCAGTGGATGGAACTGGTGTAGGGTCCCTCTGAACTCAATTACTTCTAAATCTTACAAATGTTATTTGTGTTAACAAAATCTCTTATTTTTTGAAGAAAATTAAGTGAGGTCACTAGAGGTCTGAGTTTCTTCTTGCCTGCGAATGGAAGCAGGATTCAGTTCCAAACAGAAAATCTTTGCTGGAAAAAGTACTGATGCTGTCTTGGCAGCTTCAGTACAAGAGCTGGCCAGGGGTCTGGAGAGGGTTCCTTGGCTGTTCAGTACAAGTGCCCCTGTATTGAACTCACATGCAAGGAAAGATCCGTTTCAATAAATCTCTTCTAAGGTCTGTCAGTGATTTGTCCTCTTTCCTCCCCTTTCTCCTCTCCCTCTGCTACAAACATCCTTTCCATTCTGCTTTTTCAAGTGTTCCCAGCCTCTTCTTGTGTGTCAGGAAGCAGCATGGGGCAAGCAACCCTTTGCAGAGCAGTCAGGATGGCTGGGACACCCAAGGGACAGGAGGCAGCACCTTGGCTGAAGTGAGCAGTTATTCCAGTGGAGAAACATGTTTGCATTGAAAGGGTAATCACCCATTCGTCCAGGAGAGTTAAACAATAGGGACAGAGATTTGGTTTTCTCCAGTTTTTTCCCAAAGAAAAATTATTTATTTCTTCTCTCTCAGATTTATGTCTTCTCTCTGACTATTGGATGGCTACTGAAGAGTTCATTAGAGACACCCTTGCAGCTGCCAAAAGAACCAGCTGGATTATTGAGCCTGCAGCTCATTTTTTCTGCCTTTGTTCACTTCCTACAGTGAAGAACTAGTTTGCAATCCTTGTTTGTGCTGTCTATCCCACATGGTGGGGGACTGCTCTGTGCAGAGTGTGTGTCCCCAGCCCAAAACACTGCCCCTACTCATTGTGATGACTTCTGATGTTAAACTCTGGAGCACACCTTGCTCCCTGTGCTGCCTGTAGGTACCACAACAATCACACACTCATTTCACACTGAATTTTGGCAGCAGTTGGTTTTGTGGTCCTGTGTCCCTTGCCAGGGGATGTGCAAAGCCCAGCACAGCCCAGAGATGTGGGGCCCAGGAGTCTGAGTGTGCCCAGGACTGGCCCATCCTGCGTGTCCCACGTGTGCAGACCAAGGACAGAGCTGCTGTTCCCTCATTGCCTGGCAGGGGCTGTGGACTCCCCCAGTCCCAGGAGGTTGTTGACTGCAAAAAAGGATTCAATGTCACGCAGCTTGCCAGGTAGGCTGACAAATCCATAAGTTTCCCGAGGCAATGAATGAATAAACAACTTCTGATTCATTGTGGGGAGCCAACCCTTTCTGAGAAGGAGGAGGAGAGGACTTTATTTCTTTACGAAGTGAAGCAGAAGGGTGGTTTATAGAGTGTGAACACCAGAGAAGATTTCGGGGTAGCTGTAGTTTATTTGGCCACAGATTGAAATTTAACTTAAAGCAATGCCTTCAGTCTAGAATTAACTAGGAAGAACTTCTTGCCTTATTCCAGAAAGCTATTGGTAAAAATGCATGATCAAGTGCACTGCAGGCGCTTGAAAACCATGTGCAAGTATGCAGGGATTTATGTACCAAATATTGTGTGTATTAATGCACAAACCCTATGCAAGTATCCACCCAAACTCAGTCCCTGGTGATCAAAATCCTTTTATCCCCTGACCTGTGATGGGAGCTGTGTTTATTCCTGGCTGAAGATGTGAGCACTGCTGGCATTAATTCCATCAGGCTGTTCTGTAAATTCTTCATCATCTCCTGCACTGCTGTCAGTTATTTGCATTGTAATATCTGACTGAAAACCTGAAAATTAGATTTAGGGGAAACTGGACACTGAAGCACTTTGCTCAGGTGATAATTTCATTTACTCTTAAGACATTGCTTACACCTAAATGTGAACATATCCTTTGTTCCTCCATAATACACACTCCCAGGCACATAATATCTCATTTAATTTGATTTTTAAAGTGTAATTTTAAATGTCTGAGCAGCTGGTGGACAAAAATCATTGGATCAACTTTGAGAAATAAAGTGCCAGATTCACTGGGAACACCCAGTGACACCACTGTGTTACAGCACAATATTAAATAGACTAGAGGCTTCCCAACTGGCTTCAGGAATCTGTGCATTAAAATTTAAAACACAGTTGTTATTTGTGAAGGTGACAGGGATAACACTGACCTGGATTTTCTGTATCAAGCATGTCTCTACTTAATTGGTTTCAGTCAGGATTTTCAGCTAGTCTGGTATGCATTAACCACAAACTGTGCTGTCTGGTGAAGCAGCTTTTCTTTTTGGAAACACAGATGTGTGTTCTGGTGCTCTGAATTAGTGGGGTTACAGTAATTCCTTGTGATGCCAGGGTGGAAGTTTCACCATGAGTCACACCATAGTTGACATCTGGGCTCTGTTGCCCAGCTGGCAGGACTGGAGCTGTGGAAGCCTTCTGCAATATGAAAGTTCTAAAAAAATGTCTAACTTGTCATGGGCTCTGAACTCATCATATAGCTCCTTACTTGCCCTCCCTATACAAGCTGATTTTTTATTTTCCCTAAGAAAATGAGAGGGGAAAGGATTCAATTTAAGGATCAAATTGTACCTTTCTCATTCAATATAGAATTTTGCATATGAGTAAAAATTTTTTTCTTTTTTTATCCAGATTTGCATGTTCTAAATGAGCCCTTTGGATTATCATGGCAGTTGTTGGTACAGAGGGAATTTATAGGCACTGAGAAATGCCTGTAAGAAGAAGTGTCATGCGCACACATGAGTGCATTATCTGCAGGGCTTTGGGAACCTGCTGGGGTTTTGCTAGCACGTGGGAAAAAAACACACCAGAAAATTGAGAAACTAGGTCATGTGGATTCATTTGCTGCATCTTTGCAGCTGGGCTTTTGTTGCTGCTCAGGCTGACATATCCGAGCTCGCACAGACTGTGCTGCAGCAGGATTCTGTGGCCTCCTCCACGCCTGCTGTCCCTGCACTCAGCGTGTTCAAACGCCTGGGTGTCTGGAGGGCCCAGCCAAGGGCAGGGCTGTGTGGAGCTGCCTGTGAGCTCTTAGGAGCAGTAAGAGGCTGCCTCTGCCTCAGTGAGGGTCCCTGCAAGGTGCTACAGGGAAAGGCACTGGCACACAAGGGGATGTACTCAAGCTCCGGCAGAGCGGTTGGCAGAAAGAACAGCCAGCTGTGGGTCCAGGTGTGCACTCACCTCCCTGCACTGGTCTGCCTCTCACTTTATGCTTCTTTGGCTACTTGTTCCTCCATTCCTTTTTTTTCTAGACAGCACAAGAGCATCTCCAGTCTAGGCTGCTTTTCTTCCTCTATGCCAAAACCTTCCTGAAAAATTTGCCAGACTGTTTTTGGGGCAAGTACTAATTTGGTGGCTGGGCTTAAATTCAGTATAATCTCATTCTATTGGTAAATAATGATCAGAATGACTAAACTGTGAAGCTGAGATTATAAGGAGTAAGTACATTGCTTGTTTGCACAACGCCAACAATGGTTGTGTACTAGAAACAACCATTCTTTCATCACATGAATATATTTTCGTACTGTTAATTTTCCTGTACAAAAAATTTATTTTCTCCTGTGTCAAGGAAGTTTGGTTTCATTCCAAGTGCCCAATGGGTTTTCTCTCCTGTAATTGGATTATTTAGGGAATGAGACTGTTATGGGCTGTGCACATCTTGGTCTGTCCTTTCCCCTTCCCTGAGAACTTGTGATAGGAGGGGTGGAGAACCACTAAGGTTTTAAGTTCCTCTGAGCTGAATGTACAGCAAGAGCTCCCAGAGAAGAGATTCTGTTAGCACCCTGCTCTATGGTGAGAGCATAAGTCACAGATTCTCCCCTTACTAAGCTCTTGAGATCCCCACAGGACAGGATTGATATGTCCCAGCTGAAGAAGTTTTGGTCAGGCCCGTGCTTTGGTTAGCACCAAGGTCATACAAGACATGATTTCTCCTTGCAGACCCGTTTATTGGCTGGTTCAAGTGAACAGTGTGAGTATTCTTCAACTTGTAGTCTTCTGTAGAAGATACAGACTGTATCAGAGCAACAGACAATATACCAAGCACAACACATATTTTATCATCTTTTATTTTAGGTGGAAAAACTGGCAAAGTACTTGGACCCGAATGATTTGGGAAGAATCAATTTTAAGGACTTCTGTCACGGAGTTTTTGCTATCAAAGGTATGTGCATATTTCTTAAAAATAATCCAGTTCAGTTCCACTAATGTTTCTCTGGTTGCAGAAAATGTAATGATCAAAGACATCCTCTCTTTTAACTCTGGTTATTTGTAGTGACAGTAGAGCAGCTCTGGGAACAGAGCCAGGATATTTTTCCATTTTGTGCATCTCATGTATTAATGGTGAGCAGTGCTAGAGTTCCTGCATCCATAGGTGCTTGGGCATTGGTTTACTGCTAATTTTTGTCAGAATACATGTGTTGTGGTTTAAAGACAAATACAGCAGAAGAAAGAGTAGCTTTGTGGTTGACAGGGCCCAGGTTTGATACTTCCAGATTCTGATCTGGTTCTGCCACTGATTTACCTCAGGGAGTTAGGGAGCCCTTGGGCTTTCAGTTCTCTACTAGGAAATTTAAGACTATTAAATTGGCCTTGAGGTATCTGAAAGGTATAATTAATTCATGTTGTTGGGGTACCTGGGGTCATGTATTGGAAGGAAGAAAGTTAATTACAGGTTGGTGATGAAAACCCTGAAGATTGAGATCAGGTGGATCCAACCACCTCCTTTCCAAGGAAACAGTCCTTGACAGAAGACACAGATGTGGTTATGCTTTAGAGCTTAGCCTAAAGGCAACAAAAAACCAGTGAGGAGGGACTTCAGCTGATTTGCTGCTGATTGCTTTTCCCATAGTGAAATAATCCATCTATTCTGGACATGTAGTGTGTCCTTTCTAAAGTGTTGGAGTGAAGTCATAGCCCAGAGGCTTCACTCAGGGACAGGGTGAATGTCACAGTGATCGTGGTATGGTTCCAGGAGAAGCCTCTGGAGAGTCTTCTCTGATGAGATTATTATGAAGCTATAATGATGCAAAAACGTAAAACCACGGTACTTTTAATTAAAGTTTATGGCTGCCAAAGACAGTGTATAATTAGGTAAAATTACATTGAGAGGCTGCTCTTATCAATGTTTTTGGAGACACCGTCCAAGGTGACACTGGTGTGTTTGAAGAGAAGGCAAGAGAAAGCCCAGGAGGAAAGTTATTACATTTGTGCACAGACCCTAAAGTCTTTTATTACATTTGTGCACAGACCCTAAAGTCTCTGCTTGGGGTTTTCCTTGAGCAGAAAACGCTGTAGCAAACTGACTTCTAGTTTAGGTAAGATACAAGCTCTGTAAATCATCTGGTGTCTTCTGTAATTCACAGTCTAAAGATTGCACAAATGCACAAAATATGATCAGGAAGGGATAGAAATGACCCAGAACATCTCTTTGTGGCAATTGTGCCCTTCTCCATGTACCAGCAGTGATGGAGTGGGCAGGTGCATCTCCTTTACTGTGGGGACAGCGTGAGAATATTGAGTTATCAGTCATAAGGCCTTGGGGGTTTTCATGCTTGCTCACCTTGTGGGAGCTAATTCTCGTGTTCATATCCTAAGGTTTAATCCTGCAAAGAGATATGACCAGGACAAATTGGTGTACCTTGCACTCCAAGTTTATGAGCAGCTTAAAGCCCAGCTGTGGAGCATGTAGGGTCCAAATCATTTGTGTGATGGTTGTTAGGATGTATCTGTGAACAGATGTAGAGAAATCATCCAGTTCTGCAGCATCACCTAGAGCTCCCTTAGCACATCATTAGCATTTCAACACTTACACAGACTCAGTGCTAAGTGTTTATCATCCAAGCAGCAGCAGCTGTATCTATTTCTGATAAGACGCTGTGCTGCATGTTTTCACAGCTTCTCTTTAGAAAAACTGTTTCTATTGCTCGCCTCATAGCATGGAAATTTTATTCATCTTTGGCTACCTGCCATATTTTCCTTAAAAATTAAATTGGTTATGTTAAAGTTCAGAAAGGGCATGTCTGCCTTTCAGAATGGAAAGCCTCCACCATGTTGTTTTAGTGCAGCCACATCCCAAGGGGAGTAGCAGGCTTATTATCAAACAAAAGCAATTTGTCTTGGCAGCAACAGATTATAAATATGATTCTTTGACATCTCAGCCTATTACAATTGCTTGGGGCACTCAGATTAATAGAGCAAAATGAGATGCTACTATAAATCCACTGGGGTTTTCAGTAATAGAGTATGAAGTTATGCTATTCTTAGCAATGGAAGCCAAATGTTTAAATTCAAGCTTTACAATCCTAATGCCTTACTATATTTCTTATTTATGAGATTTCAAATTAATTTGTCTTAAAAATGCTTGCCTTTATAGTATGGCGATGAAATTGTTTGCTGCACAGAGGTGATATAATGTCAAGGTTTTTTGGTGGATCAGTGCCTTGAATTTATTTAAATCATGAGACATCTAAGAGCAACAGATTCAAATCAGAGTTGACCTCTGATGATGTTGGTTTGAGCATTTCATATCCAGGGTTGGATTTCTGTGAAAAGCTAAATACTGGAACTTGAAAAAATCCCAAACACCTAAGTGTTTAATGCTCTGTAATTGGTTGATAGAGAAACTCTTACCCCTGGATCTAAAATCTGCAGCTTGGCCTCTCTTCTCTGTAAACCAGTGCATTGTTTACTCTTGCATGTATACATGAAAAGTGTTGTGTTCCTCCACAAAAGGCCACCAAGCCTTGTTTCCTCCTGGAGCTGCATAAACCTCATGACATATGGGTCATGTAGCTCTGCAGCAGCTGCTGGGACTGTCAGGTGGAAAACAGTTAATTTCCTTCAGCTGCTGAGTGGCAGGAGGTGTGGGTAAGGATGAGCAATCTCACTGACAGTACAGGACCTTGGGGAGCGGTGGAGAAGATGTGTTCAAGTGGAGGTAAGTATGCTAGAGGGCAGAAAGTGTTGGAGGAGCTCCTTCCCACTTTGTCTCTGGGGTGGAATACTGGACAGGTATGGTGCTTGCTGTTTATGGAAAGCTTTGCTTCTTTTGCTGATCTTTTGTGGATTAAAGGAATTTGCCTCAGCATCTGTGCTGAGTCCCTGCTGTCCAGGCTGCTTTCCCTATACAATTAGGCTTTGCCAGAGCCAGGGATAGGCTTGCCATCAAATTGAAAGCTTTGCAGCAATTTCATTGGAATGCCAGAGTATGAAGGTTTTACTTGTGCTCAAGCTGCTCTCTCTATCTGCTGCCTGCAGGGTTTTAATAACTGTCTGCCTGTAGAGCAATTGCCATGAAATAACACCTGTAGCCTCTTACCCAAGTGCTTTGTGGCACTGCTTAGAGACACTGAGAGCAGCCAGAATATCACTCAAAGGCTGAATTCCCATTAATTTCAGCAGGGTCAGCATGGGAACCATTACTGTTTGCTCAGCAGAGCCAATGAATGTTTTTGCTGTTCTGAATTTATATTGTACTGATCCAGTAAATATTTTCTGCCACTTGTAATACTTAAAAGCTTGAGTGGAGCTGTTAATTCCCTGTGCTCTGCAGGCTGGTGGGTTCCACAGTCAGATATGTTTGCAGGACCAGGCTCTAATTGAGTCTGACCTGTTCCTTATATTTTAAGATTTCTATTGTCTTTCCAATAGTCTCTTTACTTTGATAGTCTGCTTGAAAGTACCCAAACCCTGACAAATAAAGGGGGAGCTCCCCCTACTGCCCTCGGTGTTACAGCTCACAGTGATAAGAGGGTACTGTATGAACACAGAATAATACAGAATTAAAATACAAAGACAGGTGTATTCTGACTTTATAGCGTATTTTAACCATGAAAACAGTGCTGACTGCTGTGTAGTGTTTGGAGGGTCATGGCTTTTATAACGTGAGAGACTGAGCCACGTCAGCACAGAGCATTTCTGCATTTATGAATCTGTGTGCTTTAGCAGAATCACTGTTTTTTGATTAAATCATACAGCCTGTTGTTCTCCTGCATCAAGGGAGTCTTTCCCTCATGTTGTAGAAGTTTTAAGGACATTTTAGTTGTGTTTGGTTATGGAATTTGAAAATGGAGAGTTGTAGGGGCTCCTTCATATCATTAACAGTGTGGAAGAAGCACAGCTGTGAATTTATACACTTCCCCACCTGCAGCAGTAGCAACCTTTGAATCTTCAAAATAGTAACCCAGACCATTCTGTGCCTTCAAAAATCTGTTTCTGTGCTTCCCTAGATCCTAAGGCATCTAATTACTGCAGTTGGTTGCAAAGCTTCTAGGAGCAAGCTAATATATAAGCACCTAAAAGTTAAAAAGTAGATATGTTTCTCTGTGAGTTCCTAGCACTTTTTAATGAAAATTCCAAGAATATAAATTTACCCAGTGTTTCAAAGAAATGTTCCAAAAGGGGTGTTGGCTGTTCTGCTAGCTCAGACTATGACAGGTTATTTGGACTGTGAAATAATATGAATATAATACAGTATGGAATTTGATGGTGTTTTTTCAAAACAAATTGTTCTAAAGCAGAGTATTTCTGGCCGTCTGTTTCACTGGAGAGTATTTTTTTCTTAATAGCTTTTATAGTTTCATTCAGATGCTCCAAGCACACGTATTTCTCACAAAACCAGTGCCAAGTTTTGGCCATCTCCTCCAGTTAATTATAAAATCTAATTTGCAGTCCCATAGCTGAGAAAAGAGTTTTACCAGCTGTGACCTGAAGATCCAGGACTAAGAGATGGGTATGTTGCAGTCATGTAAAAGGGAGTTTATTTGCCTGTAATATCTAGGACCAGGACAGCTGCACCAGCATGGGAATTTCAGTAAAGCACATCAGAAAACCCCAAAGTCTACATGAACCCATTTAGGTTCGTAGCTGTAGATCTCAAGCTTCAGTGAGGCTGTGACTGGAAATGATCTGATGGATCTATCTGTTCTGGTAAGAATAACTTACTGACAGGGGTGGTGCTTGGGATGGCTCCAGGGACAAGGACTGTCAGTGAGTGTGAAGAGCTGAGCTCTCCTGGAATTAATTACTTTTAGATGCTCAATGAACTGAAATTGGCTACTCCTGAAAGTACTTGTAAGTTTTCTAAGACTTCACTAAATTTCACTAAATACACCCTGAAACCATAAATGAGTCTAATACACCACTAAAGATCCAAGGGCAGATAAAGTAAAAAGCTCTTGCTGTTAGGAAAAATGCCAGAAACCAAGGACGTTCAATTAGATATCCAGATTTGATTTCCTATCGTATTAAAATTGCCTAATTGCCTGTGAAAATTGTCTGATGTGTTACGGGTTAAATCTCCTTCTTGGAGAAACAGCTTTGTGAAAATTGAGTTTGTGGCCAGAATCTTTGTTTGCAAATTGAATGTTTGTTAGGGTGGAAAAACCATTTTTAAATAGAACTGATTGTAAACTCATAAAATTATCTCATAAGGGATATCATGTCTAGCACCTGAGTGAACTGAAAAAGTTAAAGGTTGTTGTCTTCCCCCTCAGAGACTTGTAAAAGACTTTCATCCTCTTTGCTTAGGACTGAAGATGAGCCTGTTCTGGCCAAATGAATTGTGTTTGCTTTAGCATTTGTAGTATTAGGATAAATATTTTTAACTCAGATAATTTTGACAGACCAGGCTAGAGAGTGACTCAGTGCTTTGTTAAACTAGAACTCGTACACATCCACGTTTCAAAGAGCCTCTTGAGTGGACAGAGAAGCTGCTTCTGTGCTGGCTCATCAGGTGCTTTTAGCCAGGAAAGAAAATTCAGCAGCTTCTGGCTACTCTCATTTTGTGATCTGATTGTTCAGTCCTTTCTCCAGACACAAGCTTGCTGCCAGTGTGTGTCACAGTGAATTACACTGAGCACAGCCTTTCACAGTGTTTCTCCACAAAGGGCACCCTTCAGTGGGGCTGCAGCATGGGTGCACAAGGACCTGAAGCTATTCCTGGCTTACTCTTTCCTCTCTCTGCTTCCTCACTGTTATTGCAGTGCAGCTAGGTCTTCTTGCCAAGTGCTGCCCAGAAATGTAGATGAAATTTTCCCAACTGCAGCAAAGGAGAGAGAACATTGAGCACATTAATATCTTATGATACAGGTAGACATCCAAATGAAATGTCTCTAATCAGCCATGTAAGTGGCTTTCAGTTCTACTTTTTCTGGGAAAATGAATTTATAGCAATAATAGGACATCTCTAGTGCAAGAGGCCCTTAAAGTAGCCAGGAATTATTCCTTTGCTTCATTGCAATGGGTTATTTTTGGACAGATTCTAGCCTTGGGTGCACACTGCTGCACAGCTTGAAATATCCACCATGGCAGTTCTGCAGATCTCAGCACATGGGGTTCTGCTCAGGAGTGGTTCTGCTAACAAAGAACAGATCTTTGTCCAGTACCTTCCTATTTCCATGTTGAGATTTGCCAGAGTAAACCTTGATTTGTTGTTGTTTTCTGTCTGGAGTGTGACACACTAATTTAGCTCACTGCACTTCCCAGGCTGCAAGTCAGGATGTGTTCCAATAAGAACATGTCCTAGGTAATAAGAGCACACATGGTGCAGCATTTGAGACACTCCAATGTTCTCTCTTTATGTTACACCATTGTGTAACACTCCTGGAGTACCTGAAAAATTCAAATTAGATATTTAGATGAGGGGAGCAGAAGGTGAGATTGTATTGGCACTGGTGTAGAAAAAGACTGAATAAGAAAGCTGATTCATCACCTGACTTGCTTCCTGGTGAAAAGGGATGAAGGAAGGACCAAGGAAAAGACCAGCATCAGTCCTCCAGAGTGAAGAGATTCCAATTTGTGTCCTCACAGAGAAGAGGAGAACGGAGAACTTGTTCTTAAAACTCAGTTCTTAACAGGGATAAAAAAAAGTGGCAGAGTCTTGAGATTTTTAAAGCCAGTGGCCATTTTTTCATTGATTTGCTGGATGTTGGAACAGGTTCACATGTCTGCAAGGTAGTGATGATGTGGTTTAGTAATCTCAGAGGAAAATGGTCTCTCAGCATTTCCTTCTCTTCTTCCCTTTCTAATGGAGTATGACATGCAGATCTTAATGACATGCAGATCTTCCCAGGAGGATGAAGAGAGCCAGGCTGTCATGCCAGCTTGCATGCAGAGCAGTGCACAGGGGATACTGCCTGCTGCACACCCAGACATCTCCCCACTAAAAACTCCCCTTGGCAGCAGGAGAATGGCTCAGATGAACTTATGCCCTGAATCTGCCAGCACCGATGGAAACTTGGCCTGTGACTACACTAAAAGCAAGATTTGGCTTTGTTTGCCATTTTAAGCTATGCAGTTTGGTGATCACCTTGCATCAAATGGCTGCTGATGTTCTGGAAGTGGGTTTGGTGCTTGGCCAGGTTCTGGATCAGGCGTAAAAGCCTGGGTCAGGTGGCTCTGGTGAAGTGGTGAGGTCAGTTGGATGCAAAGGAGGCAATGCTTTTCTCCCCAGTGTTTTTACTGAATAAATCAAGAGCTATCATGAAGTGGTTCTCCCTAATGGACAAGTGAAATGAAAGAATGTGATCAGGAGGAATCTTAGATGAGAAATTAAAAGCAAAGAGGGGGCACAGAAGACTACATTTCAGACCCTGGAGATCTGGGAGCTGTTTGTGACTCTAGCTCTAACAGACCAGACTGGCTGGCCTTTTGAAACGAGGCAAGCTAGAAACATTTCTCACACCCTTGTTTTGGGCAGTTAAATCCTTATTTGAAGACCCACAACTTTTGTGACTTTTCCCCACTAAAAAAAAGAAAATTGGGAGAGAATTGTGGTTAGCACAACTGTATTAGGAAAGTAAAGCTTGGAATTATGGTGTAAACTATTGTTGAGAAATTTTAGAACACTGTAAACATACTCTGTTCATTACACTAATCTGCATCCATTAATGTGTAGCACTTGGTCTTTATTTTCCTTTTTTTCTGGAGGTAACTCACTTTAAGGAGTAGTTGCTCCATGTCATGCAGACCTTTTAGCAAAGCAGTTCATTCATAGTGTGATGAGTCTCACTGTTGGTGCTGGCACAAGGCAGTTTGATGAGCAATAAGCTTTAGTTGTTAATGTCAAAAGGTAGAAACAATAAATTGAATTTTCCTCTGTGAGAGGACTAGCAAATAACCTTAGGCAAGTACAGAGCACTTGAAGAGAAAGAAAAGGATTATGACTGGGTGGGAAATGTGACAGGTAGGGCAAGTTATGTAGAAAGATGCTCTCTCCAGGCAAACAAGTTTAACATCTTTCCCCTGTCAGCCAGTAGATTATGTTTTTGATTGTTAATCCCAGATAAACTCCTCTTTGGGAAGTGACCCTACCACACATTCTTGCCCATGTACTTCTCCAGCAAAGTGGGTATTTAACAACTTCATTTATTCTCATTTATCTGCTCAGTAACACCTGAGACTCTCACTTTGCTGCAGAAGCTGAAAAAGGAAGAAAAAAGTCTTGCTGCCTTTGTCCATGTGACATTTCTGAAGCCTTAATGATGTCTCCATTCAGCAGGTGCTACCTCGACATGTGCCTGTGTGTGGCAGACAGGGACAGCCCTGCGATCCCTCTATTAGGCTTCTCCATCTGGTCATTTTTTCTGGTTTCTAAAGTACTCCTTTCCTTTGCAAGGGGACTCCTCTCAATAACCACCACATGTCTTCATCCCTACCGATGTTATTCCTTCATGTAAAACCAGGAGAAAAGGTCAGCTAATGGTATAAACGTGTTCAGTTCACACTTCCTTCCATCGCCCTGTTTCCTCTGGCTCGCTGCTTTGGGAGTGGTATCCATGTGTAGTGTCACAGCCAAATATATTGCATTAGTGCTGGGATGGAAGGGAGGAATAACTGCTGGGCAATTGCAGCTTCCAAGTAGTATAGTGCACAACACATGCTGAGAAGGTTCACACAGTCTGGGCCCAAGGCTGCGTGTGAGCTGGGTGCTCTAAAATAACCTGGCCTGTCATTACTGCCTTCTGCAGCTCTCCCTGCCAAGTGGAGTCACTGGTAATTAATGGGGAACGAGGCATCTGGTGATTTCAGTGTTTCTATATTTGTCTCAGGTTTTCAGATGAGAGAAGGACCGAGGGAAACACAGACATTGATTTTTCCAGCTCTTAATGTGGTTGTTAACAAAAGCAAACACACAAGCTTCAAATCTCTGGTTACAGTGCATAGATATTTGCTTGTGAAACACTCTGTGACAGAGCTTTTTTTGAAGGTGGATTTGTGACACTGAGGCATTGCCCCTTTGTCATTTTGACCAGAGAAAATTAGAAGCAGCTCCAGCTGACACTGATGTGCAGCAGTTGGTAGCTCATGCCAAGCCTGCAAATCCAATGTTTGACTCCAGAGCCTGGGTTTGGTTAGAGGTGGGTTTGTACCCCACGGGTAGTTTACCAAGCCAAGCAATGCTCAGCTTTCAGTTTCATTGCAGGCTAGTGTAGCCATGCTGAGATAATTGAACTTTTCAAGTTCCACATGTTGAATGTGTGTTGGGCAGAACTCTGAAGGCAGAGTCGTGTTACACCTATTGAAATAAATCCCAAAGCTGCCTTCCAGTTTTGTGCATGCAGATTGGCTACAAACCAGTGTTTCTTCCTCCATTGTCCATGTAATGGAAGATAAGCTTTTGGCCTGACCATTTCCTCTTGTTTCTCTTTGCCAGGCTGTGAAGAGTTACTAAAAGATGTCCTGTCTCCTGAAAACTCTGAGCCCCAGCACTACCAGCCACAATATGTTGATTACTATTACCAGGTAAGAGAAGCACTATTCGGTCTCCTGTTAGTGGGCTGAGGAAGCCTCTGGAGTGATGTGTAGTTGGATCATTGTAAATGTTGTTGTTTTACTTGGCCTATTGACTCTTCCTTCCTAGGTTCATGGTTGTTAGCAAGCCAGCCATACTGTTTAACTGCATTTAATACGGGTTAATTGGTGGGAAAGTATTTAGCATTTAGGTAATGTTCCTCTTACAAGCCTGAGCATTCACCTGGCTGTGAAGGGAGATCCCTGTACAAGCTCGCTGGCACCTCACAAGTGGAAAACACTGATTTGTATCTAATTAAATCAGTCAAACTTTGTAGGTGAACAAGTCCTTAGGGACCTTCTGCAGATAATAAACAGGGCCTCAACAGCTGTTGGGAAGCAGAAACAATACACCACTGGAAACCTTTGCTATTATTTTGGCTGGTGGGTGTAGCATATTTTAAACCATTAAAGGTCCTCATTTGTATCCTTAATTTGTCAGTGTCTGTGCAGCCTAAGAAGTAGAGTGCTGCTAAGTTTTCCTTTTAGCATCTCTTTGTCCCCCTTTCTTCGCTTTACTTTGGTTTTAATCACCTCCACCCACGTAAAGATTAAAGGTGCAGTTAGCATCGTGCTTTCAGAGAAGGATTGTGTGTCACTGGTGTTACAGACTGCAAATGATGCAGAAATCAACAGGAAAAGCATGTTACCTTCACAGGTAGTGAAGTGTGAGGACAATTCTCACGTACTGAGGAAGGATGTGATAAGTGTGCTGGTGAGCTGCAGTTACACAGAACGGTTTCACTGGCCGTACAAAAAATACAGAGACATTTCCTGCACCTCAGTGCCCATCGCCACTCTGCTTGTTTCTAAACCCCTGGTTTTTGTAACTGATGACACAGATACCCACCATGCTGTTGCTTGGTTACCTTAATAGACGCCATAAACCAAACTCCTTGGTTTGCAGTAGCTGATAGAGGCTATAAAATGTGAACAGGCTCTGCACACAGTCGATGTTCCCCTGTTGCTATGCAGACTGGTTCTGACACTCTTTGAATGCAGGTGACATTGGGTCTGGGTCTGTATTCCTTAGAGATTTCACATCTGCTGTCATGCAGAGATGTGCTGGGGGGAGCTCTTGAAGACAAACTGCAAAACTCTGCAAACTGCACCTCTTCTGCCATCCGTCCTCTGGGAGAGCCTGAGGGTTGGAATTGCAGTTGCTAATCCTGGTAACAGCTGCTGAGTTTCCCATTTGAGTGCTGGATTTGTGCCTCTGGGAGAGGGAGGGGGCAGAGGGCGACCCTCCCTGTTCAGAAAGAGCTGATCTGGCCCTGCTGTGCTGGAAGCCTTGCTGGTCACTCCTGATGTCCACCAGCCCCCTGGATGGTCCCTGCAGGGGGTGGCACCACTGCAGTGGGGTGCTGCAGCAGTGTTTGTCAACTTTAATAGACCAAGTGTGGGATTTGTGCAGCCTGGGAGCAGAACCAGGTCCTTCCACACCTGCCCAGGCCAGGTGAGCTGTCGTGGTGGGAGAGAACAGGGAATGGTGCGCACTGTTGTACATCCCACGCTTCTCCCACGGCTCTTCTGCACCGCTGCTCTCCAGAGGGGCTCGTTCCATCTCCCATCGCCAGGTCCTCCAGGTGCAGTTTGGAAACTGTTCGCTAGATGTCAGCTAAAGACAGGGAAAAGGCGTGAACAGCCTCTGCTCGTGCCTTAAGGATCCTCTGCTATGGCAGGAAGCTGGAATTTTCTCACTGATGAAGCTGAGGAGAACTGAGGGTTTGAGGCTATCACCATTCATGGCGTTTGTTCCCCGTTCCCAAAATAAAACATACGGCAAACGTATAAGCTGTCCTTGCATCTCCCAGAGCTTAATGGGTGTAAATTCCGGGTGCTGTAATCAAGTATGTGGGCAGCTCCCATTGGCACAAATGGTAGTTGCCTGTCTAATCTGATTTTCAGCCCAGACGCCCTTTGCATGTCTCTCTAATTCTCATGTGCACTCAAATCTCCAGGCAGCAGGAGGACACGACTGCTGTGATGGTACAAATAGATACTTCAAAAGGGAATGCAGCTTTTTTATTCCACCCAAGGGGCTGTGCTTGCACAAAGGCAGGTACTGAGCTGGTTCATTGTTATGCTGTCTCTGCACTGAGGACTTGAAAGGAAGTTTTCCGTCCTTTCTTTCACTTTTGCTTCCCCTCCCAAGAGCCCCCTCCCTGGATCGTATCTTTCTGAAGCCCAGAGGCAGCAAACAGAAGAGGTAAAGGTGATTCCAAGAGGTGGGATGAAGTGGCAGGAGCCACTGTGAAGTGCTGAACTGGTCCAGCTGTTTGCATATGTTGAGTCAAATGGGGAAGAAACTGCCAAGCCTCCAGCCTTTAATTAAAATCAACTGAGTGCAATTAATTTAAAGGGATTTTCATATAAAAATCCCTTTAAATTAATTTTTTTTATATATAAAACCCCTTGATACCAGGAGCGTGGAGCATTTCATTTGACATTTTTTAAAATTGTCTGATTTTCTTTTTTGGTTTTCTTTGGTGTTAACAAAGAGTAAAAGCCAACAAGCTTTTAATGGCTGAAGACTTTGTCAAAAAAAAAAAAAAAGGCAGAAAAAAAATCCTATTGTGTAGGCAATTCAAAATGTAAGGGCCATTCCATGGAAGGTTCTTAATGGCCTGTATTGAGAGGCTGTGTGAGTGATACCACAGGCAAACAGAGCCTTTGAGCTCAAGGCTGTTAAGGTGTGATACACAGAACATAAGGAGTGTAACTTTTGTGGGTTGCTGCAGGATGTCCCACTGACTTCCATCAGCATTGATTCTGGCTGCAGAGTGTGTTTTCTCTTTGGACCAGAGACAGCTGGTCCAAAGAAACTTAGGAGGATGGGATTGCAGTTAGGAGATAGCAGTTCTAGAGCCCTTCAGCTTTGGGACCTAGAAATAAACCTTTTCTGTCTGTGAGTTGAGTCTGTTGATTTGGTTAAAGTCTGAATTGTGCTCCATTTGAGGCACTGCTTCAGTCAAGTGCTGTACATTAGTATAATTTCTGTCTCTCACAGCCTTTAGAGAGGTAATAGAAATACTCAGAATTTGCCAGAAGCCATTTTGTCAATCCCAAATTCCTTTCCCAGTGATTGCTGCCATGGCCTCAACTCTTGTTTTGGCTTCGGTTTGAAGCGAGACAAAAGTCTCCCTAGTCCAGTTTGCTTTGTGACGGGCATCTAGTAGCACTTCAGAGCCCTTGGATAGCCTTTTGGAGATGGTAACCAACACAAAGTCCACAGCTGAAGTTCGTGTGTGAAAAGCCAGGCCCAGATTGAGCCGGCTCAAACAAAGGCGAGTGCCTGTGTCTCGAATTTCCAAATGGCTGGCTCCGGGCCTCGCCGGGCACCCAGCCAGCCGGGAGCACTGGCCACGGGGCTCGCGGGGAGCTGGGCTGCCTGCATCTGCGGCTCTCCGGCCAAGATTTGCATTGCAGGCCCCGAGAAGCAGTGTGTGGGTCTGCGTGCTCTTCTGTCTGAGCACCTAAGTTTAGGGAAATGGGAACCAGAGCAGGAGCTCCTGTGTTAGCTCTTCACCTGGTGTATTTTGGCTGCTCAGATTTGAAGGGAGCCTGACTCTAGACCACCCCAGTAGGTGACAGAAGAGGGGGTTGAGTGACAGAGCCTCTCACCATCAGCTAGCAGGGCACTTCTGAGTGTTCCTTGTGAAGGGACAGGCTGTTTTTACATGTGAGTTGTTGCCTTTTCATCTGGAATCAATGGCCAAAAGCCATATGTGCAAACCCAGTGGAAGAGCATATTGTAAGGAACAATAATGGCAGTCCTTGTTTCAAACAAAGCTGTTTATTTCTTATTAACTCTTGCTGTATTGACTTGCCACGTACCTTTTTTTTTTCTGTTCCCATCTGTAAATAAGAATGAATCTGTCTCTTCCCAAAGTACAGGACAATCACTGCATATCAAAGAATGAGCTGTCTTTTCAGTCCTCCGTGTGTTCCCCTGCCTGCCAAGTGATTAATTACACTGTATGAACAGCAGAAAAATTGTTGAAACATGACAAATAAATTGTGTTTGCCTCTGGGATGGAGCTGGGACTGCTGGCTGCTCTGCTGCTTTGAAAATATTTTCAGTAGCAATTAGGAGTCCCTCACCAGCTTCTGAAAAAAGGTTTTTTTTTTTTCCCACTAGCTGCTTGAGGATATCTGCAGACACCTGTGTCAGAGCAGAGGGGACCTTCTGCACTATGAAGACACTGAGATGCAAATGGGTTTTTCACTAGGCTGTGGAAGAAAGTAGCAGGAGAGCCTGTAACCAGAATATTTTGAATTTTAATCTCATATATTCTGTGTTTAGAAGCAATGACTCCACCATTGGAGAGAATAACTGACCTCATTTGTTAGAAGGTTTTTCTTGAGTGTTTTTCCTAACATCAAACACAGATGTTGCTTATCTTAATGTCAAATACATCTTTCCTTCCATCTTCTGTGGCAGCAGTAGTGGAGACACTCCTATCTTTAAAAAAGTACACAAGTGGTTAAGGTGGAAATACCTTTTCAACCAATGGCCAAGAGAAGAAATCGGTCAGTGTGGTAAGGACAAGCAGCATTAAATACATCAAACTGAAGCTTTTTTCCCCTGTTTCTTATCATCCTCCAGTTTTCTCCACCACCCACACACTCTCAGTCACCGCTGGCTCCCATTGTGTTTTCAGCCCTGCAGATGTTCAGTGTGAAGAGTCCTCTCCCTGTGCCTGGGACATGGGGTGTTTCTGCCCCCCTGGCATCACACAGTGCATGTTTGCAAGTTGCTGCCCTTGCCAAGCTGCTGGGGTCTCCTGTGTCCTGCTGCCACCATGGGACCTGTTACATCCAGAAGTCTGTGTTAGACCTAGCGCTCCTAAATCTGCCAGGTTCTCCTTCCCCTCAGCTTCTGCTGCATTCCCTGAGAAATAAATATGTTCAGCATCTCCAGAGATGGCCTTTTGGGAGGCCCAGCCTCAGGATTGATGCCAGCCCCTGATGAAATTGGTATAAACACTTCTTAGACCCTGGCAGGTGTTAGATCTACATCTGGGGTTGTTCCCAAGGTCGTTGTCTGAATCCTTGATGGAGGGATAAGGTGGGAGAAAAGCTTGGTAAAGTACAGCCATGCAGTTATAGAGAGAAAAAAGTGCCTGTTCCTAGGCAGGATTTTACACAGGTAGTGTGCACTGTCTGCATCAGTGAGAAGTTTATTGTAACCTCTACAGGCAATACTCTCAGCAATTCATTTTTCCTATTTTTTTTCAAGCATCAAAAAGCAATATTAACTACAACTGCTGAGAAACCCCCAGTGAGCAATTACCAAGAGCAATGAAGAGCACGGTGTGCCCCCATTTGGAATTCATTTACATGGAAATTGCCTGCTTTCACCTGGTGATAGTCGGAATTTTATTTTTTAGGTTTGTGCATACATGCAAAAATAACTGTCCTTGGTCAAAACACCTGCATAAAAATAACCTGCCTCTCTGGCTGCTCAAGCTGATTCTGAAACGTTGCCCTGAAGAACCACTGTACTGAGAATGAGCAGTTCTGCACTTGGGGCAAGGCAGGCACCTTTCAACAAAATAAATGCCAACTCCTCCAAACACAGCCATAAAAGAGGTTGAAGATTATTTTCTTTTTTAAACCAGCTTGCATTTTTGATTTGGTGGAACATCACACATTGACATTTTTAAAGGGGAAATTACTTCGCTCCTGACTCATTTTTGCTGAGTTGTGGTATAAAATACCACATACATAAAATACACATACATAAAATAACTCAAAAGAAATAACACACTCTAGCCTGGTCAAAAATAATTCTTATCTTTCTCAAAATGTGTTTTGAGTTTTCTTTAGAGAGAAATCTGAGTTTTTGACTTTCTCATCTGAGTGGGTCAACAAAATACTCTGAGATCTTCGAGCCTGTAGGCTGGAGAAATCTTTTGCCATGCAGTTCTTGGCACAACACCCCAAATGCAATCCCACTGGGGCCAGCAGGGCTGGGGGGTGGCCTGGCAGAGAAGCCACAGCCCTCAGCATGGAGTGTCTCAGTGCAAAGTGTTGAGTCCAGCATCTAGGCTGAATTTGTGACTGTGTTTTTGCACAAATTCTACCGGTTAGCTGGTTTAAATTTTAAGCACCTACTCTTGCAGGTGAACCACTGTTCTCCTGTAATAGAAGCATAAATCAGTGAGGGGCCAGAGACTGTTTGCTTCTCCACAGGGTTGTGTCTCAGTTAAAATTTACTGTTTCTTAGGGCTTAATTTGGCTGGGTGGTTTGAGACGGGGAAGTGTGACTGCCTGGTTCAGACGTCACAGCTGTGACATGGCAGCACAGATGAAGCTCCAACTGGGGCATCCTTCCAAACATCCATAGCAAAGTAATTTTGTACACTTATTGTTATCTATTTTTTTTTTTTTGAGTATTTCTTTTCTATGGCCCAGGTGGAGTTTTGTGTAGCATTCAGAGCTTTACCATTTTGATGCCTGCCACCCCTCTCTTTGGCAGAACTACTTAACAGACATTTTCTGTCTCAACCTGAATTTTCTTTCTGAGTCATTATCTTCAACCTTTTAATCTGCTGATTTTCTGACAGAGCACAGTTTTGGGGGTGTTTTTTCTGAAATTGTCAGTTGCTATGGCAAAATATTCCTCCCATCCTTGGATAAACCAATTTAGGCTGTGGCATAGTCTTTAGGTAGAAGCTGTGAAATGACTGAAAGCTAAAAGTTGATGTCTTTTATTGAGGAAGTCACATCCCTATTGATTTAGTCCTTCAGGTAAGTATGGCTTTGTGGTTTAGTGCCTTTTGCCTTTTGTTTGATGTACTGAAATCTGTCCACTTCAATTTGTGGTGTGTCCTGAGTACAGCATTCTTAGCAACAAAAGCAAAGAAATATTATGACAGCACTCGCCTTGCTTTGTGTTCCTGTGAAAGAAATGCAACTGCTCGGTCAGAGGGTGGTGAGCAAGTCCTGACTGATGCACAGATACCAAAATATCTGTAATAAAAGTAGCTCTATGAGGGCAGGGCACACAGCATTCGCTGGCTTTCTTGACACTTGCTTGACAAGGAAACCTTTGTTCTCCAGTTCACAAATTGACTTTATAAAGTTCTTTCTTTCTTGATTTTTTAAAATTTCTTACTCTACTTTGTATCATTTCTCCTTGCTGCTTGGGGAAATTTCTGCTTCATTTATGGTAGATTGTGGACAGTGCACAATTGTCTTTCTTCTTGGAGGATTTACAGTGATCAGGCTGTGAAATTGAAGTATAGTTTGTATTTTTTTAGCAAATAACATTGGTTTAAATTGGTTGGTGTATTTTTTTGTTTGTGGGTTTGGTTGTCGGTTTTTTTCAGAAGAAGAAATTTCTGTGTAAACGTGTAAAAGGTGGTTGATAAAACTAAGATTCCAGATTACTATGAAACTGTAAAGTCAACCACAGAGGGATGTTCTAGCTGATAAAACCAGCAAAATCCCTCATTGCACAAGCAAACAAAAAGGATCTGACTGCTTCTTTTCTGCCTTTTAACTTCTCTGATGAACTTGAGAACAGTGTCATTTTTTAAGGTAGCTTCTTTCATTTTTCAAAACAATAGTTGCACATACTGCTAGAAACTTTCCCAGTAAAATAAAAGCATTCTTCCATAGATGACATCTTACAGGAGTCATTTCTGTTACACAGCTGTTGCTGTGCTGAGACATTATTGTAGGGTTCAAATACATTATTTCAGTAGCCTCAAGAATTGCCACCAGAGTGACCCAGACAGTTCAAGAAATTGCCCAATTCTTTTCCCAGTTATGAAAGCTCCACTGTCCCACGTCCACTGTCTGTCATGTCAGTCCCAGCTCTTGCCACATCCAAAGTCCCCACAAAAACACGAGGTCTTTGTCCTGCTCTCTCAGGTGTCCCTGCAGGTTGTCCTGGCATGGCTATGACCTGGGACTCTGCCACAGCAAAGTGTCACAGAGATGCTGCAGGGGGACCATGGCAATGTCCTGTGTCAGAGGCAACAGAACTGTTTAAAATTAAACCAGTACTCAGCTGGGCTGATAGAGCCAAAATGAGATCTTGATTGTCCTGTCTGTTTTTAGAAACTGGAGAAGAATCAAAAGGTGATTTTTAAAATTTTTAAATTTTTTTTACATGCTGCAGTGTAGCATGTTTTTGTCTGGGTGGAGGCAGGCTTTGCCAGCACTGTCACACATCTGGGCTCAGAGAAGCAATTTGTAACCGAAAAGAAAGAGAAAGTAGGCCAGCCTACAAGAGAGTATCTAGGAATTACTCCTGAGGGATTTGTGCTACACTGCCTCCAGCAGCTGAAATAACAGCATGAAACTGCGATTAAAAATTAAGAAGAGATATGGGCTATTTGACCTTCTTTCAGTCAGGGACACAGAGGCCCTGTCTAGGATGGGGATGCAGAGAAATGCAGCTTCTGTTGAGCAATTATGTGCCAGCAAGAGGCTGCTGAGGTTCATCCTAAGCTCCATGGAACAGGGAGATAATTTCTTTCCTTGCAGAACCTAAACCAGTTTCAGCACTGGTTAAAGTGGAGAGAAACTGTCCTTGCTCCAACAGCTATAGATGAGAACTAGGAAATAAACTATCAATTGTTACATTTTCTGAGTTTACAGAAATCTAGGCAAGATTAATTGGGCCCCTGAGAGGCCATGTTAATTAGGATTTAATTTGCCAAACTTGCTATTTGGCTCACCTTTTAACCCAGGCTGTTAGTGTAAATGCCCAGCTGACTCCAGCATCAGCTGGGGAACAGGCCATGAGACAGAGCAGTCTGTTTGGGTGGATGCTCTGATCCCAGGCTTGCTTTGGAACTCAGTTATGATAAGCTGCTGGGAAGTGTAAGTTGTAATAATAATAATAATATAACCATGGCAGTGTTGATACAGAGCTGACGCAAATGCTGATGAGCATTTTGGGCTGACAGTGTGAATCTGGTGGCTCAGTCTGAACCACCAGGACTGGGAAGGGTTTGGAAATGGAATGCAGAAAGTAGAAAAGGCATATCAAAAAGGGTGATTCCTTGGAGCTTGTGCTAGCCTGTGTAAATAAGACTGTGATAACAAAGTGTTTGACTTCGCAAGTTTTGATCTGTCCTGAGCTGTGGAGCCTGAGAGTCAGTGAGGGGACAGCCCTGGTGTGAATCCTGCCTTTGTTACCTTTGAGCATCAGTCTCTGGTCACTCCACTTATTGTTTGGGGAAGAGGCTTTCTCAGTGTGTTTGTGCAACGCCACTAGAGCCAAGAAGGATAATGACTGGAGGAGAGAAGGTTTGCAGGCTCTGCCCCCTTTAATAGGTAGAGCAAATACATAAGTATGGTATAAATACATTATAGAGTTTTGACTACCCATTTGTATAGAATATTGCAATACTTAGGTAAATTATATTGCCACAGTAGAAATGTATTCATAGCACTCTAACAAAGCCTGACCTCATTTAAAATGGGGGGAGCTTCTCAACTGACTTGACTGTGCTGCCACCTTCTTCATCTGACAGAGAGGATGTTGGTCATGTTTTGGTGACAGAGTAACAGACAGAACCTTATGTATTTTTGTATGTTCTCCACAAGAAGTTTCCTATATCTGTAATTGTTCTGTATTTATTACCATTATATGCATGTTGAAAAAATTATTGGAGTTTGTTGTTTCAATGAGTTCCTAATTGTTGTGTCCTTGAAGGCTAATGCCATTGGGGAACATTTTTGTGGGTAACTGGGACATGTGTCTTTCATCAGGAGATGGAC
This sequence comes from Onychostruthus taczanowskii, assembly GCF_017590055.1. NCBI lineage: Eukaryota > Metazoa > Chordata > Aves > Passeriformes > Passeridae > Onychostruthus > Onychostruthus taczanowskii. The sequence goes on from NW_024500350.1 coordinate 4,772,652, forward strand.
CATATGGTTACAATGCCCTAAGGCACAATCACGGAAAGGTCTAGTGCATGGAAGGTGGGAACTGTCCAGAATGGAGAGGGGTATTGAAGAGCCATGAAGAACTGCTTTTCAGATTCTTAGATGATAAAAATCAATTTAAGAACATGAAAGAAACAAGCTTGTGTTCCTGCTGAGCTGGTTGGGAGTTTTTTTCCCACCTTGTAAGCTTTTGAGACTGTTACAGTAGGAGCTTTACCCATCCATATATATCCCTTCTTCCAACTCTTACAGCTTCACCTTCGACAGGGTTCTCTTTGGGTTTTCAGAGTTTCAGAATTTAAAATGGCTTGTCACTCCTCGGAATATTTCACAGACTAGTTATTATTGTGAAAAAGTGAGGAGACCTGAATAATGAATGAAGTCAGTATTTCACTGCATCTCTGAGATTTGATTTTTATGGAAATCACTAATACAAAATATTTTATGAGACTAATAGATAAATATTGCCTTTCACAGATATTTGTTTTCCTCTGAACTGTTCAGCACGAGGATCAACAGCCATCCCACTATGAATCACACTTTGCAGGGTTATCTGGCTGTGGGAGCTGCCACAGGTTTGTCACATGGGAAGTTGTTAGTCAAGTGGCAGAGTAAATCATCAACTTTCTCGTTCCACTGTGTTTTGAAACTGCACTTAAATGTTTCTGTTTGTCTCACTGCCAAGCAATGGTGAGATATCATGGGGAATTATAAAAGGGAGTTTTGTGCAGTAAATTCAGAGTTCAGCTGTTCTCTAGTACAATTCCTTGCCTATAAAGAAACTCTGAAGAAGCCTTCTCAGATTACTGCACCCTGACAAAACACTGCCATCAGGAGACATCCTGTGTCATGTTGTGGTTCTCAAATCAAAGGGGAAAGAGTTTGTGCTCAGATATTGTAGAAGGTGCCCTGCCAAGAGTGACTGATACCCTGCTGGTTTACAAAGAAAAGTTTTAGCAGTGAAATTACTGAATAACACTGCCCCATGTGCTTCATGAGGCAAGGTCCTAGAGCTAGGGAAGGTCCTGGAGCACTTTCTCTGCACTTATTGAAGGTCACTAATTTTTCCCCATTAAAAAAAAAAAATCAGATATTTCCTTACTTAGAGCCAGGGCATTACTTGCTGTACTGTTGAGGGACATGCTTTTCCTCTAGGTTGTGTGTAGTCTTACTAGATCAAAAACTTTCACAGGAAAAGACAGTCTCTCTTGATTCTATTTTTACAGTGCTTGTCTTGTGTTCCTTTGCCTCTCTCCTGGGAGGACAGGATCACTTCTTTTTAGAAGGAAGACATTGGAAAGGGAAGAAACCAGCACTAGTAGGAGTATTTCAAGATTTACTGAGTGAAATTGTCATATTTAGTTTGACTTAGATATTTGCATTGTGCATGGACTCACCTTCCTATGCAATGTCTTCTCTCCTGTGGGGGAACTGATACCCAAGAGAGGAAGGACTCTTCTGAATAAGCTCCCAGGAGTTCAGACTGGGTTAGGACATCCCCTCTCACCTCGGTTAGCATGGCTCCCTGAGGCTGACATGTGCAGGTCTGCTTGGCAAGGCACCACATCCCACTTCCCAGGAGGCTGGGGCTGCCCTGGCGCTCCTGGGGCTTCCACGAGAGCCCCTGGCTAACAAGAACCACGTGGAGCACACACCTTCCTGCCTCCTGAGGCACTTCACCATCTGTAACTGCTCCTTGCATGGCTCAGGGGCTCTCAAAGTTTCCCCTGTGCTGACAACTCACTGCCTCTGTTCTCATGGCATCTGAACGCTTCCATACTGAACGTGATTAATTAGAAGGGAGAGGTGAGTGTCAAGGGCAGGGATCAGTGTTCAAGAGTAGTTCAGTGTTTTAATTTGAGCAGATTATGGAAATAGAATGTGAAAGGTAAGTAGAGGTGTTTTGCTCCCTGCTGAAATGGTAAAGAAGATCATATTTAGCACAGGGAGGGCCCTTTCCATAACCTGTTCTTTACAGAACGTGGGGCACTGCAGGCCCTTGGCTGGACTCACCCCACAGCCACGGGTGTCTTGGTTTTCAGTGGGTGTTTCCAGTCTGCACTGTAGGTCATGGTGCAGATGCTGGGTGGGAGTCTTCTTCATTAGCTTCATTTCCTTCTAATATTGTATATTCAGAAGTATCTGTGCAGCACCAGGCCATTGACAATACTGCTGATTACTTCACATCACTATTTAATTAGGATGAAAGACACGGAATGAGCAAATGGAAATTTTACACTTGGGAAAGAAATTGATTTATGGAACAATCAGACTGTTAGCTCCAGCAGGCTTTTCTTTAAAAAGTCACTTTGGGATTGATTTAAATCAGGGAATTTGTACAAAATTATTCTTCTCAGCCTGTGATTGCAGAGATCTAACAATGGGGCAGAAGTGAATCCTCTGTTGCATTCTGTACTGTACCTCAGGAGTGAGGAGCTCAAGCCTTCTGCAAGCCTGGACTTAGCAAAGCATCTGTGGGACCCCATTGAAAGGCCTTGCCTGGGCCATACCTGTTCAGTCACAGAGCTCTGCTCTTGCTACAGCAAGGAATTTCTGTCCTTTGGCCAGTGTAGAATCAGCTGGGAATTAAAACTGATCTAATCAAAAGGCAGCTAGCAGATGTACCTAGGTGCTGCCCTTCCTCATGCTTTGTATAAATGCAAATATCACCCAAAAGGCACAAATCAGTCTGAAAGGTCTGGATGGTGCTAATATTGTCACAGCCTTGCCCACACTCGTGAGCTTTATTGGGCAGCTGTACATTTCTGCTGAAGCTGGGAGTTTTCCCTGAGGCATCCTGAAATAAATGTTGTATGAATTGAAGGTGTTGTGCCTCCTACAGCAGATCTGCACCTGCTGTTCCCTGCTCCAGGCTCAGCCCAGCAGCACCCAGTCTGGCATCATCACACCCTGCTCTTGCCAGGCTGCCAGCAGCCCATGTGAAGGCCTTGCTGTCTGACACCAAATGTCTCCCAGTTCCTGTTCATAGTGAAGCTGAACCAGAGGTTATGTTTTTCCTGCTATGTCTGTGTTTGTCAAGGAAACTTCGCTCTGCTGATATTTATAGTCTTGGTGCCTGTGAAGGGACCATAATAGAAACAAAAGGCTGCTTTCTGTCGTTCTCTCAGGCTGCTGCAGCACTTGTTGCCCCAGAGTTCCTGTGGGGAACTGTGGATTTGGCTGAGCTATAGCTGAGTTCTTTTTTCTTCCAATTTCTGTGGCTAGAAAGGGGAGTATTTCTGTGACCAGGACAGAGAAGTTGTACAGATACTTGGCTAATGAACATTTGTCAGCCAAGAAAACTGAATTCTACCTTCCCTGTTAATGAAAGGTGTATTTTGAGGGACTCTAATGCTAAACACAGGAGCGGGAGAGAAAACAGTTCAATTCATTTTCCTGTTGCTACAAACCTCCCATGATTTTTGAGAAGTGCAGCAGAACCATGCCCTCCATATACCATGCTGTTCTCCCTATCAGTAAAATAAGTATAAAACTCTTAAGTTCTGACTGTCTGGATGGCAGGGCATATTCACCTGACTGTAGTTGCCAGCTCTACTGAGCAGAGTAGCCCCCTCCTCTTATCTCTTGTCCAACTCTAAAGAACTGCCATGGAATTAACATTTCCTGCCCCAAGTCAGAGAACAGCAGCCACATCCCTCAACAAACAACTCCAAAAGGGCTTGACAGTTAAATAATTGCCTCTGCTGCCTGGCTTTTAAGAAATTAAGTGAAACTTAAATGGGAGTTCTGCAAAGTTTGATAGTCCGTCCACTCGACTGCCATCATTCATGGTGGGTGTTCAAGCTTCCAGCCTAATGGGGATTTGTGAGGAGGCATCACCTCAGAAAAAGTGTCAACAGCACCACAGGTCAGACAAGGACATATTATTATGCACCTTTGAAAACACAGCCAGACTCCACATCTCAGGCCAGCATGCAGCAATCATTAGTCACCCTGCATAATCCCCTTGACCTATTTTTTTTTTTCCTTTCACAGTGGTCACATTTGAAAATATTGTCTAGAGCTGGTTGGGCCCACACAAGGTTGTTAATTGGGAGCTGTCTAGCTCAGGGGTGACACAGAGGCCAAGTTCAGCTCAGTGTGCTCAGCACCCCCGTGGCAATGCTGAGGGCTCCCAGGGAGGTGGTGGCCGGGAGGCCTTGTGTCACCAGTGTGCACAGGGACTTTATTCCTGATGCTTCTGGAGGGGCTGGTTCTGAAGCACCTGTGTGCTTTGGTTTATCTGGAATTAAGAATTTGCCAGGAGCTGCCCCAGCAGGAGGGTTGGAATGTGAGAAGTGCTGATGACATTTACTTAGAGGAGTGGGAAGACCCCAGCTGGAACAATGGAGCAGCCAGGAAAAGCTGCCCACACACCTCCATCCCAGAGAGCTAGGTGGGCATGGCCTTAGTCATTAGGGGATTTTAAAGGGGTTGCCATCCTTCTTGTTTCCCCTGAAGGCTGGTGCCAAAGCTGAGGAAAGCAGCACAATTCCCAGTGCTCTGGGGCCATCACTCATTATCATCTCACAGAAACTGCTTTCCCTTATCCAGCAGGGACAACTGTGGGGTGGCCCTGCATGGGTGGAGAGGTGTGGAAATGATCTGCAAGCTTGGTACAGAGGCTTGTAACTTCAGAGAGATTTATTCCACATCCCATATATCAGTTAAATTCCTGGAGGCTGAGGCCAGAGTTATGTAGATGAAGGAATTAGCATAAAAACTATTTACAATACTTATTCCATTATTATACTATCAAAGTGCTTCACAGGCTCTAATGAATTCCTGTTGCAGCTTCTCTGGGAGCTAGAAAATTGTTATTCATCCAAGTCTGAAGATAAATTGAGCTGTTCAGGGATAAGCTGCCCAGGTTGGTGGCAGAGTCAGTTCGGTTTCCAGATAAGCCAGGTTCCTGCATACCACTGAGGTCACAGAAGATGTCCATCATGGAGTGAGAACAGGTACCTGGGTCTCAGCTGCTGCCCTGTCTGCTGGACCAGCTTTTCTATCTGAGCATCTATAATAGCAGTACTTCTGTGCATGTAGGTGGAATTTGATACTGAATCCCAAAGGCTAATAATTTTCCAGAGTGCTTTTCCTTGTTCCTCTGTCTGCAGAGCCTGCCCAAATTAAAGGCAGAGCAAAGCAGGGCTCCTTTGCCTCAGCCAGGGAAAGGATCAAAGCTCTGGATGGTGCTGAAGGCACATGCCTGTCTTGCTTACCTGCAGTAGTTTATGAAGTGCTGGTCTAGGGAGATTGGTAGGTGTCAAATCTACTTTACAAAACTGCACAATGGTGGCATTATAAGTTTGCTGCACCCTTGTACAAAAGGCATGTTCAGTTGATTAGGTCAGTCTGTGTTTTGTTAGAAGCAGCCAGTTTTGGAAATCTTGCTTCTCCCTATCACATCAGCCTTCCTGCCTTTCCCTGGTGTCTCAGGAAACACGGGTGAATGTGCTGTTTATCCTCCAGTCCCCAGAGGCATTTTTAAAATTTACAAGGCTGAAAAAAATTTGCAATGCTAAAATTTGGAGCTGATGGTCTTGAAGCCTGATGCCTACATGGCCAAACAGAGGTGGTCAGAAATTGCTTCTCTCCTGCTGTGAGGCTGCACACTTGATGTCAGGAGTGGTGCATTGAGTGCATTTGAGGTATGGTGCAGGTGCCTTTGTGAAGCTGTTTTCTTATCTGTTTTGACCTACCATGACAGGACAGAGCTGTGTCAGTCTGTCTTGCATATTCCTACCTTCATTAAAGCCCTGGGTACTGAGTGCTACTGCCTGTGCTCTTGTGCTGTTCATTCAGGGATTTAGGGCAGAAGTGCTGTATGTAGCCATTGCCATCTTGTAAGGAGCAAAGAACAAATGTGCTGTATTCCCTAGATCCAGGATAATCATATCTGACAGCATACTAATTAATCACCAGGTAATTCTTTCCCATGTAGCTGTCTAATTACTGTTTAGTAGCCCAGACTTCATTGTGCAAATAACTCATATTTTCAAGCAGGGGTTTCAAGGAGAAGAGCACAGTGAGCCATGACTCCTGGTGTAACTCCTCCATCTTCTTTGAATTACTCCTGGGATAAATTGGGTCTCTCAAATCTTTTAGTCTACTGAACCACAGAGCAGCTCTAATTATTACCATATTGGCCACAAGGAAAGAGTGTGCCCAGCTCCACTGCTCAGTGCAATGGAGCTGCTGATAATGTGCTCACAGTGCATCCATATGTTTGCTCCCCAGGAGCTCTTCCTAACCTAGCAGATTATAAAATAATAAGCTTGAGCCATACTTTGGGGATCAATATAGGGGATGCTCTTAAAAGATGGGGTTGTATATTAGAGTGTGCTGAATGTCTCCATGGTAGAGATTTACTTGTAAACCAGGGAAGACAGTAAAGATAAAAATTAAAATTGCTTAACATGCTTACCTTGAAAAGGCTTTTCTTCTCTGCCTCCAGCTCATTCCCTTCTGGTTTAGCTGGGTTTCCCAATGTTTGTGATGTGTCCTGACTGTGTGTGTGCATGCATGGATCCAAATTCTATTCAGCCAAAAATTTAGACTAATTCAAAAATTTTAACCACACTTGGAAGAGCAACAGAATCTTTACAATATTAATCTTTTGTGTGTCATAAAAATAGCCTTTTTTATGGGTTTCATTAAAGCAAGACAGACCTTCATCCGTGGGGCTTGACCAGTGCAAAAATTATTTCATACTTCAGCACTATTCCCATATGTGAAAGAAATCAGTGAAAGCTGATACAAGGCAGTTTCCCATTTGCAGAGCTGCTTCTTGGGCTAGAAACATTATTTAGGTGTGTATGATTTGGGTTGTTGCTAGCCAGATCCCATAATATCTGTGTCAACACTATAAAACTAATCCCTAAGACATCAGTGTCCAACTTGAACAGCATATGTACACCGACCTTGATGTTGGCTGTGGACCCACTGATAATTTAATATCTCCCATTTTTTCCAAGCTCTGTGACCCTAACAAAGAGGTGACTTCATGTACTGGTGTCAGGTTTACCCCAGACATATTGCAGCAATTTTCTCATGGTTTTTATTGCTCAGTTGTACGCTACTGTCTCTGTATTTGCTGCATGATTACGCCTTCAGTGTCCAGATCATCAGACCTTTGCCCAAACCAGCCTGAGAATGGCCTTGCAAACATTCTGAGGAGCTGGAGTGTGTTTGATTTTCCTGGGCTTATTTGCTTTCCATTATCTGTCTTCATGGTGATGAAAACTGCTGCTGCCAACCTCAGGAGTGCTGCAGCTCTGCTGTGTGGAACGCACAAAGGGAGGAATGATGTGCAGGCTGTGCTCCCAAAAACTGCCTCGTGGAGCTTCTCCCCAGAGGAGCCAAGAGGAGGGAAATGTCGACCACATAAATAGCAGGGGCCCTCCAAGAACGTGTGCTGAAATAAAAGCAGCTAAAAATAGTGTCTAGGACTAAATGTGAATCATCTGGAGAGCAACTCGCAAAATTTTCTGCAGGAAAATCCTGAAAGGAGGAAGCCATGCTTTCAGAAGCAATCATGCAAGCTGGAAACAAATAAAGTCTTCCTATGAAAAACTGCAACTTCCAACCTGTGCTCTTGGAGAGAGCTCACACCGTGCCCTGGGTCTGCCTTCTCTTATGCTGGGCTCAGTCTCATTCTTACTGGTGCAGGTTTTGGTTGAGTCTCCTAAGGGCTGGGATTTTTTTTTTTTCCCCCCAAATTTTGATCCTAAAGAACTGGAACTCCAGCAAGTGGAATCAAGCTTTGTTACAACAGCCAGTCCACAGAATTTCTCTCTCCTCCAGGCAGTTTGCAGGTACCAGAACCATGGGAAGGTGGTAAAACATTTAAAAAATTAGTGGGTTTGGTTGCACCCCTTTTTCCAGTGCAAATGCTTATCCCCACTGACTTCCCTCAGCCATTCATTTGTCCCTCTTTGCCAGTTGTAATCTGCTGCTGAGGTTTACCGGAGCTATTTCCAATGCAACACGTTTAATCCGAAACTGAAAAGTCTTTGTGCGCTGGGGCCTGGTGTCATGTGGTGAACGTCTTAGATGCAGAGAGGGATCAAGGTGGCTTCTTAGTTACCAGTAGTTAACACAACCCATTGTGGTTGATGGAATTGCCGTTTTTCCGTGTCTTTGTGTGCCCTGCTCGGAAGGAGTGCGATCTGGGAATACGGCAGCGGGGAAAGAGCCGCGGTTCCGCCGTGGCACCAGCGAGAGCTCGGCTGTGGGGCAGGCACTGCTCAAGCCTTTCTGCCGACAGTGCCGGGCCGCAACAGCAGCACTAGGCCCAGCAGCCCCGGCCAGGCGGGAGCGGCTGCTTGCAGAGGGAGCCCAGGCTGTCCGGAGGCGCCCAGCAGAGCGGCTGGGGACGGGAGAGCGGTGCCACGGGCACGGTGCCGCGGTGCCGGGAGGGCACGGAGCTGGCACGGGGCAGGGAGCAGCCCCGGACACGCAGACACTGCGCCCGCTGCTTCTCCTGGGCCTCGCAGCTTCTCTTTTTGCGTTGGCGTTTCTGGCTGAGGCGCTGGATGCGCCAAATTCACTGGTAAAGCTGTTTCCTCTCAGAGTTGAAATGTCCATAAAACGCTGATTTTGACAACATTTTGGCTTGGGAAAAAGGAAATTATTTGTGAATTTCAGAGTTTCTCGTTTTGATGTCTTTCAAGAGTAGAAGCTTCAGTTTTTCATTTTGACTTGATTTTTATTTGTTTAATCTTTAAGAACACTTCAAGAAACTGATTGGCACCAGTCTTTACAAAATTCTTCTAGTGAGAACTTTCACATTTTCTTTTAATTCTTTTCAGGAGTATCAAAATTTCTCTTTCAGAATCCCTATTTTCAGCCTGAGGCTTGTGAAAGACAGGGCAGCTACCCAGCAAAGCAATCTAGGAATATAATGGGAACGATATTTCATGAGAAATTGTTCTTTTCCATTCAGGAGAAGAATGACTAATGTGTAGTGCTTTTCTAGTAGCTGTTAACAATGCATTTCGTTTTTCCTGACGTGTTTAGAAGAATGCGACAAGAGCCCCGAGGCATCTTCTAACAAAGAAACGTATCACTTGGCGTTTTTACAGCGAGCTGAGGCTTTTCTGGGTTACACACGTCAAAGTGAAGTACCTTCCATTACCCACTAGAAAGGAAACAGAAGGAAACAGCCTGATAAAGCCATAGTTTTATTAAGCAAATATTCCTGTGTAAGGTCAAGACATTGCTGCCTGCTGAATTTATTCCAGACTTCAGGCCTGCTTTTTAAAAGCTTTAAGTGTGAACAGATAAGGAGTTAATTTACCTTTTCAGGATTAGACCTTCATAGACCTTCTGAAAAATTCATGGAAGTTGTGAATGGGAGAGATACATTTTTAAACATGCTTGGTTTATTTAAGTGTAATATTTGCCAGTCTTTGCTGTGATGTGTGGAGCCCTTCCCTCTCAGTTCATATCCCAGGACATCCTAACTCTGCTGGAAAACTGTCTTCACCCTCTGCCCTGAACTCTTGGCTCTGTATTCCTAAATTTTCCAGACACCAGCCCCAGCTGTGCAGTGGTTTGACCTAGAAACAGCCTTGCCTGCTTGAGAGTGATGTGCCTTCAGCATGTGTGCGTAAAGAGCATGAGCTGTCTCAGGTGCCTCTCTCCCTGGGGTGTCCAGAACTAGTTCCATTAACAGATGATCGTCCTTTTGGCAGAACTATTCACGCTTAATCTCTTTTGGGCTGAGTGATGAAACTGGCTGGGGGCAGAACGCTCCAGGGCTCAGTGTAAATGCAGTGCCAGGAGCTGGCAGAAGAGCAGTTCATTCTTCTTCCAGAATGTGTCTGGGAGTACAGTGAAGTGTAAAAACTCAGATGCAAAACCAGAGTTACCTTCCTGTGATACTTTCTTGACCTCATTGCCTCCTTTTGCTTCCCACTCTCCTTTACCACCCTGTTATCTGAAGTCAGGAACTGAGGCCTTTCGGGGAGGGGACCTTTAACTGGGTTACTCCAGCCATACTACACGTGGTCTTGTACAAGGAGTTCATTTTGAGTTACTTACAGTTACTTACGCACCCATAATGGTAACTGTAGGAGGAAAAAAGAGGATTAAAGTGTATCCTCCCTGAAAACTTAATTATTGGGAATGTTTGATTCTTTCCACTTTGAGCAAACCCTATCAGTGAAATTCAGCATTCAAAAATTTCCATTGTTGCAGAAATCTGAATTTTGGTAGTTGGTCTAGTTTATTATTAAATTATAGAAAAGGGCAGGAAGTACAATTCTATACAATTAAATTTTGAAAGATACTGAAAAATGTTGCCTACCCTAACTCAAGAAGTAATTTTCAGACCTGTTTGTAAGCAGTAGGGAAAAAAGGAAAAGAAAAAAAAACAAAAACAAAAAACAAAACCAACATGTCAGATCCATCATACTGATAGTTTTGAAATGCTTTGATCTGACTTCCATAATGTAAACATTCTTATTGTAGTCAACGTACCTGTAGAAACACATATGAATGTTGAACAAGGAAGCTGGAGTGCATTTAGGATCAGCTGTAACACTGGAAAATGGGATTTTTAAATGTCTGTTCACCTCTTCTGGTTTTGCACAGGCTTCCATGAGCTCTGTGAACCTTTTCCATCTTAGCCACCACTAAGATATGGAACAGCCATTTGCACAATTAACGCATTATGAAGGGACAACAAATTCAAAAGGATGAGAGCCCAAAATACCCCGTAATACTCTGAATTTTACAGTCCACATGTAATACGATTTGAGAGGTAGCAGAGAGGTTGTATTTTTTTCAGATAGACAAGTTTGGCTTCTGCTGCACTTGAGACTCCTGTCTTCCTCTTATCTGACTGTTTCTTGCTCTGAAACTTCACACATCTTTTATTTAGGACTGTGATATCTTTGAGAAAAACCTTGGCATCACGAGAACTGAGTGTCCAGGACCTATTGCCATAATGCAAAAGTTTAATTGTGTGTTGCTGCAGTAGTTGATGTTATGGATTCAGTGTTTCCACCTGCAGATCCTGACATTTTGGCATGGCACATTTTTACAGTTGTTCAGAAATAGCTGATTCCACTGCAGATTTTAGCATCAAACCTGGGGGCAGACTTCAATCCTGCCATTGTTTCTGAGATCTCGGAGCAGCTCAAAGCAGGGGGGTGAGGCAGAAAGTTTATTTATTTTAAAAAAATTAACATAGTTTTTAACATCGGTTACAATTCCAGATAGAAAATGTTTCGCTAATAAGCGTTATTTCAAACTGATGAGAGCACTTAATGGAAGTTTATATTTACCTGAATCAAAGAAAACGATGCTGTTCCCAGCCCGTGTGATGCCCGTGGCCGTGCTGAAAGGAGCATTTGATTAGGAATGCCTTGGCCAGGGCGAGATCTGGAAGCTTTGGAGTCTGCCCCGGGTGTCTTGGCAACGATACGCGGTGGAGAGCCCGCAGCAGCGCAGGCACAGAGCGTGTCCCAGGTCTGGCTTCACATCCCGCTTGTGCAAGGCGAGAGAGAAAACTTTGCTGCTGCCGAGACGGGCTTTAGAGACACTGCAGTTCCCGTAGAGACTTTCACAGTCACTCTCAGTAAGTACAATTTTAAATTAAGGAATGTTTTTTTCCCTCTGAAGTCATCTTTGTTAAGCGTGCTGTAGTTCAGGGATAAAAATCAGGCTAAAACGCACAGTTAAAATACACAGCAGCCTGCTTTCAATCAGTGTGAAGCTGCTTTAACTAGCCATTCACTGGGTGGTGCGGGACTGAAGGAGCCGAGTCTTAGAAACCCTTAGAGATTGGGAAAGCAAATCCCCCTTGGGAAAGCTTCCCCCTTTGTCAGCCTGTTCTTTTCAGGGTGAGCCCGTGGCATTGTGTGTGCAGTGGTACCTACAGCAGAGCAGGCACAGCCCGCTGGGCTCTGCTCATCTCCCCCTGCACGGCTGATGCAACAGGAGCCCTGCAGTGCACAGGGAGCCATTCCCACTCCTTGGGCACTGGAGGCAGAGACTGTGATGAAGCAGGCTTGAAGAGAAGAACTGAGCTAAGCTATTCCCTGTTTTCTAAGGTGTCTGTTTTCTTAGGCAGAACTGGAATGCGCTGTGAGGTTTTATTCTCACCAAGCTTTTCTGCTTTCTGAAGTGTTTGTGTTCGGTTTTAGTGGAGTAAAATTGATTGTGGAAAACCTGGAGATTTATCCCAAGTCAGAGGAGAGGATATGATTGTGGTTGTATGGCTGGTTTAGGATAGGGGTGTCTGCATCCATCTCTAGCCTCTGTCCCAGCCTCAGTGTGGCCTCAGGGAAGGAGCTGCTCCCCCTGAGCGCTGAGAGCGAGCCCACACAGAGCCTTTCTCCCTGGCATGTGATGTCCCTGCGTGGGCTGCACTGGCGTGGGTGGGCATGACTGGCTGCTTCGGTGCTCATGGCAACCTCTCCCTGTGCCTTTGATGCAAACAGCAGTGGCTGCAGGAGTGTCTGCACTCCTGCTTGAAGCGTTTTGGGGCACAGCTGTGCACAGTGGCACATCCTGTGAAGAAGCACGTTCCTATGAGGTACGTGTCAGGGTAGAGCTGTGGGACTCACAGCACAGCACAGGGCTGGGCTGGCCCAGCTCCCTGCAGTGGTACCTGTATTGCTCTAGGGAAAGGCCAGGGCAGTGGCACAGCTCCTCATGTGCAGTTCTCTCACATCTCAGCTGCCTAAAGCTAGATCCTGATGAACACAGCTCCCATCAGCTGTGTTCATCAGGACACAGCTTGCTGGGTGGTAACTCAGGCTGCTGCCAGGGAGCTGAGTGTGTCTGCTTGTCCTTCAGCCAGGGACAGAGACCCTCTGTGCCACCCACCCCAAAACAGCAGCACTTTGCAGCAGCTCCGGGTGTGGGGACGAAGCAGATTAGTCACAGAGTACAGTGAGTGAGGGACTCAGACCTGATCCTTTGGGAATAGTGAGCGCTGCAGTGAGTGGAAGGGAAGTCACGACTCGATTTATCAATGCTTTTTGATCAGGCAGTTGTACAAATGCTTTCTGTGGGGGGACTGTGAGTTTAAAGGAACTTAGTTCAAAGACTTCACACATCTGATGCTCAGGCCAAATCCCTGTAGCTTTGGTTCCCTGTTGGAATGAGTGTGTAGTTCAAGTGCAGGCTGTCATACTTGACTGGCAGCCAGATGAGGCTGCTGCACCTCATCAGCTCTCCTTGGCCCAGAACTGCTCACAGCAGTGTCTGGGAAGCCAGCTGTGACAGAGCCAGGGACCTCTCGGGCTGAGAGGTGACAAGGATTTGGCTGGTTCCACTGTCCTCCACTTCCAGTATCACATGGGAGATACCAGAACCTTGTCATTTAAATCAGCAGAGCTCACTGAAGTCAACACTGGGACTGTACACCCTAATTAAGAGTCTGGCCTGTCATGTTTTCAGAAAGAATCTGACAGCCCTGCTGAGTGAAAGGTGTGTCCTGTGCTCCCTTGGGCAGATGGTGGTTGGGGTGGTGTGTGGTGAACTCCTTGGGTGTAGTCTGCTGTTGATTAGATGCTTTGGGATTCCCTCCTGCCTTGGAAAAGGCAATGCACTCCACAGTGGTATCCATATGGATATTTCTGATTACTCCCCTGCAGCCTCGTGTGATGGCCTCAAGCGTTTAGTGAGCTTTGGCATTGCTGAGCCTCTTCCTGCAGAGAACTCCTTTGTGTCACCCGAGTAACCTGTGCACATGAACTGTGCTCTGTCTGGCTCAGAGGTGCCAGTTTGCCTCTGAACTGTGCTTCTGCCATGGCTGATGGGGAATTGTCATGGGAAAGATGCAGAATAGATCACATCCTTACCATGTTGTGGCCCAGTTCACTGTAATACCTGTTCCCTACAAGGCTGCTTAGGGATTCCTAACCCATTTTTTCCCCTTGGACAAAAAGGTGGTATTTTTGTAGCAGAAATCAGCATGGGTATTAGTTAATTCCAGATCCCAACATATTGTAGTGTTTCCTGTCAGTTTTCCTCATTCATCTCAGTGTATAAAATGTGCTCCATGAGGAGACTTTCCATGAGCATGGAGCAAGTTTCCTTTCATCTGTGCCTCCCTCCTCCCTCATGGAGTGTTTGTGTGTGTTGAATAAAGCGTCAGGCTTGGTCAGCTCCAGCTTGGACTCATCTCCTGAGTATTAAGGACTCTCTGTCTCTCTCACTTTAATCTTCCCCCTGGTTTCTTTCTGTTCCTTCCTATGTTTTTCAGCAACAGTGCCACCTAATTAGGTCATGGATTGTTTCGTACTCAGAACCTTTCAGGAGGTTTTCCAGTAGCTGTGAGTTTTGTTATTCAAGGCACTGGTTCTGCTTGCCCAGCTTTCCTGCTTTGTGCCTCTATTAGCTGCTCCTAACACTGAAATATTTCTCATTCACGTGGCTGCAGCAGTAAAAGCCTTGTTAGTTCCATAACAAGCCGCTACTGACTCCTCAGGGAACTCCCAAAGAAACATTTTACTCTGAGATCAATCTGCTTTTCTGCATTTCCTACTGTTTTATTAATAAGGATATTTTCCTGAGAAGGAGATTCTCACATGAAGTTGCCTGCAGCTTCAATGGCTGCTCCTCCCTGGAGCCCAGATAATGCCTCCTGCTTGCTCAGGGTGTTGGGATCCCCATGTGGGTGACAACACACACGTTGCTGTTTCAGGGTGAGCAGGGCTCAGCAGCACGTCCAGACATACCTGGGAGTGTGGCTTTTAGCTCATATGACACACCTCATCCAAAGTGTGGTTGGCCCCAAATTTTGTTGTATCCAGATTCAAGGACTCATTTACCAGGAGGTGTTATTTTTCCCCACAAAGTTCAGGTAAGCCTTAAGGAGTAATTCCAAAGGATGTGCTGGTCAGTTCAATCAAGAGTGGCAGAATTGGAGTTTTTATATCTGTAACCAAAATCTAGGAAACACTCTATACATCTAAATCAATCTGCAGGCAGAAGTCTGTGACAGAATGAGCTGGGACTACATGCAGCGCTTTTAAGTGGTATTTGTAGCAGATTGCTACCTCCTTCCTCAAAATAAAATACCATTTTTCTCCTGTTCTCTAATCCTGTCTTTTAAAGCTATTTAATACATGGTCGTAAATTATGATTGTGAATTATGGTATCCCCAAATATTCTTAAGAGCTGTATTAATACACAGAGGAAAAAAAACCAAACCAAACAACCCAAACAGATGAAAGAAGGGCTGATAATTCAGAGGGATTGAAAAGATTTCTACTTTTCTTCCGAGTTAATTGAGAGCAAAGGCTGTTGCCCCTTTATTGCACACATTTCAATTAGGCTGACAGCAGAGCTGGTCACAGAAGGCTGAATCTGGCCTGTAACAATTTGTCAAGGAAAATCTTTCCTGTTTCAATCATTGAACCTTATTAAATCAATTTCATACAATGTTTTAGTCATTGCCTTTCATTCATGCCCAACTAAAGCTTTTTTGTAGCAAGCAGTGACAGCAAAGTTTGCATGCTAGCAATAACAAGACTGGCTTTGCCTGGCCACGTGTGGCATGAGAGACTGTCCAGAAATTTTCATCCTGCTGGCTAAAAAGAGGGGCAGGAGGTGCTTCCAGCTCCTTCTCCAAGCAAGGTACCTGTGCATCCAGGTGAGATGGGGGTGTCCAAGTTTTTAGCCTGAGTAAGTATTTTACTCATGATGTTTTGTAAGACTTTTCAAAGTGAAGATCACATACGGCTGTGGAGGGACCACCTTGGCTACCTTTTTTCCTGTGACATTTTTTGACATTGCTTGCTAAATGTGGCTTAGCAAAAGAGTGGAGAGTGCTGAAAGATGGGAGTTGGACAAGAAAACTACATGTAAAGTAAAGGAAGTAAGAACTGGAGGGCAACTTTTGGGGCAGTTAGGATGTGAGTACCAGATCTGAGCACCACTCCTGTCTCCAGAAATCTCATAAGGTAGGTTATTCAGTAAACTTTCTGGACTAGTAGATAACAGCTCTTTTGCAGTGCATTTCTGCTCAAATTTGTATCCACGGTTTGTTGTGTCACCTTTGATTTCTTTTGAGATTCACTTCTCATTCCTTAATCACGTCAAGCACTTAAACCCAGTGGGAATTTGGAGTAAGTCAAGAGTTTTGAGCTCAGCCTCTCCTGCTGTCTGAAGCTGAAATGAGCCAGCCTCAAGAGCTCCTTGAGATACCCTTTTTGAGCAGGATGTCCTGTCCTGTTTACATCGAAATTACAGCTGCCTTGATAATTTTTTTTTCCTTCATCTCTCTGACACAACACGTGAGAAATCAGGGATGCAGGCTGACCTCCTGGAGGAAAAGGCATGCTGCCAGGGTAGTAGATCTCAAGTCTTTATAGAAGGAAGTGTCACATTACCAGCTGATTAAAGCCGTCTGGCAGAGCCTGAAGCACAAAGCGTTGAGCCAGAAGCAGTAATCCAGTAACTGTCTTGAGAGGAGCCAGTGTACCTTTTGGGGCGTTCCCAGGTGAGTCCCTGCAGTGTCTGCAGCCTCAAAGGACAATCCCCTGGGTCTTGTGCATTCCTGAGTTTGGGGTGGAGAAAGGCATTTGCACTTTGCAGAAGGGGCTGAGGGCAGGATTGGTCACACCGACCTCACACGCTCAGGGCGTGCTCAGGTGACAGAAAGGCTGATGGCTCTGACTGGAGTATCTTTAGCTCCAGCCACACAGGCAGCCTAAGAAGCCCAGCAAACTGCAGCTGTGTAGTGAACTGGTGTTCACCTCCCAATACATGAGATAAGGAGCCAGGTCCCCACGGGGGCTGTGGCTCTTCTCACCCTCTCTCCTGGGTGCCTGTGCCTGCTGTTTGTGGTGCTTCATGTGGGCTCCTGGAGGGGCTGCCACATCCGTGTGAATGCCTTGAATACCTTGAGGTTTTGGAGTGGCATTAAATGTCTGTATTCGGGCAGCTGAAGGCAATCTTCAGTCATGATGGACACCAGGTAGGAGTGACTGATGGTGCTGATCCATCCCTGGGCTGTCAGTGCTGCCTCTGCCTGCCTGGGGCTGAGCTAGCAGGAAGGAAACAGGGAGCAGACACTCCCCATCAGGGATAACTGACAGCATGGGGCCTGTGCAGACACTGCAATTATTTCCTTCATTTTCCTTTTTCCTAATTTTAAGATGTGTGATGGCCATAGGGGGGACCACCTACTGTTATACTGTGATTTGAGAAAGCCTTTGAACTTGTTTCTCTTGAGCTTTGGTCAGCCAGATGTAAAACAGAAGCAATTAAAACATGGGAGAAGTAAAAAGACCTGGAAGAAGGATATGGAAGTCTGGTGTAGGAGCAGAGCAGTCTGGTAGGACACACTTCCTGTCCCGTCCCCGTTTAAGCTTGGTGGATGAAGGACACCAGAAGCTTCCAACTTGTCTCCTGGCCCTGGGAAGCCTTGGCCTGCCTGGAGGCACTCTTGGGATCAACACTGTCCCCAGGCAGGGCACAACAGCACCTAACAGGGGGATTAAAGCAACAGAGATGTTCATGAAGTGTGGCTGGGACCCAACACGGGTGAGTATGACTGAATGAGGGTTTTGAGGGCTAATGCCAAATGTATCTCTGTTGAAATAAAGGTTTGCTACTGATGTCAGTAGCTTTCAGACCAGGCTTGGGCAAAAGTGCTGGTGCTCACCAAGTCATGTGGCGGCCTTTATCTGGTGGCCAGCTTCTTTTAGCATAGTTGGATGTCAAAAAAACACATTGCTTTTCCCAGGAGCAGCACCTGGAATATTGGTTTCAGCTGGGGAGCTCTGTGATGGACTTTATTCATGGCTTGGGGAGACTTCCATTTTTTGTATTAATAGTGATTTAATGATAAAATGGCAGCATGACTTGGGAAGGAGAGAGAATTGATCCAGTGAGGCAGCCTCACAGATAGCTGAGTCCAGTCTGCTGGGGAGCAGAGCACTGCTGTCACTCCAGGCTGCTGCCCAGGGCTCAGTCATTTGTCTGAGCACCACTGAACAAAAGCACAGATGAAGAAGGAAATGCATCCTCTCTCTCTTCCACAGCAGAAAATTAATTGTGAAATAGTCTCACCCTACCCTTGCCCATTACTCAGGGAGGGAAAGAGTGGAGCCAAATATTTGAGGAAAATGTTTCCAGGATGAGGGTAATTCCAGTCCTTGCAGCATCCATCCTAGCAGGGTACTGCACTGAGTCCTGGGGGTGGCATTGCAAGAATGGGAAAAGAAACATCCGAGTCCTGACTTTTTCACTTTTCTTGTCTGAGCTTGGAGAAGTCACTTGAGAATAGTTTTAGGGCTGGAGACCCCCTAGGCTGTAGTCCTGCTGTTCAGCAAAGCCTGTGTTTCTTTGAGCTTTTATCACACAAATATGCAACAGAAGCAATTAAAGGATGGGAAGTATATGTCTGACCACCTTTAAAGGCAAAGCCTCTCTCTGTCAGATTTCTTTGCAGTGAGATGGCAGTAGCCACTCTATCTTTTCATGCAGGTGTTAGAAAATTACACTGATTAAAAGTACACAGCTGGTATCCCAGCTGTGTTGCTGTGGAACTTCCTTGTTCCGTGTCTGCCCTGCAGCACACAACAGCACCTCCAAAAGGCCAGTGAGTGAGAAAAGCTTCTCCTGGGCCATTTGGGGAAATGAGTGCAGCAGTTTGTTCACAAAACAGCAGCATTGCAGGTGAGCAGCACTGAGCCACCTGTGCAGGCTCCCTCTGCAGTAACCCCAGGTTTCCTCATGTCCTTTCTGGTGCTCTCTATCTAAAAATGACCCTCTATTGGAATAAACTTGTGATATGTAGAAACTATTGCAATGATCCAGAAGAAACCGCAGACTGGAGATGTGAGTTTCTCACTGCTTCCAGTTACGCACACACAATGGGTCCATTTTACATCAGCTGGCATTTGTCAAACTTATCACAGTTTATGGTTAGCACAGTGTTCTTTTGGGAACCATTAAGACTGTGTGTGTCACCCAGGGAAAAGACCACAGGAATCCAATTCAAAATATTTGCATTGCTTGCAGCCAGGCTTCACAGCACGGCAAGGGCGGTTCACAGTGCTGCATTTTGGAGCTGTTGGTGTAGCTGTGCCCCAGGTACTGAGCTGGGAATTAAAGCAAGGGCAGAAGGTGACAGGGACCCTGTACATGTGCTGCTGAGGACAGATGGCTCACAGCCACCGCTTCCCTCCTCACTGCTGCCCAGTTTATACTCTGAAAAATAACAACAAAAGAATTGACTTTATGAAAGACATTTGCATTTGTGATATTTACGGTACAGAGCCTGTTCCTCCTACTTAACTGTATCATGAGTTAATCCATTCATTTTAGCTGCAAAGCCTGATGCTGAGTTGATTTACACTGGATAATTCCAGGTTAACTAAGCTACAGTCACTGAGCAATCCCAGTTGTAAGAACGTTCTTGAGTGCTGGGAGAGAAATAAGAGAAGATGGAAGCAGAGACACACCTGGCAGGCAGTCAGAGCAGTGTGAGTGTTTACAGACCTCACTGTGAAACAGGAAGGTGAGGCTGGAAAGAGCTCGTGATTGTGTGCCTGTATATTCAGGCTTACAGGTGGGGTTTGTGTGAAAGAGGAAGGTTTGACAAAAAGTGCTGATGAAGACCAGGCTACTGTCCCAGTACAGACTAAAAATACATTGCATTTGTCATTGTGAACATTTGCACTTATTAATAGCCAATATTAAAAATGCTTTCTGAGTCCATCTGTTAAAGTGTCTGGCTCAGGCAGTGTATGTTCAGGGTAAGTTTTTGAAAATTCCTGCCTTGGGAAAGATTTTTTTGCTGACTTTAAAATGTTAACAGCATTTTTCTGAAATTTGATAAAAACGTTTTACTTACTCAGGTTTATAAATCATTATCAAATTCTCACTATAGCACCACTGTATTGAGGTCAGAACTGGATATGAGTGATCCAGCCTTACATTGGCATGGTCAGGACTGTAGCCACCCCTTATCAGTACATCAAGGACTTGGATAAAATAGAGAGATCATGCACCAGGTGAATGATTAATGGTGGTAGTTTTGGAGAACCACTTAAGACAGGATAGCACATGGATACAAGATTTATGTGCTGGGAAGTTTGTAAGAAAAAAGGCCCTTACATTTTCCAGCTGATCACAGGACATCACCATTGTGGGATATAAATCTAGAAGATATAAACATTTATCTCAGTGTGAGTGCTGGCTCAGTGTGGAATTGAAGGGGCTGAACAACTCCACACTGAGCCAGCCCCATGGTGTGACAGGGCTGAAGGGAATCTCTTCCTGTGAGCCCTCCAGTCCCTTGCAGTGGAGGGACAGGACACCTCCTGCTGCTTTGGCCTGGAGGAGCCTCTTGTGGTGCTAAAGCTGCCATCCCTTGTGTTGTTCCAGGCAGCAAGTGCATGTGAGGGTGAGCATCCCTTATCAGTGGTTTCCATGCTGGTGACTGGTTTGTCCTGGTGACTGACAGCTGTGGTAATGAGGTTATTGTGAGGAGGCAATCAGTGCACAGAAATGTTTTTATGTCTTGTGGTCTGGGATCTTGGGTTTTTGTGTCCTGAGAGGCTCCAGCTGGCTGGGCCAGAGCAAAGGGCAAAACACGGAATGACTGTACAAGAAAAATCCCTGTTGCTTTCTCATCTGCATTAGGGATTAGTTTGTCAAAGTCATTGTAGGGCTGTTTGCTGTAGTATCAAGGCAGTTTTCTAAGCATTTTTATGTACCTTGGAAGTAAAAATACCTGGGGAGCAAGGCAAGTCCATTAGTCCCTATGAACAACTGGTGGTTCACAGACGCTCCATTTCTAGGTAAATCCCCTCTGCTGCTCACTCTCTCAGTGCTCACTGATCTCTGTTGACTTTACTGCAGGTTTTTACACAGCTGGCTTATCTCTGTACAGTGCTGTGCCCCTGGGAGCCTCAAATCTGGGTCTTGGCTTAGACTAGAACAAAATACTGAGGGATCTGGCTGGGCAAGGGTGGCGTGGAGGAAGAGAGTATAATTCTGATTGCAAGGTTTGATAAAAATTTACCTTTTCTTTTTTATTCTGTGTTTTTGTCTCACTGGAGTTGTGGAAGCTTTTTCCAAAGCACCACTTTCATAATGCAAAAATCTTGTTTCCTTTCTCTCTCCCCACTGAACTTCTGCTTATTATATATCTGTGAGATGCAAAAAAGAGCCTCAAACCAGCAGTGGCTACAACAGCTCCAGTCTCTCATGGACAAGATTAAAATCCACCAAAATGAGATGTCATGGAAAGCATTGAGTTGTCAATCTTTGGTGCCACAGAAAATTGACTTGCTGTCTCTTGCTGCTGCAGTACAGAGTCCATGGAAGTACCTGGCTTGCTGGATTTCAGTATGATGAAGATGGGTGATGGATAGGAGCCAAAGGTAAAGGAATGTGCTAGGGATGGCCCAGGTTGGAAATGGGATGATTTTGATGTCTGTACCGAGTCGTTAAAGCTAGAATTCATGTTCCAGATGATAAGATGTCCCTGTGTAACTTTTAAATTAGAATCTGTATGTTTCTTACTGAGATTGGACTTCCCTTGGTAATATCCAACCATGCCTCTGAAATGCTTTGTAGGCAATACTTATAGGAAGTAGTGGGGGTTTCCCATCTGAACATTAATATTTTAATGGTTGCTATTTTTTAGCCATATCCAAAAATGAGAATTCTCTTTGTGGATAGAACTGGTGATTGAGCCCATTCCTGACATTCTGCATGATCCAAGATCCTAAACCCAAAAGTAATCCTGAGCCAGGCATGTAGGAATTTGCTGCTGTCAGCTTGGACTGAAATGATTTTATGAACATTACATACTGAAACAGGTTTGGCCTGGCAGTCCAGCTCCCTGCTCACAACTGTGGCAGTGTCTCTCTGTCAGAGGAACTGGAAACATCTGGTTCCTCATTTGGTGAAGCAAAGAGCCAAAAGTGAAAGAAAAGGCGAAGCAGCCGAGTGCCACAATGTCACTGAAGTGCAGAGCCACCAGAACCAGATGAGTTCAGGTCTCTCTTGTATCCATGGAGACCCCGGGACTGCAGGGGCTGGGGGCTGTCACGCTGCTGTCACCACGTGGCCACAGGTGACAGGAGGATGGCAGGGAGGACCCTGCCGGGGTCAGTGCTTGCACTGCCAGAGGTCACAGGTCACTGTGGGACAGCAGAGCCCAGGCAGAGCCACACCATGACCTGGAGGAAATGGCCAAACACAGCAAACAGTTCAGCTCCTGCACTTTGCAACCTTCTCGTGACTCTGAAAAGAACTCTCCACTCAGCCTGGATGGAGAGGCCACAGCTGTCAGTGCCAGGGGCTGAGCCAAGGCACCTTGTGCCCATGAGTGTTTTTTCCCTGCTGACACTGGGATAGATGACCAGCTGCTTCAGGAGTCCCATTACTAGGTATGTGCTACATGAAGATGGCTCTGGATTCATAGGACAGAAAAGATTAATGGTCTCAGATGCAATTTTCCAAACAAATAAAACTTTGATCTGCAATGTAATTTAGATTATCTAAATCCACACAGTCTGGGGCCTGAGATGTATCAGGATTCTCAACTAAAAAGCATTTCCTGTGGCACAGTTTGGTGTCTTTCAGGCATAGAAAATGAAAAACGTTTTCTTTTAACTTCCATGTCCCTCTTCTCCCCAGGTTTTGTTGCCTTTCCTAACCTTATTCCTCTGCTAAAAAACAGGGCTGGAGACAGGAACTTTTATCAGGCAGACCTGTGAGCACTTGTGAGGCCTTGTGTGAAAGAGATCACGAGGTGAAGCAGAAACTAATGTCTATGTTGCATTAAAAGGCAATATTTTGACAGAGAAGTTTTCTTTTGAGACAGAAAACTGTCCATTTGAGGGCAGAAAAGGAAGGATCAAACATCCTTCAAGCTGTGATCTATCATTATATGGTGCATGGTCAAGTTATCAGTCTAAACACTGTCCTGGTTTGCAAATCTCCATAAGCACAGATGTCTTTGGGCACAGTGGGCTCATTGTCCCAAAAAAAAATTGAAGGGAGCTCTTGAATGATGTCTTATTATAGAAATGTTGCTGCTAAAAGCAAATTCTCCCAGAGAGTAAGTGCAGATTGTTTCTGTTATTGGTTGCCACGGTCTCTGCTTCATTGAGACCACATGGCCCACTTTGTTTTTGTAGCTGTCTTTTATTAAAACTGACAAAGAGGTATCAGCATTTAAAAAGATGAGTCTTGAGAGTCCCCTGGGCAGCATTTTCATGCTGTAAAGTGATACTGGCACATTTGATCCACAGATGCTTTTAACACTGTGATAAAACAAAACTTTTCCTTACCAGGGTGGTCTTCTACACTACAGAACTTTCTGTTTTTTCCATGCTCAATGGGCCAAGAAGTGGAGAGAACCTGCAATTCCTCCTACCTTAAACTGTGCTCTCAGGATCTGGTCCTGTGTCCTAAGCTGCTGAGGACATCCCTGTGTGTTTAGTTTTTTTGAGGTATACTCTGCTGCTTCATCGAAGGTTCATAATGCATTTTACATTCACATGGGTTATCTGTACTGGTTTTCAGTGTTCCTGAGACTGGTGTCAGAAAGTTTTCATCCTACTTCTGGTAACCAACATTTACAGTCCCTAATCCTCTCCTGATCTTGCACCTGACTATCTAAGAAGCCAGTCAGAGTTTTATTTGAACACATAAACCTTGTTTGTTTTTATTTTTTTGGCATTATATTTGAAGGTACCTAAAAAAAATTTAGATCTGAGACATTTCATACTAGGACCTATCATGAGTGGAAATGTTTGACCTCAATCTGTCTGCACATCAGCTCCTGATCTGTAAAATGGGAATACCATCTTCTCTCATTTTGAAGAGACTTTATGAAGATAAATTAATCGTTGCAGAGCACTCAGATGTCAGAGTGATGAACACCACAGAAAAGCTTAGGGGGAAATAAATAGTTCTGTCTGCAGAGCAAGCTGTTAGTAGTAGCCATAAATAAGACATGAAGCTGCACTTTGATCAAGAGACTAAAGCAGATATTGAATAGTTGCTGATAAGCCAAGCACCAGCCAGCCAGGGTCCTGAACACATCCAGACCAGTGGGAAGTAGTGTGTAATTGTGTGATTAAAGAGATGTGGTAATGCAAATGAGCAATAGAACCAAAGTGAAGTTGCACCCATGAGCTCAGTGCAGGTTTGTTCTTGCTTTTGGTTGTTCTGTCCTGCAGCCTTGCTGTGTGCCATGAGAGAAATACTAACCCCTGGTGAGCATGAATTATTCTTATCCTGGCCAGCTGATTCTTTTTCTTTTCCTTTCCTCTGCTAACCAGTTGCGTTGCACAGAGCAGGGACTAAAAGCTTAAAAACATGTTGTGAAAACATGCTCAAAACTGAAACTACTAAAAAGTTCTTATGGCAGCAGCCGACAGACCATGCAAAGCATAGTCCAGCAGATTCATGTGTCAGAAGGGCTGTCAGAACCCCCTGCTCCATCTGCAGCTCCAGGCTCACCTGAGCCCTGGCCAGTTGCTTGCTTGGCTAGGAAAAAAGCACTGGAGCCTCCTCTCCCTACAGCCACAGTGGAGACAGGAGAGTAAATGTGATTCCATCTTTCTGGTGCAATATGGAGCCGCTTGCCTCCACCTTGGTGTAAGCCTGGAGGTGGCTGAGGAATGCTCACACTTTCCTTTCTATGCTCTTGTCAGCAAAGTGAGTGTGTCCATGCCCTTCCAGAGTCCTCACAGCCCATTTCTAAAGGACAGGCTACGTGTTTTTCACTTGAATTTGCTCATGTAACCTGTTTTGGTTTATTTTTTTATTATTGAGCATTTTGACAAAGGTGAAATAGAATAGATTTTGTGTCAGCCATATTTTTGTAATCTTTTGACAAAGGTGCTTTAATCATGGATTCACAGCTACGATTCTGAGATGCCCTTAGAGCTTGACATGAAAAACCTAATGGTATAGTTGCAGTGATGAACAAAATATAAACTGCTTTTCAGAGGGGGATATGTATCCTGTGCCATTATCTGGCCTTTGCACTCACAGCTCTTGACTACTTGTCCCTCATGAGGGGTTTTGGAGAGAACACAGACAATCCCTCCGAACGCCTCATTAAGCAACCAAAGTATAACCTGCTGATGGCAGAGAGGTTACAAGTAGCTCATCTCTGGAGAGAGCAGGGGGTGAGTCTCCTGAAATGTCTTCATGCTGTAATTGCATGTCACAGAGTCGGGCCCAAGTTCATTCCAGACCCAAGGAACTGATGCTCGTGGGTCCTCAGCCAGCCCCGTCCTGCCTTCGGTGCTCTCTCTTGCACAGAGAGCTTCTCCAGCCAGCCCTGCGCTTGACTGGAGCTCTTTGAAGGGCCTGGCTGTTCCTGGGGACAGGACACAAGCAAGCTCTCTGCTCTGAAGGTCATGGGGAGAGCAGACCCCTGTGGTGTAGAGTCTAAATTGCTGCTTCCTTACTTACTAAAATAAGCCTCTCTGCAGGCACTTGGGGTTTTGGTTTTTGGGATGGGAGCAGGGGTTGAGCTATGCCTGCTGCACCCAGAGCAGTGTTCCCCTGCAGCTGTAGTTTGGAGCTGACCTCCTCACCCTGTTCAGGGATGAAGGGATGGGGAGGGCAGGGAAGAAACTGCAGAAAGTTCTGGAAAGGCTCTGCCTGTTTCTGCCCCCTCTGCAGTCTTCAGCACCCCTGCTCTTCACTTGTCCTGTGTTCATCCTATCTCAGCCTCCTCCTGACTTCCCCTTAAATCATGGGAACAAGTTGTAGTTGGGAGCAAGTTCCTTCTGTCCTCTTTTCCCTACCTCAAAGTGTCTTTGCCTTTTGTGATTGCAAGGTCTTTGGGGCAGGGACTGTAAGCTCCCTGTGTTTTGGCAGAAACTGCCTTAATTAGGGATTGTTCTTGGTTTGTTCTGTTATAATAAAAGGGATTCATAATAATACTGCAGTAACTCACACCAGTCTTACTGCATTTCCTTCAAAGGAAGCACTCCAAAATAAGATGAGAGTAGATGAAATGAAGATCAGACCAGCTGTAATTACAAGTCTGAGATATCTCATTTTGGAGCAGAGCAGTTATACACAGTAGTAACTTGGCCAGCTCTTATTGTAGGGGAAAAACCTACACAAAAGGTATTTTTACATAAGTCTCTGTAAGATAGCCACCAGTATTCATCAGAGAGAGCATGATTAAAGGCTTTTGAAGCATGATTGGAGTTGCCAGTTTTCATAAGATAATTAAGATGCAGGTTTGGTGTATATATATTCTGGTGATCTCATTACCTTCATTATTAATTAGTCTCTGTTCTTCACATTTCAGCTCCAGTTTCTTGTCATTAGGGTGACTCGCCTGTGAGCAGTGAGATCTCTTAGTGAGATGCAGAGGAAGGATTCTGCCTCTGGAACAGCAGAGGAGGTGCCAGCCTTTGTTCAGAACTGCTCCAGAGAAACTGCAGTGCTTTGTACCAGATCAGCAGGTTTCCCTGCCATCAGCCCTTTCAGTGATGTGCCCTGCTCGGTGTTTCCTGGCCAGGAGCCCTGGTTTCACCAGGCACTCTGAGTGCTACTGGAAATCATGGAATCACAGAACCATAGAATGGTTTGGGTTGGAAGGAACCTTAAATATCATCTCATTCCAGCTGCCTGCAGTGCCTCACCACCCACAAAGGGAAGGGGACAGCAGTGATTTTGATTTAGGCACTCAGTGATATATTCAGCAATCTTCTTCTAACCACCCAAATAACAAATGTTTTCCCCAGATTTTCTCTGGCATACATCTGCAAGCATCTTTTTCAGGATGCATAGTGTTTGTTTGGGAGATCTGTGGGATCTGGCAGTGCCAAGCATCCTTTTACCAATGCACCTATCTCTTTTCTTTCCTGTGGTAATGAGGATAAAATTCAGTCTCCAGTAACAGCTACTTGCTCAAATCCTGGAGAAAACTCAGCACAGGTACTTTGCAGGTTCATTTAATACAAGTGGCATATGGAGGGTGGGACTTAGGAAAAAACAAGATGAATTAAGGTGGAAACTGAGTGTGAAGGGACACCCTGCCGTTTCCAGGGTCCAGCAGTTATGGCACTGGATGAGTGTAGGCAGTGAAGGGCTTTCCTCTGAAAGGCAGCAAGTCTGCTGCTGATGGGGTCACAGGTGCCGTGCTCAGGAGGGTCTCAGTGTGCAGAGCCTGCTCCTGCAACCACACACAAAGCCTGGAGCATATTTCAGTGTCTCTGGTCATCTGAGCAATCACTAACCTGCACAAATTCCTCAGCTGCCTGAAATGATGACAGGAGAATGGACTCCAGTCTCAGATGGGAAAAATGTGTCACGCAAGCTCTCCTTCCGAGGCGCTGACTCAGTTGAGCTGCAGCTGCACCAAGAGGAAGCTGCTGTCCCGGGCAGACATGCAGACACCCTTCCTCTGCACCCTTGCTGCTCTTAGGCATGAAACACTTAAAGGCCTGTGTCACTCCCAAAATTAATCCTCATTCCTTCAAGAGAAGCCAGTGATGGTCACCTGCCCTCCTTCAGCCATGACAGCGTGCTCTGCTTTTCCCTTTGTAGGAAACAAATAGTAAGTCATATTAAACAGAAAATTATCACTTTACCATGAAATGTGTAAAAATAAGGGTTTTGTCTCAATGGAGATCAAAGGCAGCTTATAACAATCTCTACTTAATCAGGCTTAGCTTTAATGAAGTGAGAAATTAACCTGTATTATAGCTAGGGTTATTACTTAATAAAGATTTTATACAGTCACTCCTTAATGAGGAGTGATTGTCTAAAGTCCATACATTTTCTAGGACCTTTATGAGAAATGCATCTATCAATGAGAGATTTGTGCCTTCTCAATTATTACTGTGTAATAAATATCAAAGCCCTGGGTAGCAAACTGAGTAGTGTGTTCAGCAGGTGTACCACACAGTTGTGCATATGTTCTTAACATTTCTATTATAATACTCATTTTAACTATTGCTGCTTTATCTGTTTAATGCTTATTTTATGTTTTTCTTATCACAAGCTGTTGAAAGTAGATCTGCGTCGGGTAATGGTTCTGTAATTGTCAGGTTTCATAATGTCCATAGTAGTGCCTGATCTGTGTAGCAATACAAACACTTCTGGCTTGCATCTTTCAGGAAACAATTACAAAATGTACCACGCATGTAACTATTTCATGTGTGATTGTTGTTTATTCTGCAGTGAGCCCCTGGCATACAACTGTCTCTCTCAAATTGATTACTGAAAGGAAAAGCAGATTTTAGAAGTGTCCTATTTAAAAAGCACTGAAGTCGTCTGTCCCCAAATGTGTCTTGTAGAAATTGCTTTGCCATTCATTTAGATCAATGAACAGGAGGATTTTGGGGAGGGGTTTTTGATTCCTGTTGTACCGTTCATTATCAGCTTCTCAGCTTCCCGGGAGAGCCCCGAACAGGAAGGGTCTGGAGCCCCACTGCCCCCGCAGGGAGCCCGGGGTCTGCTGGGTCCCCTTGTGCGGGACCTGCCCCGAGCCGTGCCCTGCCGGGTCCCGGTGACCTCCTTGCACACGTGGGGACGGCAGGCTGTGCTGGCTGAAGCTTGGCTTTCATCTGTCGCTGTTACACTGAACCTCGGGCATCCCCCGCCCTTCCAAAACTTCTGCGCTCAGCAGAGATGGAATTCTTTTCATTTTCTTTCAATGAACTGTGAAAAGGGTCAGGTTCAATGAATTGCTTTAAGCATTGTATATATATAAGAATTGGGGCTGATTAATTTCTCTTCTTTTGCTTTTTGAACAGGAATGTTTTACACTTAGGAATCACTGGCTGTGATGAAAATGAGGGTAGGTTCAGGGAATACATGGAACATGAGGTGTTATGCTGGTAGATGGGTTTGTGTCTGCCTGCTTTGCTCTGTTTTCTGAGAATTTCCTTATCCCCTGCTTCAAGTAACTTTTGGGCCTCTCTGGAAAATGCCCTGTCTTTGGACACAATAAAGTCCAAAATATTTTAGAAGTATAAAGTACTTAAGTAATCTTTCAGTGATTTACATGTACAGCATCTTTGTAACTCTGTGTATGAGCATTGTTTCAAAAGTACACCCCAAAGAGCTTTGCCCCTTCTGAAACACCTGGAGGTGACATTAAAGAGAGGCTTTGGAATATGGCCAGATCAAATGGCAGGGTAACGACTTTTCCTTTTCCGAGACTTTCAGTGCCATTGCAGTTGGGAGGGAGGTGTTAGTTTGCTGGCTGAATCTGCAGGATGGTGTTTCCTTCCATGTGTGATGCAGCAGTGACAACTGTGACAGTCAATAAGTGCAGGGTTTGGCTCCCAGATAGAAATGTTATGGAAAAATGTGGTTTTTTGTATTCCCCTTTCTGCCTTGTAGTCTTAATTCTGCAATGCCACAAAAACAGATTTTATTTTTTTCTTTCTTTTTTTTCCTTTATTAGCACAGACAGCACAGTAAACACAGCTCTTAGGAGGTGTTGCGAAAAAGGAAGTTACACAACTTCCAAGAAGTAAAGCGAATATAAAATAACAAAGTCAGTGTGACTGTTCTCAGCCTTTTTGTTTTGCTTCTCATTATCTTGTAACTAATGGGATTAAAATCAAGGACAAAACAGACATCACTTCCTAACAGGATCTGTTTTGCTTTGAGCACACTGAGGGTGCTTTAGCCTGTCACCATCACAGGGAGGCCGTACATGTGTTCAGTTGTGACTCTGTTGTAGGAATGAGGGTACACTGGGCAGGTGAGGCTGTGCCCTGTGACCCCTGATGTCCCCAGAGATTGTCCCTGCCTGGGGACCTGACAGCCCTCAGCGCCTGCTACTGCAACCCCTTCACTTAGGAAGTATCAGAAATCCAAAATCAGTCTGTAAAAATTCTTCTGTTCCATCTCAGATGTGTTCCTGCACACTTACCACCTGCAAGATTGTCCATAACCCTGGGGTGGGGAGGTCCTGTCCACCCTGGCCTTGAACACTTGTGGATGGGGCATCCACAGCCTCTCTGGGCAAGCTGTGCCATTTACACACGCATAATTATATAAAAACATATACATTACATATAAATCTGTAAATATATAAACATATAATTACATAAATTTTTATTATATATATATAAAATACACAGTTATGTAATATATCATTATATAATATAGAGGGAATTAATCGGGTTATAATCGGGTTTTAAGCCATATTTCATTCCTCAGGAACCCCAGGCATCTTCCCCTCTCACCCGCAATTGCGCATAAGTTTAATTACAGATAATTTTGAGCAATACCGCATTATTTTTGAGCAAAACCGAGTGACTACGACTAAACCCAGGAGCGGGGTCGGGCGCGCGTCACTCACACCCACCGGAGCACAACAGCGAACCGCACCCAGCCCGTGCGGCGGGCACCTTCCGCCGCTGTCCGCGCACCGCCCGCACCCCGCGCTGGGGTCGCGGCTCCTCGGGGGCCCCGGCCCCGGCTCCGACCCCGACCCCGGCCCCGGCCCCGGCCCCTCCGCGTCTCCCGGCAACGGCGGGGCGGGCATGCTCCGAGTGCTGCCCGCCCCCGGGGCCGCCCCCCGCGCTCCGCCCGCCCTCTCTGCGGGGCGGGGACGGGGCGTGGGCACGGCACCGAGCTCCCGGCGCCGAGCCAGGTACGAGAACCCCGCAGGAGGAGGAGGAGGAGAAGGCGGGAAGCGGCCGGTGTCTCCTGCGCGGTGAGGAGGAAGTTTGCGGCGGGGTTTTGCGGGTTTTGCGCGCCGCGGCGCCGGCGCGGGCTCTCGCTCTGCTCCTCCGGGGAACCCGCGCCGGGGCTGCGGCGGGAGGAGAGGGGGATCCGTGATGGAAGGGGGATCCTTGAGGCCGCTCTGCTCCGCTGGGGATCCACAAGCGAGGGGGGAAAGCATCGCTGGGGTTTTCGGTGCGGTATGGCGTTTTCGTGAAATGCATGAAATTGCAGGTAGAGCGAAATCTGCTGGGTTTTTTTCTTGTTGGCTGAAGGAGGGGATTTTCGCTCCGGAGTTGTGTGTGCTAGAAGGTTGGGCTGTGGAAGTGAGCGGGTCCTGGGGATGTTGTTATACGGGAAAATCTAAAAGCGTATGTGTCTGTCAGCAGCTGTGTGGGGTGAAATGGGGGTGTAGGGGAAGAAGCAGATGTGTTCCTGCATAGCTGAGCCTCTTACAGCTCTCAGCTCTAACCTGGAAGTGCCCACATACCTGGGATTTAAACCTTTAAAAGGGGAAGAGGAGGAAATACAAGCACTTTTTAAGGATGAATGCAAGCAGGGGGCTTGCTCTGTAATTATTTTCTGTGGCGCTGGCAATGTGTTTGTATTGCCATTGCTTATTGTTGAATGTTTTTAATACCCAAATGTGGTTCTGAATGCAATTGCTGGCTCCGGGATGCTAGTGACATAGGCAGAAAAAAATGATGTGTGGTTAGTGTGTGGCTGTCATGACAGCCTGTGCTGGAAGTACAGATGCTGCCTGTAGCCCTCGTGTGGGACCAGCATTGCCCTGGTGCGGTGGGTGAAGTGGTTCTGCCCCCGATGGGGCTGTGTGAGATGTGTTTGGCAGCATATGAAAGCATCGCAGCAGAGATCTTGTAGATGTGAGCAGTTCCTGGCCTTCGTCGTGTCCCTGAAATGGAGAAGGGCAATTGTGCTTTTCTGTTGGGCAGAAGTGACGTGTGGTTAGAGATCCCAGGGCAGGCAGGCGCCCTCATTGCTTTGTGCTGTGCTGATTTTGAGGTGGAATTTCAATGTTGCTGCTTTGGTAGTAGCAATATTTTCATTGCTTGTGGCACATTTTTAGGGTTGGTGGTTTTGGGGGCCGAGAGAATTATTTATTCTCATGGTATTCGGCTGATTTATCTGCTGTGGGTAAGGAGGAGGCACAGATGGGAGAAAACTTCTGAAATGGGTTCAGAATAGACTCCCTAAATGTGATCTCAGTGGTACCTGTATCCAGTATATTATATTATTACCTTTATACCAGTATAATTGTGATTATTTTGATCCCTTTTGTGATGTTGTCGTAACTACTTCTGTTGAAAATAGTTTTATTCCATTCAGATGACGTGAATGGGGGGATTGCTCCAGTGATGGGACTGGATTGCCCTTTCCTGACATAAGTTATTTTTCTGCCTTTGATTTTTGGGGAGGTGGGGAATGACTTGGTGTCACCACCAAATACGTGTAGTAGTGTGGAGTATTGTTCTTACAACTGAGCACAGAAGGAGGGTGGTATTTCTATTGGTTGTTTGGCAGCGTCTGCCCAAACTGAGAGGAGTATGAGCTGTACCCAGCACAAGATGTGGCAGCCTCCAAGCAGTTTTAAAATAATTTTTAATGGGTTTCTTTCAAGTTTGTTATTTGAAGAATTATTGCACACAGCAGCAAGTCTCCCAGGAGCCACCTGATGTGCAGATGTTTCTCAGCTGTGGTTGTCTTGACGGGGCTCTTACCACCAGGGTAGTTGGGGAATCTTTGCCATGTGCAAAACAAAACACTTCCCATGCCAGAATAGCAGGGGTAATGGAATTGCTTTGCTCCAGTTATTGATTAACCAGTGCTGTTACATCTGTCGAGCATAGCTTGATCTTAAGTTTTTCTTTTAAATAGTGTCTTAGTGAAACACTTTAAGTGGTTATTAAACTAATCATAGATTGTTTCTGAATTAACCATTATCCAGATATTAGTATCTTCGAATGCTCGCCATGTTTATGTAGCTGACCCCTTAAGATTCTGAAATGCAGCATAGTTATGTCACTCCTTCTGTACTTTCTTTACTCATTTAGGTTGATTGCTGCACCAAACACAGGACAGGCTCTGCCAGTGCTTCCTGACAGCACAGAACAGTGCTTTGGGCACTGTGTAGCAGCTAATATTGAATAGTGATGGTTAGTAGTAGGGGGTCTCTGCATATGACTCTGCTTTGAATTGTGTTTTCAGTTTGCAGCCTAATCTTATAAAGGATTTTTTTCTTGGTTCCCATCTGCTTTGTCTGTGCAGGTTCAAAGGTATCTCCTGCCCATGTGTATTTACTGTGCAAATAAAAAAGATGCAGCTTATTGACCAAGCCAGGGTCTATGATCAGTGGATTCTTAGTTTGTGTTTGTTATATGTGGAGCTTGATGATGTGCATGGCAGCCTTTCTGCAATTAAATGCTTTAACTTCACCGTAGAAATGGAGTAAAAGGTTAAAAAGCCTTTTATAAATAGATGGGGAGACTAAAATTTGTTAAAATTCAGCACTTACAGTTTTTGCTGGGTAAAGGCTGCAATTCCAGTTATTCCTGCAGCAGAAATGCCTTAACCTGTGGTTTGCCCAGCCACCAGCTGAAGAGCAGCCAAGGTCCTGCAGCTCCTTTCTCCTCCTAATGAGGAGCACTTCAGAGCCTCTTCAGTATTTCTTAAACATGAAGTAAATTACCTTTTAGGCTTGTGTACATCAGAGTGACCAATGAGCTCTGGGAAGTGTTTCTGTATAAACTACAGCAAAGCCACATCCTTAATGCTTTCCCTTTGCTTGCCAACATAAACTACTCCTCATCAGGCATGGCAGGACTTCTTACTGTGTTGGAGAAACTCGAGATGTTTCTCTACCCCTTGGGGTCTGAAATTGCTCCCATTCCCCAAGCATCCCTCCCTGCTAGAGACTGCAGTGTAATCTAACCCGTGTGGGTGGCAAGACAGAAGTGAGTGTTGTGAGGCAAAAATATTTTTTTCTTCGTTTTTCTTTAAATGGCTTTATTTCCTTGTGTTTGCTGGAGACCAGACTTGCAGTAGTATAGAAAATAAATGCAAAAATTATAGTTTCCAAATTCTTTGGGGGAAGGGAGTTTGACCAGTGTTCCTGTGAATAATAAGCTTAGACACGGGCAGAACTGTTCCTGCCTGGGACAGCTTCTTCCTGTTCTTCACGCTCTTTGTGCCTAATGGTGCTGTGGAGGTGCCAGGAGGTGCTTCCTCCTCCTCCTCCTCCTCCTCCTCCTCACCCATGGGCTGGGGCAGCAGTAAGTCAGCTCAGGGAGCTCTTCACCGACGTGCCTGCAGCACCCTCGGGCAAGTGTGATGCAAAGGTTTTGTTATTTATTGAGGCCCCTCAGGGTGACCTTGAGGCTGGTTAAGGAAAACATGTTGGCTGTGAGCTCGGCTGTCCCCTGAGCAGCAACCACCGCTGGCAAAGAGCATCGTGTAACTTCGAGCTGGTTAATTAGTGGTCTGAGCTGAGGAGTGAGTGCTGAACTGTGCCTTAGGCATTAGGACATTTTTTTTTGAAAGCAGCCTCCAGCTGTTTATCAGCATAGGTGTTCATTGTACCATTGCTTCGAAGTAAGGTAATCTGACCATTCCTGTGACCCTTGGTCTTAAGACTGGTCTGTACAGGGGGTCTTTGGGGCGCCTTTGACCATGAGCTCTGTGTTTGCTGTGTGAGGAATGCTGTGACATCTGGCCAGGGCACCCAGGACACAACCCAGGGCACAGTTTTGCCACCAAGTGTTCCTGTCAAAAGGAATGGTGAATGCTGCTGCCCCCAGTGTGCCAGAGCTGCCCTCACGGCCCTGCTGCCAGGTTCAGCAGGGGCTGAGCCACAGACCCAGGCAACAAACCCTGCTGAGAGTTTGACATTTTCTGTCCTCCCTCCCTATTACTGCCGTTCTGACTTTAAAAATAGAATGAGGTTGTCTCATCTCAAGAGGGTTCATTATGTCACATGTATTATCTGCTCTGCAGATCTTTTTAGGCAAATATGAGGGTTTTTTATTTTTTATTTTTTTTTAGTTGTGTACCAGCTTTTATAAACCAGGGTGTGCAGCACTCCCACGCACAGCACGGAGGTGATGCTGAGTTCCCAGAGCTCGTTCCAGCAGAGCTGCCGAGCGCGGTGCCCTGCCCGGGACGGGGCGGTGGCAGGGCTGGGCTGTCCCAGCAGTTCGCTCTGGCCAGGGCAGTGTTACCGCTCTGAGGCGGTCTGGCAGCTTGCACAGTCACAAGCCTTTCACTCTAGAAATGTTACCAGAGACTTCTCACGTAATTAGACAACGTTTCTGCTCTTACTGGAGTGGACAGTGGAAACTTGGGAGTTTCCTGAGTGATGTTTGTGACCTGCTGGTGGTGTGTCAGCAACGGTGCCACTTCACACCACTTTTTCTAGATGTGTGAAAGAAAAAGGAAACTGTCTTGCAGTTCAGAGGTAAAAAGTGCCTTAAGCAATGCTGTAACAAAGTGCCAAACGATGTGGTGGGTTTAAATCTGAACTCTCTGATTGATGTGCTGGCCCCATCCTTGGTGAAGGTAATGTACTCTTGTTGCTGACACTGCAAATGAGGGATTTTTTTGCCTGCAAAGGGATTCTCCTTGCTTTGATGACCCTCCAGTGATGGCTGAGGAGTGTATGATAGTCTATTAGTGAGGAACAGCCCAGGGAGTGATGGGACACAACTTCAAAGTAAAAGGAAGAGCTTTTTATTTTTTTACTTTCTTCAGAGGATCAAATTAGCAATCTGCTAAAGCCTTTTAATGCTAAAACTTCCAGAGCATAAACAATGACCTGTGAAAAGGAGTGCTTGGATCTGGACCCTGCATCTGATGAAGTCTGGCATCTCCATTATGGCCAATTAAAGTGACATCTGAGTGTAAACACTCCTGACTCCTGCGATCCCTGGCTGGCTCCTGGCTGCACATGGCCTTTCTCCTCTGCCTTGGAAAAGGCACGATGGCACTTTGAACTTCCCAGCCAGAGCACAAGCAGCCTTTCAGAACCTCTGTGCCCTCTCCTGGGGTGGTTCAGCAGGAGCAGCCCAGAAGCTGAAGCTTGGTCTTCCAGTCGAAACCTGTTGTCCTTGGATTGCACAATTGTACAAGAGACAGATGTTATCCTGCAGAGGGAGGCGAGGCTGGCAGTGCACTGCAGCGTGGGCTTGCCCTCTCTCTGGGGACTCTTCACTGCCTTTCCAGGATGCTGTCCAGCACTCAATCCAAGATCTGGATTTTAGGAATAATCTTGCCCCTAGAAGTTCCTTCCAATACCCACAACAATGTGTGAAGCTTTGCATTAAACGGAGTTTCAAATATTAGCTTTGAGTAACTAAACAATCTCAGGAAGCTATTGCATTGACCAAACTAACTTTTGGCCCTAAATAACTTCATATTTGAACAGCTTAGTAGAATATTAGTGCTCTGCATGCTAATCTTGAACTTGGAGAGATTTTATATTCCCAGTTATCCGAGGAGACTGGGTGTTCTTCCGTGTTCTGCAGCAGGAGATGGAAGTGGTTTCTGTGACTTCATCCCTCCCCCATCAGACTACCTGTGAACAGCCTGCTCTCCCCTGTGCACAGGCACAGCAACCTGGGTGAGAGAGGAAGATGTGGGCAGGAGGGAGCCGGCCATGGGTGAGAGCTCCCTCACGTCATGGACACAGAGGCACATGTGTGGTCTCACTTAGTGCTCCTACATTCTCTTCTGACTCTTCCTCATCTCTCCGGTTCCCTTCAGATCAAAGGGTAGATCAGCACCTCCCCACCTCTGCCTGGCAACTGAAAAGAAAAGGAAATACGCTGGGGAAAACCTGTGCTTGAAAAAATGTAGCTCACTTGGTGTAAATATGCAAATGTTTGTAGAGGAGTGGCTGTTTCTAAAACACATTAGTGAGAAATGCTTCACACCCTTCTTTGTCAGTCGGTAATTAAGAGAATGCTTGCCTTCCAATGCAGTGGCTGCTTAAATAAAGATGAGAGAGCCTGGATTTTCTCTTTTGGTGGGGTGCAACAGTAAGTAACTTTCATCTGAGACCAAGCCTGGCACACCTCCCTATGGCACGTCTTCCAGTTGTGGTGAGGTGACTTTTCCTGTGCTTTTGCTGGGAAGAAAGTGGCTGGGGAAGGTGCAGAGACTCAGGCTTGTATCTGTCCCACAGCAGATTCAGCTTGTCAGAGGGGTCAGCGGCATGATCCTGGTGAAGGAAGGGCCATGGCTCTTCTGCATGTGGCATTTCTTGTTTCTGGTTGTGTGTGATGGGTCCAGCTCTTACTAATCAGATTGCAGAGTGGTGGGATACTTGGATCCTCTTTTCTTCCCTGTCTCCTCTGGTATACTGTGAGGCTGTCTAAATGTCAGGGATGCTGGTGATTTGGCTGTGATGGGAGCGAATTTTAATGAAGCTTGCTCTTCAGCATGAATGTATTGGTGTAGCATGTCATGTAGCCTGTCAGTCAGCCAAGTTTCTAGCTTTCAGCTGCTTTATATGCATATTTCGGAGATTGCTTCCAACCTGGGAAAGCCCAGTCAGGTCACTGCAGGGCAAGGCAGAGCTGTATTCCCATACCCACCTAATGCTGACACTGCTTTCCTGCCCCTCAAGGATCAGAAGGAATCCATGGGAATCGCTGTCTTCTGGCTCCTGCTTCTATTTGGGGTGGCTGTTGCAAAGGCAGGCTGGGCTTACTCATCTGCCTTCAATGCAGCCACACAAAGCCTCTTTCGAGGAAGGGAATTCATTAGTTTTGTGAAGTGGCCTTGGATCTGTGGGCAGCAGGTGCTTCTATAGAGCAAACTGTTGCTGAATATTCAACAGTTGCTATACAAGCGTCTGGCCGGCTGCCTCTGAAGCACTTGGAGTTATCTTGAGCATCCGATTGGATGAAGTGCAAACCACTTAGGGCTTTAAAGATACCCGCAGCTATGTTGTGTTGGTGGTGTTTTAACGTTCAGGGTTGGGTTTTCTTTTTATGAGAATCTCCCAAGATCATAAGCAGCAGCTTTATCTCTTGACTCAGCCAACAAAGAAGGGAGCTGCCTAGGAGAATGACAACGCCAGTGATTCATATTCAAGTCGTCAGAACCTCATTCTCTTGCTGGTTTCTGCTAATGACATGTGCACTGGAAACAAATGACTCAGGCTAGAAGTGTCTATTCATCTTTAAACTTCTTAAACTCTCCTTCATCTCAAGTTAGCTCTCTTGAGGCTACCTGAATAACACTTGTTCTTGCCAACCTCTAATTTGGTACAAGAAATACTGTAGATATCTAAACTATGAAGGAATAATTTGAGAGGCTAATGTGTGCAATCAGCCTTTTCCTTTTTTTTTGTCAGTTTAATTTCCTTAGGTGTGGTTTGTAAGCAGCTTGTGCTAGATGTCATCATTGGAAGTCTGGTTCTGTGAGAAGCTATGATCACTGAACAATTACAGCTTCAAATAACTTACAGCTTTACTCAGTAAGGTGTGGATGCCTGTATATTGTTTACCAGTAGCATAGCCCAATTCTGTTGTCTTGTAATAGCTTACTTAAACCTGTATCAGTTTTTTTAAAGATACTTTGTCTGTGTTCTACTACTGATTATTTAGGCCTCAGAAGGAAAAGTTTAATTAAATATGTGATTGTGACAGTGGCACTGGAGGCTGGTTTCACCCAGGGAGCTGAAGAGATACCAGGGTGGTGTTACATGAGTTCTGTGCTTTAAGGGATCTGCACGAGGGGTCCCCATGTGCCAGGAATATTGTATTTTCAGGGACAGGGGTTCCACACCCCTGAGCTCTCAAAGCTCAGTGATGGAGAGTGTCGTTCCTGCCCACAGGAAGCAGGCATGCAGGCTGGAGCACGGTGGCTGTCGCTGATCCTGGCTGCTGTGCATTGCCTGAAATTGTGTTAGCACCGATTGGAGGTGGACCTTGAGCACTTAAACGCGGGAATTGACAGCTGCTGGGGCTGAGCCCTCCTGCTCCCGGCAAGGTCATTCGTGGTGCTGCTGGCTTTGAAAGGGCTGGGGTCTTCAGTGTGTGATTTGGCTGCCGGGTGCTCAGGGAGATGCTGAGATGTGCTTCCTAAACATCCACTTCGTTGGCATCGGGCGGTGGGGTCGGGCCGGGTTTGTCAAGGGGGCCTTGGCAACCTGGGATGTGGCATCCGCTCTCCCTGTGTGGGGCAGCAGCTGCGGGCAGCCCCTCCAAGGAGCTCGGCTGGCCCCTGTTCTCCATTTATCCGGTCCCCATCAGTCCCTGAGCTCCCCCTGCTCGAGGATGGGATCAGCAGAAAGGAAGACCTGCTTCCAGGAGGGATTCCAAGTCTGGCAGTGAGGCATTTCAGAAGCTGTAAAGCAGGTGTTGAGGCATATAATGGACCATCACCTCCAAAAACTGATTTAATTATTCCTTTTTTTTTTTTTGTCCCGAGATGGCTTTAAAGTGCTGGAATAGAGGAATTACACTTTGGAAAAGAATCCCTGGCATTGAGCAGGCTGTGGACAGTGGCGTGTGTGCTGTAGTGTAGATCAGCTCTCCATAAAAGTAAACATGTGAAGGTTGCCAGAAAGGGACAGAGGAGAAGTGAGGCCTCAGCCCATAGAGATGACACTGCACATTTAATTGCTAATGGACGTGTGAAGGTTGCCAGAAAGGGACAGAGAGGAGAAGTGAGGCCTCTGCCCATAGAGATGACACTGCACATTTAATTGCTAATGGACTCTTCAAAAAGCACCTCAGCTGCTATTATTAGAACAAGCAAATGTGTGGTGTTACCTACAGGGAGCAAAAAGGGAGTCTTTCTTGATCTTCTTGACCTTTACTTTCTTGTGTTAATTTGTTTAATACTAGAGAGATTTTCCTGCTGTAAAAACTTGCTTAAGCAGAGGCTTCTCCAAGATCTCTGAAAA
Organism: Onychostruthus taczanowskii; assembly: GCF_017590055.1. Lineage (NCBI taxonomy): Eukaryota > Metazoa > Chordata > Aves > Passeriformes > Passeridae > Onychostruthus > Onychostruthus taczanowskii. The sequence continues at coordinate 4,812,256 of NW_024500350.1, forward strand.
AGACATGCTTTGGGAGCTTCAGGGATCCACTGTGTACTGCTTGCCCCTCTCTTTCCCTCCTGGATCAGACTTTTACCAGCTGGTGCAATTCCATAATAGCAGTCAGGCTTCATTGTATTAAACTTGTTAAGAAAATAATGTCTGTGCCTGCGGGGCTCGGTGTGGGGGAGGAAACTTGGGGAAAATGTTAGATAAATAAACACTTCTGGGTACTTCTGAAACATGGTAATTGCTCTTAGCAATCTTTGCTTTTTCAACACCTACTAAAAAGGACTTACTGCTTGTGCTGTTTGTAGGTCCCAAGGTAATTTGCACAGAGCAGCAGTGGCGCTGCCCCTGCTGGCTTTGGGAGGGTGCGGGTCAGGTGTGCTAAAGAAGCCGGGGCTGAGGCAGGGCAGGTTCCAGGGCTGCTGTCTGACTGCCCGAGCCGGGCTCGCTGGGGATGAGGAGCTGTGGCTCAGAGCTGTAAATGTGATTGCACGAGGCAGCGTGGCTTCAATAAGAACTGTGTGGTATAGACCAAGGATAAATCCTTTGGAACACCTCTCGGGGCAATACTTCAGGAAAGTTTCAGGCATAATAAAGCTGACACAGAGAAGTGGGAAAAGGCTTTTTGAATAGTGCCAGGTGTTTCACTGATATTGCTTGTTAATCTGGAAGGCTTGTTGAAAGCTCAGCTAGAAAAGCATCCAGGTGTCTGCTCTGAGTGTGTACCTGGAGTTTCAAACACAGCAGGCAGTGCTGTTCTTTTCCCTGCTGGGGTATTCATTAGTTAATGAGATTTGAGCAGGTGGGGTTGTTTGGAATTTCTTCAGCCTCCATATGCTAGGAGATTTCAGAGTTATATAAATTGGTATTTTGGGAAAAAGGCGGATGGTGAGACCTGCATTTCTAATAGGAGTTTCTGCAAATCTTGAAAAGCTGCAGTTTCTGCCTGACTCTTTTCCTGTTGAAGTGGAAAAGACAATTGGTGTCATCAGCACAGAATATCACTGTTCTGCAAAAGCGGGTTTGAGCCTCCTTGGCTCCAGCAGAAGAGTGTCCAGAGGCTTTGGGGTGGACTTGAAGCTGAGTGGTGCCACTGGGCCAGTGTCCCAGCAGATGTGCTCAGCAGCAGGGCAGGGAGTGCTTGTGATATAGTGCCAGTGCCTTGGGATTCCTGGGTGGCATGACAGTTGTGCCTAAACGTGAGGTATATCCCTGAATGAAATGCTCCATTCCTTGTGCCAGTGAACTCAGCTTTAAAAGCTTCACTTGCTAGCAGTAGCTCAATGGTCAGGCTGCCTGTGGAGCTTCCAGATGAGCTTTGGAGTAGAGCTCTGAGTCAGGACTTGCTCTGCAGCTCTGAGTTATTTGTGTCATGCTGGATGGGAATTGTCAAAGTTGCATTGTGTGGCTGCTTATCAAAGGATAGAGTAAAATCTTAGCCTTTATTTTTTCAATTAAGAATTTTTATTTGTGCCTCAGGGACAAGCAAATAGAACCCAGCTTGTCTTGGCTGTTCTTAGTATTTGTGGGGCAGGAAGGGGGGGGAGAGGACAGACAGCAAGAGCAAGGAGTTGCAGTAATGAGAATGATGTCTTATTTTAGTTGATATTTAATCAAGACATGTGGTTCCAGGAAGCAGGAAGAGATGATTTTGTCCTTTTTTTTCCTGCTCTCATATATCTTTGATTATCACCAAGACTTACCCTAAACAATTTAATGCCTGCCAATTCCTTTTTCATCTTACAAATTTTTTTCCATCCTCAAAGGCAGGGTGAACTGTTGGGCTTATCTGGTTTGCTTTTGTTTAATCTGTAATATTAACTAGAGGACTAACTCTTGGTGGCTAATACATTACCATCTCTCAAAAGATGCCTAGTTTTGTTACAAAACTTCGAGGATATTTATTACTTCAAGTACATTTCGTTAGTGAATTAGGGTAAAGCTGACTGAATTTTATAGCTGGGTGGTGTGTCCTTCTCTCCTGTGAAGTCAGAGGCAGTACACGAGCCCCTCTGGAACGTACTGCTTTATTGGCTTGTAGGAGCTGGCTTTGTAAAGCAGGTCAGCTTTTTGTTTCATGGCTTTTATTCAGTATCAGTCTTGCTTACCAGGGCATCAGAGAGTGTCTTGTTGCTTCTCGTGTGTCTGCTGAATTGCCTTCAGGGTTGATCTGACCTGACTCCCGATTTTCCTCGTGCCAGGGCGGTGAAATCCAGGACTGTGCCTACCTGGACAGCGAAAGCACCTACAGCGAGTCGGAGCTGTTTCCTGATGAGGACGCGATGACTCTGGCACAGCAGGAGGTTCACCATGAGTCTGACATGGACAGTGCCATTGAGAGCGCCCAGAGCTCCGAGGCCTCGGACGTCTGTCGCAGCGAGGACAAGGACGGCGTGCTCGGTGGCCTCTTCCTGCCCGGTGACAAGTGAGTGGTGCCAGCTCCGCTCCAAGGCACGTGCCGGGGAGGAAGGAGCCTTCATGTGGCTAATCCCTACTGGGGAGGCTGAGGGTGGCTGATGGATTTAGAAACTCTTAACATCCCTTTACAACATAAGGGGGACGGATGTCCAGGTCCTCTAAGTGGCTTAGATAGTCTCAGTCCTGGCTCCTTCTGGCACGTTCTGTGAGCACTCACAGGACTTGCATGTTGTGTGTTGAAGTGAAAGCATCGGGTCTCTCCAGAACAGATCACTGCAATAGCATCCCCCAAAACATAGGTTCTTCTCTGTTGCCATAAGCTTTATATGCTGGAATTAAAACAGTATTTCCTGCAAAGCAGTTTAGTATGGGGAATACTGCTGCAGTCTTTTGTACATCTAGTTGTGTACCTGGTGTTGTGGGCTCTGCTGATTTGCTTTGCAAATTCATGTACCAAGTTAATTCTTTGTGTTTCTAATTTTCCATAGCCTTTATTGTGCAACAGTAAATTGTGTTTAACACGGGGTGTCCTGGCATGTGTGTGTGTAACCATAGTTTGCTGTTAACACCAGTGTCTCTCTAACCCTAACTTCACTCTTCCCAGGTGTGTACCTGGGAGCGCTGGTTAAAGATGATTGTGGGGGAAAAGAACCTAATTTGGCTTAATCCTGCTTTGAACTGAATTAATGCAGTTACCACCAGACAGAGCTCAGCTGGGCTTGCTTTGTAAGCCTCTGCCTTGTCTTCCCTATTTTTGGCCTGTCATCTTGATTTGTGCCTCTTGAGCTTTGTTCGTTGCTAAGGCAGCCTTTCTTCTCTCTCCCGGGCCTCCTCCAGTGCTCCCTGTGCTGCCTCGTTCCTGCCCTCCTCCTGAATTTCTCAGCTGGCTGAGTTTTGGCCTTCTCCCATCTGCCCAAGCAACCTCAGAGACTTTATCAAGATAATTACAGTTTCCATCGGCTCTTTAGCAAGCTTGTCTCCTTTGCTTGCCGTTCCCAGTTCTCCAAAGCCCCATCCTTGTGGTGACTGACTTTTTCCCATGCTGTGTTTGAAATGTTTTTCCTCCCAGCTGTGCCAGTCAGGCTCTTTTGAAGGGGGTGGGCAAGGCATTGTGCTTCCTCTACCCTCCTTCTAGGGCAGGCAGGAGCTACCAAGAGCTACTGTGCTCTGATAGACCTTGATTTATCCTCTGAGACCTCCTCAGCTTTGGTAAATCTGTGGGGGGAATGCATGAGAAGCTTAATGCTTCTGTGTTAAAAGAGGCACTAGAGCTATTCACTTTGGGCAGTAGAGAGATTTACTTTGTTGCTTGCTGAAGAAGCAGGTGGGTTGTGTATCAGCCCTCCGAAATCTTGCTCTGAAGAACAGGAGATTACCTTCGAAAACAAATGAAAAAAAAACCCAAACAAACAAAAAAGCACCAAACACTTGAAAGTTCCCTTCAGAAAGTGTTAGAATGAGGAAAATCAGTCACTTTTAGCAACTCCTTTGCAAATGACTATGTAATTGCTAGGCCTGTAGTCTTGGTGGAAGTGTTACAAGGAGCTTTTTCCCAAACTCACTTGGTATAACTGCAGTTGAGATGCAGACAGCAGTAGGATTGTAAGATCTCCCAAAAACTTACCAATACAGGTATGTCTGTGGCACAGCAGCACTTAATGAATAAATGTTAGTGTGATATGTTGAGCTTCTCACTAATCCCTCAGCCAAGGAGCCTTGTTAGATAAGTTTCATCTATTTCTTGTATGAGTATTCCTATCTTTATCCTTCAATAGTGTGCCTGGCTTGACTTGCCCTAATTTCTGTTAATGTGAATTAGATAAATGAGTTGCAGGTTATAAATGGATCTCATCAAAACAGGGGAAACAAAAGAGCATGCATCTGAAATGTTGGCAGGCTTCCTCTTCTACTAATTGCTTTTGGAGGGCAGGGATATGCAAATGACGCTTGCACCATCCACCGAAGGAGCACTGGTGCATCTCTTGTTTACAGCTCACAAGTGGAGTATTACAGGAAGAGGACTCTCCCTGTAGAGAGGTTGAGAGGCTCAAGGTACACTCAGAAGAAGTTTAGGAGGAAATATTGTTGAGCTGCTGGAGAGCAATGTCACCTGGGAGTTACTGTCCCATGGCTCAGCTGGTGGAGCTGGAGATACAAGCACTGTGCACTGAAGCAGAGGGAGAGAAAAACTTAACCCAATCTGCATAAAGTGCCAGCAGATTCCATTAGTGCTTGGTCTGTGCTGCTGAGGCCTTGGGTTCTGCTGCAGAGGGAACAGTTGGGCAATGCCAGGGCCTCACAATTGAAGCATCTATTTCACGTCTTCCAGGTGTGTTTTCTGTAGGGAGAAGTTTGTAAGAACTTTTTTGTGAATTTACTGGTTTGTTTGTTTGACTGCCTCATCAAGGTGGGAGCTGAGCAAACTTGTGTGAAACACCTGCACTCTGCAGGTGCACTGCACAGGGCAGTCTGGAGGTGAACCCTGTGCACCCTCTGCAGCCACCTTGCTCTGTTTTATTAGATTTAATGTGGTCAAAACTGCCCTGCCAGCTGCTTTCCCGTGGTGCCTGACTCTGCTGGTCTGTTTATTTACGTGCCCTCTTTCTCTGAAGTCACTGGGTCCTGCTACTCCCTACCCATTTAACATCATTTTAGGTACTTTTCTGGTAGTTAGACAGCCTTTTCTTGTGGTCCATATCTCGTCTGCAAGACAGAATTTGTCCTGATGGAAGGAGGGGCAGGACCCCAGCCTCCATTAGTTGCATCAGTAGCTTTAGTGACTCTCTAGTAAATGGTGAGCAGAGGTTTCTTTCTGACCACACAGAGGAGAGTGGCTGGAATTCCTGGGGTGTGGGAGAGGGTGTATCTGGATTACTGGGAAACTCTCTGATTGTGGAATAGAGTGACAGCCTCTGTCTTACACATGTTCCTCTCACTATCCCATGCATTTCAGAGCTGTCTGCATGGTTCCTGCATTCAGAGCAGAAATCCCCATGTGGTCTTCACATGGAGGTGGTGGCTGAGGATCATCAAAGTGTGCTCTTTAAAGCAAAATGGTTTGTGTTGATCCAAACTCGTCACACAGGTACCTTGTTCATAGATTCTCATGCTCTTGTCTCTCAAGGCACTCTGCCAGCTGCATGTCAGGTACATTTAGCACTTCAGGGCTTTAACACAAAGGTGGTTTACAGCTTCAAAGAGGGGACAGCCTGTGAAGGTGGAAGGTTCCATGTGAGGTGAGGTGCTGTCCAAGTCGGCCTTCGAGATGTTTTGACCTCTTGTTTCAGGTCAAGTCCTCACAACCCTTCTGCAGCATCTGACCTCTCCACTTATTCCACCGCCTCCCTGATCAGTAATGAAGAACAGTTTGAAGACTATGGGGAAGGAGATGATGTGGATTTTACTCCCAGTAGCCCATGTCCCGATGATGAGACCAGAACCAACGCCTACTCTGACCTTGGCTCATCTGTATCTTCCAGGTTGCTTCTTATTCATTAACAAACAATTTTTCATTTTTATTCTTCTCTGACCATAGCAGAGTTTACACTGGTTAGATAGACTCACCTTAAAAGCAAAATATTATCAGTTCATTTCCTGCCTTCTAATTGACCGACTGCATGTAATAATAAGAGCTATAGCAAATATGTTGTTTCTGATAACCTCTGTTGGGTTCTGTTGAAATAACTGGGCTATTTTGCTTGTAGAGATTTCTTTCTATTGCAGACAATAATTCCTCAGTTCAGGGCTAGTATTGGAAGGGATTTGCTGCAAAGGAAACCAACGTCGCATTATGTACTCACCCTGGTATAGTGAAGACTTACAAGAGAGCTGTTTCCATTTAGCATTCTGATACTACAAATCCTTAGCACTAATCTGTGAGGGGAACTGCTGCAATATGTTCAGGGGGTTATTTGAAACAAGCATCCTATTGACTTGGAATGTCTTGGGAAACATAAGCAAGTAGCTGCTGTCTGTTAGGAGCTACAGATCCACAGCGGTGCACTTGCCTCTTGCATGTATCCTCAGTCTCTGCAGCTCTTATGTCTTGTGGCCAAGGCAGGTCCAGATTGTCCAGTTGTTCCCCCAGGCAAGGGAATGGGTGAGCAGGATTGGGAAGAGCTGAGCATGAGGATTCTCTAGGATTAGGATCTGCTTGGATCAATAGCCCACGGAGGTCTTGTCTTCATTGCTAGTGCAGGACAAGCTCACTGCATCCTTCTGTTCCGCATGCAGCCCCCACGTGCTCCCTGTGCTTCCAGCATTTCTGCAATCCAGCCTGGCCACGTCTCATGCATGCAGAGCCAGACCCCTCTCCACTGCCCCTTCATGATGATGGCTCGTGTCTTTCATCCCCTCTTTCCTCAGGTTTATGCAGCACTTTCCATTCTCATTCCTGGGGCTCAGTGCACATCATGCCATGATTGCTGTATTTTATTTGAGTTTATTGTCTCTTTATCATGCCAAGAGGTACTGTTATCTCCTCTATAGACCTGCGTCCACTTCTCCCTTCCTCCTCATTCCAGGGTTCCTATCATCCTATCATCTGAGGGGGTTCATGTGACTTCCTACCAGACCACTCCGTTCTTCATATTCCTGCCTTTCTCTTGGAGAGAAGACTCTTCAGGTTGCATGCCAGGCTCTAGTGGGAAGATGGGCAAGATGAGAGGGGGACATTGCTGAGGTTGAATATACTCATGTAGCTGCCTTTGCTATGTGCATCACAGTGGACCACATGTACCTTTTGCTGTTCTTTTGGTCACCACTTTCCACTGCCACCCAGAAACATCCACATCCTCTGGAAGGCCTCAGCTCAGACAGGTGGACTTGCCCTAAGAGTAGCAGTGGCCATCATCAGCTCTGACATAGATGAGCTGTGATTAGAGATGGTTCTTCAAGTCCCTCATCTGTGATTCTGACACACAGTCACGAGGAAACCTGTTGTGTGTTGGTTACTACAGCCAGTAACATCTCTCCTTTCCTGCAAACAGTGCTGGCCAAACCCCCCGAAAAATGAGACATGTTTATAACAGCGAGTTACTGGATGTTTACTGCTCACAGTGCTGCAAAAAGATAAATCTCCTCAACGATTTGGAAGCCAGGCTGAAAAACTTGAAAGCAAACAGGTAAGCAGCATATTGCACTGCTTTTGGCAATGCCCCCTTGAGATGGGACTGGCTAATAGCAGGAGGAGAGGGAGAGCAAGCCCTCTCCCTTCTGTGTCCCATTCCATCTTACACGTGTTCTTACAAAACAGTAAGAAATTTACACTTGCATATATAGCCTAAACCAAAACACTGTTCTTCATCAGCTGTTAAATATTTTTCTGATTTAAGGTGCAGACATCATTGCTAAACTCAGATATTTTAACCAATGAGCTCTTTGATTGCAGAGTGAGAATGATATTTCAAGGATTTTTTCCCAGGAAGTGGGATCTGCTGTGCTGCTTAGTGCAAATCTACAGTTAGCTCCTGCTTTCTCCAGGTGGGAAGGAGGGATCTCCAGATCCTTGGCTAATGCACATAACCTTACATACACCTCTCCTAAAGCTACTGGTCAGCAGAGGTACTTGGCTTCTCTGGGATTTTTTTTTTGTGATGTCAGCGGAACTTTGAAAAATGATAAATCCTATGGCAGAAGTTACTTTTGGAGTTCTTCGCAATTTCAGCCTTTTCCTTACGTTTCTCTCTCTGCCACTCCATTGCTCCTAAGCTATGCTGAGCACTTAGAAAGTGCTCTAACAATCACCTAGTTTTTGAAGGGAATTATTTGGTGGGATTTTAGCTCCCCCTAGAAACTGGATGTGAGTCCTGCCTGTCGGCGTAATCCTTGGGACGGAGCACGCTGCCCTGCTGCTTCTCGTGAGGCACAGCAGTGTAGAACTTGCCATGAACAATGTTCCTGCCTAGCAAGGAGTCTGCCAACATCCAGACCAGACCAGCCAGAGCTTTGGGAATTTTCTAAGGACAGTTGGATGTGCCTGACCAAGAGCTGTGTGTGTGCACACAGAGATGTGACATCCTCTTACCGAGAGATGCAGCAGGATATTTTGGTCTGGTTCCAGTGCTGTCTGCAGCAAGGGGTCTTTGTTTAGATAGCACCAGTCTCTGGCTGCACAGGGGAGCTGTAAAAATGGAAAGACCTCAGTTCCTGTGCTGAACTGGGAAGCGTTATGGGGAAGGATAAACTAACTGTTCATAAAATCATCTAAAAACTGGAAATCCAGAATGAATGTCCATCACTAACTTGGTGTCCTTTTGTGGTGTTTCTAATGTTAGTTTCTCTCTGATTTACACTGACAAATCTCTGCTACATGTAACAGTATTTGCAAATTGACTTATTAATGATCACAGTAATTTGTGGCTTCACTCATCTTTGCGTTCTTAGTAATTGCAGCTTTTGATTCAGTTGTTAAAGAATATTATTTCACAGAATCATCTCTTGAGTGGGCTAAAAAAGTCCATTATGTTTCATTGTGCAATTGAAATTGAATCAAATAAGTGTTTAATTCCTATATCATTCCTTCTGTATCCATGTAGCCCTAACAGGAAAATATCAAGCACAGCTTTTGGAAGGTAAGAGTCTACAAGTTTTGTATGAATAATTGTGGAATCAGCCATAACAATTCCATAAGTGGGAATGGGAGACGAAAGTAGGAATAATTTTAGAAAAACAAAAATGTACCAAAATAGGTTTTTAAGGGAAGGGGCCTGTGTTTGGGTATGAATGTTGCCCCTCTTACTCTTGGAGCAGGCTCCTGAACTGGAAACAGCTCTGTTAAAAATATGGATAGTTTTTGCTTCCTTGTCTGCCAAATGTATTCCTTTGTACTGCTATTTCATCAGTCCAGCTACTGCTTCTTTAACCCTCATAATGTGGGCCTTGCTGCTGTTGCCAAAATGTGAAGGAAAGCAAGAGCACCCCTTTAAAAAGGACATACAGAATTGTCATCTTCCTTTGATTGAGTGAACTCTGGGGAGGGCTGTAAGGTTCAAGGACGTTTTAGATAATCTCTAGTGTTACATATTTTGACTCTATTCTGCAGTGGGAACTGCTTGATATTTCATTTTTTCTGTTTTTTTGAAGTTCTTACTGTATGAAATTTTCTAGCTTAACTGTACCAACCTATGTGCAGTGGTGACCTTATTTTAAATTTGTAGTAAGCAAATACAATTCAGTGCATAGTGTGAATAAGACTTTGAGTATTTTTAAAATTATGTTAATGCTAGTGGCAGATCCTATCAAATGCAACAAAGAACTCACTCCATAGAACTAATGTCATTGACTGTGCTCAGTATGACTTCATTTAGCTACCAGTCTCTTGTAAGACTTGGGCTTAAACAGTTGTAATTGTCACTGAAATGATTGCACAGATTTTACTATGGATGTTCAAAGTCTGAAGCCAGACTCTTTGTCCTCCCTCCTCATCAAGCAAAATAATGATCCCTCTGATCTTTCAGACAACTCTTCCACAACAGTAACTTCAGCAGCAGTAATGGCAGCACAGAAGACTTGTTCAGAGACAGTATAGACTCCTGTGATAATGATATCACTGAAAAGGTGAGAATCTCTGTGCCCTGTGAGTAATGTACCCAGCCAAATGCTGCTGGAGCCCAGCATCAGGGGATCAAGATCTTGCTCAGAATTACCCATGATCTGAAGAAGCCTATTTCAAAATGTCCTTGATGTTCCATTACTATTACAACTTTGCTTGGCAGTAGCACAAGAACTGAGCAAGCAGTGATCTAGGCATTGTGTTAGGACTTCTTTATGGTGTATTTGCAGTGATCACCTTCAAGGAACATGCAGGGTCTGGGGAACTCAGAATTGTGGAGCTTAATTTTGTTGCTGGCTTTGCAGAGAAATATACCCCCTTTTAAAATGGTAGAGTAGCTAAATGCCAGTTAGGAACAGTGAAAGGGTGTTTGAAGAGAGATTCAAACTCAGTCTTTTTTGCTTGTCCTTCCAGGTAACGTACCTAGAGAAGAAGGTGACAGAACTGGAGAATGATAGCCTGACAAATGGTGACCTGAAGAGCAAACTGAAACAAGAGAACACACAGCTGGTTCACAGGTAACAAAGCACAGAGCCAGGTCTGCTCACCAGCACAGTTGTGGGGAAGGAATATTTCTACCTCTAGAGTATGATCAAGTCTTCTTCCTTAATGCTGACAGATGAAATAAGGCTTCATCTGAGAAGTCCAGGTGGAATAGGGCTGCCTTGCTGAATTTTCAGCAAGAGGCCTGCAGACAAGTGTTTTTGACAGAGTGTTACTGACTTGAACAGAAAAAACTCTTTTGCTGTAAGAGAGGTTACCCCTGGTGGTTGGGGTTTTTTCCTTGCATGTAGCAAGAGCAGAAGGCTGGGTCTTATCTCAGCTTCATGAGACTGAAGGAATACTAGATGAACTGATACTACTTAATTCTGTGTTTATTAGTAAATATGAGAGATGCTGGGAGAGGTTAAATGCCAAAATAGATGGTGAATTAGAATGAAACAAAGGAGTAGGCAGGAAAGAGAGAGGCAATGAATTTGCTTCTGAAGCTGTTACTGAAATGAGATCCTATTTCCTTAGAGTTCATGAGCTAGAGGAATTACTGAAAGACCAAGAAACTTCAGCAGAACAGACTCTGGAAGAAGAGATAAAGAGACATAGAGAAGCTTACAGCAAGTATGAAAAAGAGAAAGGCACTGAAATTGAACTGCTAAATACAAGGTAACAAACATCTTGGTGTCCCTCTGAACAGGGCAAAAGGTCTTCTTTTCTTCGTTTTTACTTTGCTTGTAAATGTAGGCTGTTCTGCAGCAGGCAGTGCACAGATGGTGGCAGGTTGGCAGCTCTGTGGAGTAGCTCTGCAGTCACATGTCTAATGCCCAAAAGCTTGGAGGATGCTTTACATTAATGCTTTAATCCACGTGGCCCATGTACACAGCTTAACTGGATATTTGGCACAGATTCAAGGAGGGAATTGTGACCAGTTCTAGCAAACGTTTGTGCCTGCATTTGTTTTTTACAACTTATGTTTTTTCATCTACCTGTTGTTAGGAGCACAAGAATGTGGGGGTCACTGTAGCATTTTGGGCCTTAGAACAAGCAAAAATGCATGTTAAAAAGTACTATGATTAGAAAGATTTTCCCTGTTTGGTCTTTGTATCAAGTTGCAAGTGGGATGGCTTTTTAGAGCATGCTATTGTGCATATCTATGTTCTTGACGAGGTATTTGCTGTAAGATTTTTGTTACTAACACAGGGTTCAGCAACTGGAAGAAGAAAATGGTGATCTGAAAAGCACTGTCACACGGCTGAAATCCCAAACAGAGAGATTGGATGAGGTAACAAAATTCCTGAGTCCTTGAGCAATTTAACAGCAGTTTGTGTAAGAGCAAACTCTTACAGTGCTTGGCTCAGCTTCTTAAATTTTCCTTCCCTAAAGAAGATTATTAATGAAAATGGAGCATTGGTCACCTTTAGGGGCAGGAACATCCTGAGACACAAGGCAGTTCATGGCCAGCTGTGTCTGTAGGTTCCTGCTGTGAAGCTGAGCTGTGTCCTGCTCTTGGCAGCCTGTTCTGAAGTGCCCCGTTCGTTCCAGGAGAGGCAGCGCATGTCGGATAGACTGGAGGACACAAGTCTGCGACTGAAGGATGAGATGGATTTGTACAAGAGGATGATGGACAAGCTGCGGCAGAACAGGCTGGAATTCAACAAGGAGAGGGAAGCCACACAAGAGGTAAGTGTGAAGAGGGATGTAAGACCAGGCAGTTTCATATCACCTGTATGGAAGCCCTGGAGAGAAGGAATGGGCAGACAGGATGAGCACTGAGAACACCATATCCAGTGAAGCTGTTGCTGGATTGTGTTTCTGTAGGAAGGGTGCCCACAGAGCAATGAATGCTGCAAGAATACTTAAAAAGTGCCAATCTCTGACCCAAAGGGCTTACAGCTCTTGGAGAGGTGTGTGCCCTAATGTTTCCCTCTGTTTGCAAGAGAAATTATGCTTCTCGTGCATGAAGCTTAGTGACCACAGCCATTGCCAGCTCTGGGGCCATTTAGGGGACCTGTGCTTGCAAAGGAAGAGGAAGAGGCTGTGGTGTAGGACTGTGGCCTCAGCCAGGCTCAGGAAGTGCTTCTGCTGGAGTAGAGGGGGCTGTTTGCAGGGAGGGCTGCACAGACAGGGCCTGTTTGCTGCCCACAGCTCATCGAAGACCTGCGGAAGGAGCTGGAGCACCTGCAGCTCTACAAGCTGGAATGTGAGCGTCCTGGACGCGGGAGAAGCTCTTCCTCCAGCCTGAGTGAATTCAATGCCAAAACCAGAGAGGTGGAAATGGAGCATGAAATAAAACGGCTGAAGCAGGTGAGCAGGGAAGGCCTCTCAATCCACATCAAATGTACAGGAATACCTTGAAAAATGCAAGCCCCAGTACTCTGCCTTGAGATTTTGTCCCCCCTTTCTCACACAAGCACAAGAACCTCGTTGCATCCGTGCAGAACTTCTTTGCACTGGTGATGTAAATTGTGCCCCAGGACAATTCAGGCAGGGAGGCCTTGTCACTGGAGGTAAGAGTTGCTGTCAGCTTCACCCTCGCTGTGTCATCCAAGGTACCTGTGATGTTAAAATATTTTTTTAATGAAAGAAGAATTTAAAAAACAATGTCTTTTCATCCTTGAATAGGAGAATCAGAAACTTCGTGACCAAAATGATGATCTTAATGGACAGATTCTAAGCCTCAGTCTTTATGAAGCTAAAAATCTCTTTGCAACGCAAACAAAAGCCCAGTCACTGGCTGCTGAAATCGATTCTGCATCGAGAGATGAGGTAATGTCCTTTTCTAATCAGATACTACATCCAAGAATATGCAATTTTCAATGTAATTGACTGTTGAGGTTGAACTATCTGAAGTTGACAAATGAACAGCAGAAAATTCTGCTTTGCGAAGAGTTCCAGGCTGTTAGAAGATTACCTTAAATCTAACACTATTTTGGTATCCTTATAGCTCTCCCATTTTTTTCTCAAAAGAATTTGAATTATTAGGATCACAGTGAACTGTTTTGCAGTTCTGACATCTTGTACCTTGCAGAGTAATGTGAAAGTATGATATTAATTTCATACAAAAATGGCTATTGCTCATTACTTTAATTTTTACTTTCTGTTCTAGATTTAGGTCTATGTTACTTCAGTAACAAGGTCTCATTTATATATTTGAGCTATATATTCCCTGTAGCAGAGCTGAATTCTTGGAGAAAGTAACTTCTGTGCAAATAATAACTTGGTAATGTTTGAAAGATATTCTGGGAAACCCGTTTGTATGTGGGCTGAGTCCAGCTGGTGTAGCTTCCTCTGAGCTCCAGGACAGATTGTGAGATCAGGCCAGTGGATACATGAGAGCTCCCAGGGAAGAAGACAGGTTAGTGGTGAAGGAGATCAAAGGAATTGTTTGTCCTTGATGCTCTATCTTTTCCAGACAGAACTTCCCATTTCTTCATCAAGAAAAGTTGTCAGACAGAAAAGTCCTTTTTACCCAGTTAGTACTGGACTGACCTGTCAGTCTTAGCTCCTGGGCAGGCCCTTGAAGTGAAGGCCCTTGAATTATATATTTGAGAACTTAATTTCTTGCTGAACCAGAGCACTGTGAAGAAAGGCTGTTTACTTGTAGAGCTCTAATTAGGTAAAAGCAAACTGGCTTTTGCTATTGTCAAGAAAAATCTGACTTTGTCCCTCTCAATCTCGTGGCTCTGGCTCATGTGAGGAGTATCCAGCACTCCCCCTTTAAAGAAGAAAGTACCTGAAAGCTGTGGCCCAGACTCAGCAAAACCTCACAGACCTGCACAAACTGTTCCCATTGTGCCATTTTTCCTGCATGATCAGAACAAAGGTAACAATCTGCAGATTCAGGGTGGGACTTCTGTGAAGCCCTATGAAAATGGACAGGCAAGTAACATGAGCTTTAGGAGGATCGGGGGCTCTGACATGCCTCGACAGCTTTTTCAGTTTGGCATTAAACATTGGGATAAAAAGCAAAGCAGTCTTCATCTGTAGAGAGGTTGAGGGGCCTTCTACAGCCCAAAAATCTGGTGAAACACATGTATTTAATACAGAACATGGAATAGCAGGTGGGTTGTTCTTGTGGAGTTTTGTGGAGTATGTAGTGGGGTTTTTTTGAGAGAGAGTATGCATGTGATCCAGAGGAAGCACATAATTTTCCTGGTGCAAAACACTGAAATATTTGTTCTGTTCAGCAGCCTTTCATGCAAACACCTTTAGATTTCAGTAGTTATGAAAAAAATTGAGTATCTTGAAGCTCTTGCTCTGAGATGAAGCAGTTGATCCATGGTATGATGCAGGATGGATTGGCATGTTAGGTGGGGAGCTTGTTTCAAATGACCTGCCAGAAGATCCCTGGAGATGACTGTTCACCACCTTCTTTGATAGCAAAGATCTGTAACATACAGAATTGTTTCTAATACAGATACAGGGAGGAGCTGGAGTTAGAAAACCTGTCACAAAAGGAATTGGTGATCCTGAGCAGGCACTGGTCTCTCACTTGTCTCAGTTTCAGGCTGCTACATAAACTACTGAGAATATTTCAGGAGTAACTTGGAAATGTTGTGTTTTAGCTCATGGAAGCCCTCAAAGAACAGGAAGAGATAAATTACAGATTGCGACAGTATATGGACAAGATAATTTTGGCAATCCTGGACCACAATCCATCTATCTTGGAAATAAAGAATTGAAGAGAATATGAGAAGGAAAAGCAGCAACTGCCTGATATTTCTGCACATGCCACTGGATCTGAGCAGCACTCTGATACTGTAAATGAATCTATAAATTATATAATACACACTAGGTGTGAGTGTGGGTGCACGGGTGTGTTTATATGATGTTTGGTACACTGTTATTTGTCATTGAATTGGCTTGGTTAGACTTTTTCCATGCACTTTCAATACCTGTGATGAGATGGATACTGTATATTAATGTAATAACGATATAACTGGATCATGCTGTTTTAGATACTGGACAAAATGACTCTACCTCTAGTTGTAAAGGTAAAAATAGACAATGGAAACATATGGATGTGGCCCTAACTTTAGGAGCAAGAATGTTTTTCTTTGTTCTTCCCAGAATTTGGGTACCACCAGCCAATTGACATACCCAGGTTCAGTTCCTGACTGGTGCTGACTGTGTAATTTCCTATTTGATTTAGTTTTAGTACTTAAACCACACATCAGATTAAACAAAAACCAAACAAAAACACAACAAAAACCCACAAAATTTGGGAGAAGACACAAAGTAAATGGGAAGGAAAGGAAGATACTGCAGAATTTTTGCTGCTTATGAAAAATCACCATCCATTTGTTTGCCACTGTCAACACAAAGTGTTTTTCATTTAAGATCACTTTGGAGCCTGCTTTCAGATGCTCTGAGCCTGCTCTCTATCTAGTGTGTGTGCATGTGTGTTTTTTTATGCCAGGGTTCCTGTAGCATTGAGGCAAAGAGGTTTCAAATCTGTTCCCCTATTTTCAGGGGTATATTATGGGCCATTAAGATGAATTCTGGGATTCTTCCCCTTCCCCTCACCCTGATTTTAAAGATTTCACTGAAGGAACACATTCCAGTTCTTAAAAAAAAAAAGAAAAAAAAAAGAAACAGAACAAAAAATATTTGCATGAAACATCTCACCTTAGGGGGAGGAGGGGACCAGCCCTCGACGTGACGTGCTGAGTTGCTTTCCCACCCCAGACAGCTGCACTCCTTTGAGAATGGCATTTTCTGGGTAGGCTGTGCAGGGGAACAGCTGGTTCCTGGCACAGTGATACAGAGTGGCTTCTACCTAAGGGGCAGGAAAAAGAAAAAGAGCTTCATCTTGCAGGAGTTGCCAGTCCAGACTGAGCACACACGTGCATATCCAAAGCTCTGAGTAGGGAGCACATCCCAGTTTAGATGAGCAGTTGTGCAGGTGCTTAACTTTAAGCGTGTGCTGCATCTGCTCATGGATGTCAGTGGGACAGAACATTAAGCTTTAAAGCTGAGCCTATGCTTAAATGCTGCCTTAAATAGGGGTGACTTCAACATGTGCCTGTGTTCTCCAGAGCTGGATCTATACTGTAGGGCTAGGATGTTTTTAATTAATAATGTAGCTTATATAAGGAGCTTATGGAATTGTTTGGATAGTTGAATGCTAAAAGCAAATTTTATTCCATGCACTTTTTTTAAACGTAAAAATTTCACACTTTTGATTCACACCAACTGGCACAGAAAACTCAGCCGGAGTATCTGGCTTTCCCCAGTGCATAGAGATGTTTCCTCTATTGAATACACTTCCCAGAAGAATGTTACAGTAGCAATGACTGTGCTTTTCTGTGTATTTCTTGCTGTTGGCAGTGTCTTGCCCCTAGTATTCTCTTGATGTATCTCGGTATGTATATGTGATGCATTTTTCCTGAATTTGAATACATAAAACTGTATTCATTTAGGGATGTAAATATATATTTTTGTTCTGCAATCTCTGTGCTCTTGCCTTCAGTGATGTGTTACTGGAGTGATGGGAAGCAGGGGATGTACTGAAGTCAGGCTTTCTTGAAGGCAAGAAAATAAAACCAGTTTGTTTCTGTGTATCTGCATAGGCAGGTGTAAAGTAAGTGGAAAGAGAGAGGAACCAGAGGAATGACTGAGGGACACAACACCCCAGTGCACAAAGGTTGCAGTGCTCTGGGAGAAATGGGACACTCTGGTTCAAACAGTCATGTCACAGGGCTGGCTTCCTGAGGCTCTGGAGTAATCTGGAGAATTTAAAGACCACTCCTTTGCCACCTGGGAATGGTGTAGGATGCAACACTGCAGCAGCTTCTGCTTGTTTAGAAAGTAGGTGGAACCCCATGGAAACCCCACACATCCACCTTTCCCACCTGCTGCTGCTTCTGGATGTGCTGCCCAGAAGGTGGGAGAGAAACAGTTCAGCGAGCTCGGTGCTTCCTGCCTGCAGGACTCCTCACTTGCACTTTAGTGATGGCATTTCCCTCTGCCTGGTGCTGTTTGTGGGTAGTGCCAGGGACTTTATCCTTTTTGCAAGCCACAGAGAACTCTTCTGCACTGTCAGGAGGCTGTGCAAACCTGTTGTGACCAGCAGGGCTGGGTGACACAGCAGCCCTGCTTCTGGAGCTGACTGTTGCACTGCTTCCTGCTCTCAGGCAGTGGATTTCAGTTAGAGTGAAGCTGTTGCAGCTGAGGCTGGTGACTGAATGTTTTCCCCTAATTATTTTTAAGTAAACTGGACTCAGCTTCAAAATTTGTATGATCTAAAGCCCATTCCCATTAGGGTGGAACATCAGCAAATGCTGAGGACTGTTGCACTGAAAGCAAAGCTTGTAGACTTGAACAGAAGACATTACTATAAGGAGAGCCAAGTTTTTTGCAGTTTCTGTGATTATTATATGTAGGAGGTGAACAGTCACTAGTAGTGACATGTAGTCACCGAATCTGGCTGATATCCCAAAAGGAATGTTCTAGCCAAGGTTACTCAGCAGTGGAAATTTCTTAAAACTTGCAGGACTTCTTGTTCAGCTCTGTATCCAGCTGTGTAAGTATTTAGAAACTCTTCCTTGTTCCAGTGTTTGAAGAGATGTCTTACCACCATGTTGGTGTTGTTTGTAGCTGTGTTTTATTGTGTAAAGGAGGTATCCTTCTGCTCCTGTGGGGCCCTTGGTGTGATACTGCCATCTGTTACTGTGGAAGTCATATCCAGATAATTACTGTGTTTGACAAATAATGTGAGTTGGAGGTGGGAGAGGCATTTCACTGGCAGATATATTTTCCTCTAAGGTATCCACCTTTAAAAATACTAATTAGCAATTGCATTCTTAGACTGAGTAACTGCAGATATTAGACCAACTCATCTTGCAACTCCAGCCCTGGAGAACCCTTTTGTCCCAGAAAAGAAGTCTGTGTTTTATGACATACAGGTAATTTGGTCATAAAGGATCACTTGATGGCTCACTGGGGCAGGGAGAAGAGTAATCTGATACCAGTGTTGCAGAGAGTGCATATTTTGATCAAGTGTCAGACACTGGCAGAACAGACAGGAGATAGTGTCTCCCCATTTGCAACAACTTTGCTGTCTGTTCTCTGATAAATTTCTTACTTCTTTGCTGTGGACATCCTTTGTGCTCTCAGGCTGGCCAGGAAAGTACAGCCTGCCTCTGTCAGTGTTCCTGTTGGTGGAACAAGGGCCTCCCTCCCCTGGGTAGATCACTTCAGACACAGAAATGGGGTATCATCTCCTTCTAGCAATACACAGATGCAGTAAACACTCCAGTGTCAAACCCAAGGTTATATTTAACCTTTGGGAAAGCACACAATCCCAGTTACTGTCTCTTGATCTGTTCCTTGGTTCATTTGACCTTAGATTCTGAAAAGCTAAATGATATTCTGGTCAAACCTGTTGCAAACCACTACAAGTATTTCTGGAGAGTGGAAAAAAAAAGACTGGCTTTTGGCTAGAAGCTGCCCTGGGTCAGGCTAATTCCACACAAGGTTCTGCAGAAAAATAACCTCTTTCAAAACTTGCACTTAAAGAGTACCTGAAATGTAGTCTCTCACAATTTTTCTGGTATTGGCTGCTTCCCTCCAGACTTCAGTCTTCAGCTGCTGCCTAGTTTTGATTTCAGAATGATGCTGGTTCAAAACCGCTTTGATATCAAAAGACGATTTTTCAGCTTTTTGAATGGCTTCTGTTGAAGACTGAAGCTGTTAAAGAATTTTTCTTTAAGTGCAACATTGATGAACTGTAACTATCCCATCTATTTTTAAGGAATTTTAAATATGCAAATATGTAGGAAGTTTCAAAGAAACCCAGCATCCAATAGAACTTTTGTTGCCAACTTTCCTTTCACGGTCTTTGGGAAAAATTCAGATAGTTCTCAGCCAGCTCTGTAGGGAGTTGAACACAGCATTATTAATTCTCAAAGATGTGTATCAACAAATATTTTGCTGTCTGAGTGCAGCAATGCTCCATTTACTTTGGTAGAACTGCATTGCTCTCCAGAGAGGATCTAGACCGACAGTATTTAGGCTCCCTAATCTGGCTTGTAAATGAGGGCTTGGAAGCTGATATATAAACACACACTGTGGGCTGCTACATGAGGCACTGCTCACTGCTCTGTGCATCATAGTGCCCGTGACATGCGAGGAGTCTAAGAACTAGAATTTACAAATAAAAGAATGGGTTTTTTACATTCTTTAATGGCAGTGAATATGCAGTGGTTTTCTCTTAAAACAAATACTGTATGGTGTGGTCTGAGGGGTTTTTTTCCAAGGAAGGAAGGAAGTAGCAGCTGATCAAACACTTGCCAAATCAGTGGCTTGGCTTATACTGATTTCAGTGAAAACTTGACTCAGACTTTAACTGAGCAGCTCCTACTGTAAGCAGCAATGCTCATATTCTTGTCATTTGTTACTCAAGAAACATTGTCAAGAAGTCATGACTCGTTGGTTTTAGACAACATAATACGACAGTTCTGACATTTTGTTCCTTTGCATCTCAGTGTTTTTGAATTCCAAATAATGATCCTAGGAGCAGTTTGCTGTTTAGTCATGCATGGGTTTCTAGTTAATGAAGCTCTGCATGTGGCTTTAGAGTTTGATGAAGATTACAGTCAGTGCTGGGTCTGAATCCTGTCATTCTGCATAATGCACTGGGAGTTGGTCTGGTGTGCAAGAGAGTTGTGTCTTTCTGGCGCCTCAGCATTCTGTTGACATTTACATTCTTGGTCTTGTCCCCAGCCACCATTAGGTGTCTGTGTGCCTTGGGGCAGCACTTTGAGCAGATGGGAGGGACAAATTCAATATTCTTGGCTTCAGTGTGACCTTAGCTACCAAGGCAGAATTTCAGTCCTGTCTTTATACCAGGCCAGTCCTGTCCTTGCCTTTTTTGTGGTTGTGTCCCATGTACGTGCCGAAACGTCGTAGCTGGTTCTCATGGCATACAAGCAGGTACTGTGAGTAAAGCTGAAGGTGATCCAGGTGAGGGATCCCTGGGATGTGTCTGTTCTGTGCAGGTGTCCCACTGCGCGCTCAGGGCTGCAGCTCAGCGTGGCCAGCACGTCGCAGAGGGCACGGCACAGCCCGTGGGGATCCGCAGGCACGATCTGCAGGCAGGGCCACGCTACCGCAGCCTGCCACAGCGTGGAGCCAGCTGAGGCTCCCGGTGCTCTCGGCACCCGCGCTTCAGCTTGCTGGCTTCAGTCGGGGCTTTCGTTCGGCTGCAAGAGCAGTACCTGCCCAAACATACTGTTAGACAGATTGTTTTTACTTAAACTTTAAACCTAGTGAAAACATTAACAAACACGGGCTGCTGCAGTGTAACTTGGACACCTTAGCCCTGGAATGGAGGTGCTGTGACACCTGAGCTGTCAGCTTTGCTGTCACTGTTCTGGCACAGGGATACCCTGGAAGCCCCTCGGAGCCCCCGTGAGGGGTGGCAGGTGACTGTTCTGGGGGACATCTGTGCAGGGGCAAGGGGGCTGCAGACACCCCTCCTCCCAGCGGTGAACTCGCACTCCCCAGCACCAGCCCTGATTTATTTACTACCTTATCCGTAGCTAAATTATTCTGACTTTGGAGAAAGGACATCAGAAGGAGAACCAAGAATTTAGTATCCTGTGAATACTTCAGTACACTACAGGGCAGTAAATGTTGCACTGATATATATTTAAATGCTGAGACATTTTGAGAATTACTGTAAAATCAGTTGTGAGAGCCATTTGTTTTTCTCTGTTGCACAGACTAGTCACTTTTTTTGCATGGTTACATATTTTAGTACTTGTGCCTTTTACTTCTCTGTTGTGAGGATACATTTTATTTTCGCATTTTATCATCTGGTTTTGGACACTTTTTATATACACTTCTTTAATCATCTGGTTTCTTGTAATGTACATGTGTATATATAAAATAGATCAGATTTGTATTCATGTGCCTCCGAGATGTAAAAAATATTCATTTTGTACAGGTTTTTTTAGAAGCACTAGGTCATGGTCTAAATTACGTAGCAAATGAAATTTAACATAATTAGCAGTTCTTTGTCTTCTTTTAGGAATGTTGTGTCAGATGGTTGGTCTCTTGTAAGGCAATGTCACACACACTCTGCAGATTTATTGTTTTAGTATTGTTTTGAGACCAATTCTATCCACTTGTTGGCTTAAGTTAATTCAAAATAATAAAACACTTAATTAAATGTTACAGTCCTGACTTGGTGATTATAGTTTTTATTTCCATTAAAGCAAATTTGCTTCCTTTTATACTTGAAATGGGCACCAGACCAAAACCTCATTTGAACACATTGCCCATTTCAGGTTAATTTCTGTTCTGGGATTTTTTTTGTGGGATCAGGCAGGTGATTTACTTTGACCATCGAAATGGAAAAAGAAATAGCGTTACCAATTGATAGACTCTCCATCTTAGAGTGCCTAAAATGCTTTAGTTACTCCTTGTCTTCCCTGCCTGGCTTCTGTGGCAGCGTTTCCTAAGGACAGATTGATTTACTTTGACCATTGACATGGAAAAAGAAATAGACTCTCCATCTTAGAGTGCCTGAAATGCTTTAGTTACTCCTTGTCTTCCCTGCCTGGCTTCTGTGGCAGCATTTCCTAAGGACAGACCCTGGGTCTGCATTCCTCTTGTGGATGTGAGAAATTGGGTGTCTTGCTCTTCACATTTTGGCAGATGCTGAGCAAACTCTTTCCCTTGGGGTTTGCAGCACAGCACTCTCCCACAGCATTTGGGAAGCTGTGCAGATGCTTTGTGAGCCTGGACATCTGTAAGTGGCAATGAGAGCCCTGGTGCTAGAAGTGTCCTTCCCTCCTTCCAACCTCTTCTCAAGCTGGTGGTTTCATTTCTGGAGTGTTGACCCTGCTCATGTGATGAGATCCTACAATTGTTCCCTCTCTCACACCTTGTTTATCAATACCCCACTCACCAGCCCCCAGAGAGTGAGGTAATAAACTGTGGTAAGTCTCAAGGAAAAAATCATCAATATCCCCTAAATCTTTCAAAAACCAAAGTTTTTATCTATAAAAGAATATGTTCCACTCTCACAGAGCAGAAATTTTTTGACTGAATTTGACACCCATTTCACAAAATAGGAAGCTGCCTTAGAAGCAAGGAGTGGTTTTATTTTTTATTTCAAAGGCTGCTTGGTATGAAAATGAGCAAAGTTCACTTGCTCCATTGTTACTGGAAAAAAGCAGCCAGCAGAAGTGGCATATGACTATTTTAAATCTCATTCTGTAATTTATAACATCAGTGAAGTGATGTCAGTACTGTTGCAATGTGCCATTACACTATTTTCTCTGTATTTTCTTGAAATACTTTTTGGGGACAATAAAGCTGTCCTTGCTGATGTGAATCCTTCAGGTAGCTGTAATGTACAATCAGATATGTAAATAAATTATTTGCTTTCCCTGCATGACTAAAGCATTGTCTGTGATGGGTGACTGATTTAGTGTCCCTACTTACCTTCCTCCCTGGTCCACGTCTCTTTCTGTGCTTCGTTTAAAGAAGGATTGCCCAGTTCTGTTCTCACCTGCCCAAACACCAGCTTCATTAACTTTGCATAAGTTACACAGATGGCACGGGGAGCATGCTTGCTCAGTACATGCCTTACTTGACATCCCCAGTTGTGTTAAATTTCCAAGCCCAAACTTCCCAGGACCAACCCATTAATGTCTCCACCAACAGCGCTGCCCTTCTCAATCGATGGGAACTCCAGCTGGGAGCTCTTTGCAGCTTTTTGACACCAACTTTTTTATGTGACTTAAATACAATTATTTACTGACCCATGTAGCTGATGAGCACTGCTGTGGCTCCTTCCTTGAGGAGCAGCGAGCTGTTGTGGGGAGGGCCCAGCCTGGAGCTGTGTCCTGGGGGATCTGCTGCTGGGGCAGTCTGACCTGGCATGGCCAGCAGCGACCACCCCAGGGCACGTGCTGAGGGGAGTTTCACACCTAAACCGAAGGCAGCAGCTTCCCCGGGAGAGTCCCGAGGGAAAACTGCCGTGGGCAGCCCCCGGAGAGGCCGAGGCTCTCGGCTGTACCTGGGGGCCATCCTGGGAGCGGCACCGCAGGCTCTGTCCGTGAGGGACTGGGACAGTGCTGGGACACTGGCCGTGACTGGGAGCCAGGACCTGTCGCAGGTGCCAGGTGTGCGGACCAGAGGAGACCCTCAGCCTGATGTGGGCTCAGGCCAGGACTCGCCACGGCCCGCGCTGGCGGAACAGGCTCTGCGTGAGGTGCGATGGTGGAGGGCACACCCAGGGCCTGCTCGACCGACACTCTGAGGTAATTTTTTCTTTTAACCTCCAGTTAGAGCCACCAGACCTCCTGGCTTCTTCTCTGGGCTTTTATTTTAACTGCTGGAGTCAAAACAATAACAAGTGAGGAGCAGCTTAGGTTCCAGGCTGCTTTTTGCAAGATCCGTGTGGAGGGAGGGGAGTGCGCCATGGGCAGGTCCCCGTGGGCAGCCAGTCCTGAGCTGGTGTCTGTGGGCACATTGCCCAACAGAGGGGCCCAGTGCTCTGGGAAAACGCTGCTGACAGAGGGGCAGACACTGTCAGCCCAGAGAAATGCTGGATGCTCATTACTTGGGAAAAATGGAGCCTTTTTGTTATGTGTTGGGGACACTCCAGGGTGAGGTGTCTCCTCAAGCAGCCCAGTGCAATTCCCTGCCCAGTCCTAGCTGTCCGACAGCATCTCGGATTAAACCATCAGGGTTGACCTGGGAATGTCAGCAAAGCCCACCCTGACAGAGCCACAGGGTGCAGGTGGTTCAGGAATGTGTCTCCACAGGGGATTTCATGGGTTTGAAGTTTGACTCCTGAGAAGCTGCTGCTCCCACACCCAGCCTGCACCTCCAGAGTCACCTCGTGTCCTTGGGCTAACAAAATGTGACCATTTTGCACCTGTGTGAAAGATAGTGCAGGGTGCCAGGGAACCAAGCCTATGGCATATAATTTAAAATACAAAGCAGAGTTTAAAGTGGTAAGATCTCTGCCTCCAGCTGGGCTTGGAGCAAGGCAGAAGAGGAAAGGGAATTTTGAAAAGACTTCACTAGTCAGTTCAAGCCTTGCAGGGCAAATTTTTTCCTTTCAAAAACATTTTGATGGTCTTCAAGTGATCATACTATACCAAAGAGCTTTCATTTGACTGACAGTAGTCTCTAAACCTGGTATATGTCTTTTAGAGTACCATCCCATGAGGCTGTGAGGTAGCTTTTCTCACAGTGGGTACAGATATTTGGGGAATCAGAGTAGATACTGTACAAATAATCCATGGAGCAATGTACCGTGTGTTATCTTCTCAGGCTCCCTGTTCCCAGATTCCTCCCAGCAATGAGATGTTGGATATTCAGATTTATAACAGCAGGCTTAAAGAAAACTCCCTACTGTGTATGCTAAACCACTTCACAGAGAGACAGGGAGCAGTTTTGTTCCCAAACCTCAGCAGCTCAGTCTAATGTGCTGTACTACTGACCTACTTGCACAGCAGTCACTTGGTAGTACATGAGAATGACACAGTGGGAAAGCAAATCCCGTGTTACTCTGGGGGCAGGAATCACCCCCACCACCTATCACAAAGTCTGTAATAGTTTCTAGCAAGTTATGCTGTTCTCACCAGGCTGGAGAGACGCAAGACCCTTCGGTCATTTTGCAATCGGGAATTAAAGCTCAGAACTCCTGAGAGGTGACTGTTGCCTTGCTCTGATCATCAGGGGGGAAAGTGGGTTTGGAGGCAGACAGAGGCTGACTGGGGTAGTAGCAGAGTAGGAAAGAGATTGCAAGAGAATTGGGGAGTGACAAAGAGAACTGTTACAAAGAGGAAATACATCTCATGGGAGCACCAAAGGAGTACATCACCCAACTCCTGCAGTCTGGCAGCAGGCTCTGATCTGCTCACGTTGTCTTGTCTGACACATTTTCTTCAGCATAGCAGTCTCAAAGCCCTGACTTTGATGTTTTCTCTTGCTCTGTTCACTGTTCATGATGGCCCATGTTTCAGTGTTGTCCTGAGTCTCTGATGGCAGACTGGGATTTGGGATGTGTCACTCCATTCTAAATGCCTTTTGACATATGCAGTGCAGCAGGGACTCTCGTAACTCAGGGTGAAATTCGTCCTTAGAGCCAACTGCTTTCTGGATGCATATGACCAGTAAATTGAAGATTGTCCCAGATGTATAACTATTTGGGTTAATGGTGATCTTTAAATGACTTTGCAATGATCATATGTCAGTATGTCCCCCGGCATGGTGCTTAAATCTGAATTTCCATCACATGGGGATCTTTGTGCCTTAGCAGACAAGGATGCAGTTTGTATTTTGATGTGGTAGTGTGTAACAGGGGTTACGACTCAAGTACAAACTGTTGCTGATAAGACAGAGGAGTTGGGCTGTGGCACCAACAGAGGTAATGGAACTCAGCTGCTGAAAGGCTGTGCTTGCTCTCTCCCTGCTGTACTGGAGAAAATTGCTGGTTGTGTTTTGTGAAGCACTGTCTCTCTTGGCCACCCTGTGGCTTTTCTCAACGTGCTCAGGCTTTTATTTGAAACCGGAGCAGTCACTGGGCAGAGCTGCTCTCAGCCCTTTAGGAATCCTCTGGTCAGCCTGAGCACTTGCCCCACACAACAGAGAAATGACCCCTGTCCTTTCCTGTCCCTCAGCTCTGGCTGTGCTCAGCAGTGAATGGGGGGATGCCCTGAAGAAAAGCAGCAGAGGGGCTTGCTTTCGTTCTTGGAAATACTGTGTAAATCTGGATTAAAGGAAGCCCCTTCTCAGGGCCGCATTCCAGGGAGCAGCAGGGCTGGGCCATGGGCACAGCAGAGCTTCCCTGCAGCAGAAAACAGCCAGGCTCTTCCCATCACTCTGCCAGAGCTGGGGAGGGAGGAGGAGCCTTGCCAGGGCTGTCCTGTGCCCAGGGATGTTTCACTGCCCTGAAATGCAAAGTCCAGGGCCAGAGGGTGCAGGATGTGGCTGAAAAACATCTGAGTTCTGTAACCCCAGCAGCTCCTGCCATCCTGCTGTTTTCAGGATCTGAATATCACTGGGATCCTGACTTCCCAAATGACCATAGCCTCAAAAAGTAAACCTTACTTTTTTGGATAGGTTCACTGCGGTATTTATATGAACCCTAAAAATGGGACCCTCAGGAAAGCAACTGTTTCTCTTCGGAGTGAGTTGATCAGACCTCACATGGTTGGTTTATTCGAGCAAGGAGCACATTGTGAACACAGGATGCATCCCTGTAATAAAGGTTGTGTAACTCAGATCTGATTCAGCAGAGAGTGGGGCCTGGTTACAAATTCATAAAGTGAAAATAGTGATTCTACTATGTACCATTGGTTCTAACTGTGCCTGGATTTTTTTGCTTTTTGTTTGTTTGGTTTGGCTTGTAGTTTCAGGAGGAGTGTGTATACCAGATTACTTTCTGCTGCCCAACATTGGTTCAAAACTAAAAACCAGGATGAAAAATTTCAGTTCAAAGCTAAATAATAGTTCAAAACCACAACCTTCAAATTCTTCCCTCCTGCCCTACAGCTAGTGGTGATAAAAATGAGAGCTGATTCATTTCTTGGGTTTTAACCAAGTGTTAGCCATAAGACTAAATATTTGGTAGCTGGAAACCCAAAGGAGGAAATATTAATAATGCAGTATTGTATTTATGATTTATGCTTTTATGATTTGACTATGTAAACAGAACATAATGGGTTTGAAGTAAAAAGTGAAAATTCAGTTTGAATATCAGGAAACATCGACTGCCTGATACTGTCCCAAGGGAAGGGGTGGAAACGCCGCTGTTTGGCTCTCAGGGAGGCGGGTGGCAGCGCCGGAAGGGAACTGCGCCGAGCCGGGCCAGTCCCCGCCGTTCCCGTGTGCGTGCCCCGGGAGATGTGTCCCACCGGGCCGGTGCCGCGGGGCTGCCTCCTGCCCCGGGGACCCTCCCCGGCCCCAAACCGGGAGCAGGTGCCGGAGCACGGCCGAGCGGCAGCGCTGGAGGTGTGCGTGAGCTTGGCAGGACTTGCCTCGTTCCG
Source organism: Onychostruthus taczanowskii (assembly GCF_017590055.1). Taxonomy (NCBI): domain Eukaryota; kingdom Metazoa; phylum Chordata; class Aves; order Passeriformes; family Passeridae; genus Onychostruthus; species Onychostruthus taczanowskii. Next base: position 4,839,727 of record NW_024500350.1, read on the forward strand.
AACAGCTGCTGTTTGTTTCCCGAGGCAGCCCTGTGATTTCGCAGTGATGCTCCGCGTTCCTCTGCCGTGAGAAACACCGGGAGGAAGGAAAGCAAAGCTTCACCGGGGATTCCGCGGCGTCGGAGCAGCGGCGCTCGGGGACACGGCTTTCCGAGGAGCGCCGCTGCAGCGACACGGGGCAGGGGATGCCGAGCTCTGCAGGCGGGGCAGGGGATGTCGAGCTCTGCAGGCGGGGCAGGGCTCGCCCGCGCTCCCGTTCCCGGCGCTCCGCCCCGCGGCCGCACGTGTCCGCGGGAGCCCCCGCACGGCGCGGACGCCCCGTCCCGCCCCGATCCCACCGCCCCATCCCGCCCTCCCGGCCCGTCCTGTCCCGTCCCCTCCCGGCACGGCCCGGCCCGCCCGCGCCGCTCGCTGCCTTCCACTGGCGGCGCGCGGGTGCAGCCAGCCCGTCGGGCGCGGTGGCCAAGTGGTAAGGCGTCGGTCTCGTAAACCGAAGATCGCGGGTTCGAACCCCGTCCGTGCCTGCCGAGGCAGCGCGGTGCGCTGGCGGCTCAGCCGCGGGGAGGCCGCGGACGCCGCCTCGTTTGCGGCTCGTTTTTGCTATCAGTGTCGGTGATCCGGCCCCGGACCCCGCGAGGAAGCTGCGGATCATGACGGAAGTTCCAGCGTGCGGCCGGCCGGGTGTCCCCGAGTCCCGCGTGTCTGTGCCGCAGAACAGCCTGGGTGGTACGTGCAGCCCGTGGGTCAGTATCCCCCGGAGCCCCGGTGTCACCCCCAGCTCCCCAGACCCAGAAAGCACTTGCAGACGACACTTCTCGGCGTTTTGCCTCAGGACCTGTGTCCTGAACTGGGGGAATCACAGCTGGAACAAAGCAGATGTTAGCGCTGTGATGCTGCGCTCGGTGTGAGGAATCCTCCTGCTGGTGCTGTCTCTGTACGTGCTGGGTTTGATGTACTCCTCACAGATAGACAGGCCGAATCCTGGAATAAGCAAGTGCTAGTGCAGTTAAAATCATGCGACTGGTAAGGTTGGACAAGCCCAGTAAGATCATCGAGTCCAACCATTACCCAGCACTGCCCTGTTCACCGCTAAACTGTGTCCTCAACTGCCACATCCACATCTTTTAACCTTTTCAGAGATGGCAATTCCACCACTTCTCACGGCAGCCTGTTCCAATGTCTGACCACCCTTTCCGTGAGATTGTACCGTTTATACCAGAATTTACCCTAATTGCTTGGTTCTTGATCAGTCTTTGCAAAGCATGACACATGTTCAAGAGCATTTCTGCTGCCTCTGTATAACATCACTTTGGTTATTGCTGTTTTCAGAGAGCTTGCAATACGTAAAGAGTAGAGTCACTGTATTGCAAAGTCAGATATCTGGGCAGAGCAGAGGAGCCTCTTTGAAACAATTTGCTGCTTCCTTTGATGCTTAAGAAAAAGCTGGATTTGCTGTTTCCCGTGCCACACTTGGCCTGGACCTGACTGGGCAGGAGCCTGTTTGCCTTTCTCAGCAGGGACTGGAAGTGTGTGTGCATGAGGTGTTTGGGGAGGTCTGTACAAAATGGTGTGCAGGATGTTATTAGCAAGCCACAAAGCAAGCCGTAGTATGTTTTGATATAAAAGCAGGAAATGCAGATTAGAACTTGTTTAGAAAAATGCAGACACTATTTTACTTGCAAAATAGAGTGCTGTCAAATCCCATCACCTTTGTTGGAGGCTTTTGAGAACGAAAGTTCCAGCTTTGAAACTCCCTCTTTTGATTTTTTTTTTTTTCCCCCCTACATCATTTCACAGTGGAATGTCAAACCAAAATGTTTCTACTGGTTCAAAAGCCACCTTGCAGCTTTTGCAGAGATTTTCAGAATTCTGTGGGTTTATTTCTGGTCGAAACCAGTTGTGAAACTGAGGTTCTCCCTGCAGCAGGTTTCCCATCCTGTAAACTTGAGCAGTCAGGTCCTGCCCAAACGTGTGCCATGAACCCAGGACTGTGAACCAGGCATTTTAATAAAGCTCTGGCATCGCTCTTCTCTGTGGCCATAACACATCCAGGCAGCTCACCATTGCTTAACTTCAGTCTCTGCAGGACTGGAATAGTCCCTCTAGCTCCTGGGTGTCTGTGAGGAAGGTCCTTCACAGGCTCCTGCTGAATTCCCAGGGAGAGGCCCACGGGAAAGCCTTGGCCCAGGATTGCTGTTGTGATTCTTCACTTCTGGAACAGCACCACGACGGGATCCTTTCTGCTCAGGACAGGCAGTTCTGTGTGTGCCATCCTGCCCTTGTTGGGCAGGGTTGCGTAGGGCAGGTCACATGTTTGCTCACCTCCCAAATTCCCGCCCCCTCTTCTTACTCACCCAGGCAATAAATTTGATTTTGGCTTTAATTAGTAGCTAAAGTCCTGAAATGCCAGCCAATGAACTTTAATCAAGGCATTTATGATCTGATCATAGCTGTGCTGTGCTTGGGGTTTTTGGTGGATTGAGGAAAGAGTTGTTTATTTTGGACACAAGTCCTGACTGAAAGCATAAAATTTTTTAGGTGGCCCTTTTGAGTTGCTTTAAGATCTTTGATTTTTTTTTTTTTTCCCCCAGAAAATACTGGGCTGCCTTTCTCTGAATATAACACCTCTATGAAATGAGGAGCTGTTAAATGAGGATTAAAACGAGGCTCCTGTTAATTAGCTAATAAAACCATATTACAATTAAAGTACTTAAAAGATGTGTTACTGCTGGAAATCTTGGCCGTATTTAAATACAGAATTCCCTGTCCTCTTTTGCTTGACAAACCAGTTATTCAGAATCCAGACATTTTCCTGACTGCTTTAAAATAAGTGTAAAAATTAATCCATTTTAACAGTATTTCTTGTAAACTTTCAATTTTAGCAGTATTTCTCAGTTATGTGTTTTTAAGAGGCTGACAGAAAATGTTTGCTTTTGAAAGGTAAGGTGTGAATGGGCACTGAAAATAATGGAGTTTGTTTGGATTATATGAACATTTTCAGTACTTTGCAACTCTCCTGAGTGTCTGTTGCATCCTCCCTTGGGTCAAACTTCAGCAACCAAAAAGCAGGGTGTTGGGAACACGGCAGGAGCTGTGTCTGGGTCAGAAATAGCAGTGAGATCATTGCAAAGCCTTGCTCGGACCTTGCTGCATGGAGCCAGGCAGGGGGATTGGCCCAAAAGCTGGGCAGATCCGCTTCTCCCATTAATAATGCGTTGGATTGATTTCCTACCTCTCTGCTTGTTGGGTTATACTTCCATGGGATGGCTGACACCTTAAAAAAAAAGGTGGGGTGGGAGGAGAGAGAGTTAAAAACCCAGCCACCCCAGCCCTGAAACCTTGACCTTGGAAAGAAAAGGGCTGTGCTGGGTTGTGCAAACAGCGTGGTGTGCCAGGGGTGACCAGGCTGAGCCAGCTGGGCCACGGGCTGGGCACAGTTGCCCTCCCATTGTGGGGGGCTGTCCCAGCAGCCCAGACCCCTCTTTGTAAGGTGAACAGCATGGCCAGGGTGGGAGGATGCTCATGTGCTCAGTCCTAAACCTCAACAACATTTCCTGCAGGTTGGACAACTAAACATACAAAGGGTTTTATAAAGCTGCCAGTGCCAGTGAGACCAGCCCAAACTGGGCAGGAAGCAGTGAGCTCAGATGAGGCACAGAAGAATATTTGCAGCATTGTCTGGGTCCCAAATATATGGCAGAGTAAATTAACCCATGAGTAAATAAACCCCAAACTGTGGAAATCTTCGCATGGCTACAGCAATGTGATTCCCATTTCTATTATGCCTGGAATTTAATGGACTGCTGAAGTTTGACCAAAAGGCATTTCTTGTGTCAAAATGAAAAATTACAGATCAAAAGGGTGACTTTGCAGACAAACATATCGATCTAAAGCCTGGGTGACACAGACTTCCTGGAAGAGAGCCCAGAAGCATGTCTGTGTTTAAAGTCAAATGGCTGTAGCCTTTTACCACTGATGAATAAAAAATGTTTTTGTCTGCATGCCGAAGGCTCCAGCAGAAACAGAAATTACTCGATTTGTTCTGCCAGAGGAGCAGGTACGTGTTTGTGAATAGTAATCCATTGAATGCTGCAGCATTCAGTAATTTTAAAAATGACAGCGAGATAGGAAATAAGAATTATTTTTCCCCTTGAAAACTCTGTTTATGTCACTGGAGGAAAGACAGAGTGAGAATCCTTATTCTGTGTTCAAGAGACAGAGTTACTGGTGTCCAGTAACACACTTCTCCAGAAGCGTGAGGGGAGCAGTTGGGAAGTTCCCCTGTGAGGAACCCAGCTGTATTTTTGCTTTGCTATAGGAGTAGCAACTCTTACACAGATCCCCAAGGTTGCTACTGTCATCTGTAATTAGATATTAATGGACAGGTCAGGGTGTTCCTACCTGACCAGGAAGGATGGAGGGCCCAGCACAGCAATGCTGCTGCTCCTCTGAGAGCCAGGGGTACCAGTGGGAATGACAGCTGCAGGATTTTGTGAATGAGCGCCGAGGGCACCCTCGAGAGGCAGTGGGAGTCCTCACTGCTGTGCTGATGTAGTGCAGAGCAGCACTCAGCTTCCCGAGAGAACCTGTGAAACAGATTTTAGATTAAGAAAGCGGTGCTGAATGGCAGCTACTGCTTGTGGGGAACCCAGAAGATGCCAGCTGACACTCCAGGCAGTGTGTCTCAAATGAGCTGCAATTATGCAGGGAAGGAGGAGCAAGAGGGATGGGTGGGAGATTACCAATCCCTTCTTCACCGCCTGTTTAACCTCAGCAGCACGGGGCCTGCTGCTCACAGAAGCCCTTCTCTTCTCCCTGACTCCCTCTCAGGTACTTTCCTATATTCCTGGCTGTAAACGATATGAAAAAAAAAATTAGAAAGAGTATAAGAGCCTAGGCCTGGAAGGTTTGTGTGCAGGGTTCTTTATCTGTGTACACTCTTGCTTTTAGCAATGAATGAAGTTCATTGCAGTAAGCAAGCTGTTGCAGGATGAAGAGCAGTAACATGAGTATAGCTTTTATTGTGATGATCTTTCTGTAAATTGGAAAAAAATTCTATTTGAGCTGATGAAAGTATATGTTTGTAAGTGCAGTGCCATGGGAGCAGAGTCAGGTGTTGGATTAATATAGCAATAGGACAAGAGGAAATGGCCTCAAGTTGCACCGGGGAGGGCTTAGGTTGGATAGCAGGAAAAATTTCTTCACCAAAAGGATGCCAAGCCTTGGAAAGAGCTGCCCAGGGAAATGGTTGAGTCACCCTCCCTGAAGGAATTTAAAAGATGTGTTGCTTAGGGACATGGCTTAGTGGGGGACTCAATAGTGCTGGGTTAATGTTGGACTCTGAAAGGTCTTTTCCAACCTAAGTGATTCTCTGAATCTCATGGAGAGGAATTGCCTTTGCATTCTGCACAGTACAGCTGCACAGGCCTGGTGATTACAGTGACAGAGGCCGGCTCAGAGGCCAGCCTGAGATATCAGATCACTGCAAAAGCTTCAGCAACGAACAGGACAAGAGACAAAGAGCCCACACTGAAGCACAGGAGGTTCCATTCAAATATAAGGAAAGAGTTTTTCAAGTGAGCAGGACTGATGTTGGAAGAGGATGTGCAGTCTCCATCCTTGGAGAAATTCAAAAGCTATCCAGACACAGCCCCGAGCAGCCTTCTTTAGGTGACCCTGCTTGAGCAGGGGGTGGGACCAGATGACCTCCAGAGGTCCAGCCTCAGCTATTCTGTGAAACTCCTTTGCCTCTGAAGTTTTACTGTTTGCTGTGCCTGCAGGACATGGGGCCACACCATCCCCTGCACTAAGAGCAGTGGCTGCCTCAGAGGGTGCTCTCTGGGGCTCTGCCTTGCCAGCTCATTTGTGGCAGCAGTGCTTCAAACTAGTGCTGAGTTGGTACAATCACCCAAGTTAAAGAATTTAAACTGTATATGAATTCAAGGCAAGGACAGCCTAATATAGAATGTAATGTTTACTGTCTTTGAAGGAGCTGTAATAAACTTGGATGGGAAGCTTAAGCAAGAGATGGAGCAATCAGCTGGCCTTGCAAGTATGTCAGAGGGTCCTTGGGAGCCTGAATCTTGTCTGTGTTATTGCTGGGCATTGTGGCCATCAATTGAACCCAGATGGTTGCAAGAGTTCAATGGCGTGCAGTTTGCACTGTCACAGCCTTATTGGGATTGTGAGGATTATGCATCTGGATTGGGGGAATCCCTGTTCCTAATTTCACTGGGATTGTACCCAAATTTGAGCACAGATTTCATCATAGGAAAAGGAAAGCAGGAGGTATGTGAAGCTCTACTGCTGTATCAGGGTTTAAAGCCTCATTTCATATGTCCAGAGTATAGATAGGAGGACTCATACTGTGGCAGCATCTTTAATTTTAGGGAAGCATATTGTAGAGTCCTGTGATCACTGTCCCCTCTCAGCAGTCACTGCAGTGCCTCAGTGCCTGTACAAGACCTGCACAGGGAGAAATGAGCTCCAAGACTGAGCCTGGTCCCTTTGAGACTTGCTTGGGCTGAATTCCTGACTCCTGTCCTTTCATCACTCTGGGCCCAACTGAAGGAGTACTTGTGAGCTACCAAATATAGAATGTGCACAGCCTATTTCACAACTGGAACTTGCAAATGCTGGAGTGGATTTCATGGACTGAAGCCCCCCAGGGAGGGAGCATTACAGTAAATAATGTTAGTGCATTTGTTTAATCCCTGGGGATTGTGGAACGTAGGATTAAAGTGGGCTAAGGGGATTTCCCCATTGACAGCTGCTCCACAGTGCACAAACACACACACCCAATTTTTTTTATGTAACTTGTTCAGGCCCAAAGAATTTAAACTGCATATGGCGCTGACCGTTATTTCCACATCTGGTTACACATATCTGTCTCCCCCAGTAATTGTCTTTAATAGACACAATTGGGGATGAGGTAGTTGTCCTAAGAAGAGACAGAGCTCTGTGTTTGAACAGGAAACCATTATTTCTGAGCTTAATCAGAGCTCCTTAGTTCTGTGATTTTCTCCTTTCTCCAATATATGCACACATGCTTTAAATGTGAAGGCCCAATTTTTGGTAGGGCATTCCTCTTGTATGGATGACTTGCCAGAGGTTCTTTGGACAGGCAGAGCCTTGGCCACTGAGCAGAGAACCAAAGCATGTCTGTGACTGGAGTGACTGGAGGCTGCAGCTCACTGGTGTTCCTGGGTGCTCTGAGGTGAGCCACCAGGTTCCAGTAAGGATCTCAGAGGAGGGACTGCAGTTTCCTGTGCATCCTTAATGAACCTGGCTGCTTGCTGTTCCTGCACAGGTACATGGGGTCAGGCCAGCTCCTTGCAGTACATCGTGTTTGCACATTTCTGAACTTTTAATCACACAGCTTGTTATTCCTACTGTTCTGGCTAAAAAAAAAAAAAAAGAAAAAAAAAAAGATAGAGAGATCTGACCCTTGTCTCTGGCATGGATTCATATTCGCGGGTGAAAACCAGAATTTCATCCTGTGCCATCAGTGGATTTAAACTGTTTCTATCGTTACACTGTGTTCAAGTTTAACATCTTTGACAATCCAGTCTCTTTCTCAACAAGGTCAGATGCCGAAATACCAAACTGTTGGCTACAAGCCGTTCTTGCTCACGTGCTGCTCAGTACTGCACACAAGAGTTAACAAATCAGTGGATCTACTGGCAGAGAAAGGTACTGCATAAGCACAGGCAGGATTGAGAAAGACAGACTCAGATGTATTCATTCAGCTGGACCAAGCACCGTCCACAGGGTCCATGTCCCACTCAGCAGCAGGCAGGGCGCTCTCCCACCCACACAAGATCCCTCCTGACTTTGGAGATTTCACACCTGGCTTCCACTTCGTGAACACCTCTAAAGAAGCTACATCATCTGGTTTGTGGCTCTTGTGAAAATGTTTTCTTTTTCCCAAAGAGGGCTATTTTCAGAAGTGACAGAACCTGTTGTTCCATAGTTATTGTTCTGGGCTATTGCTAGTCAAACGTTATTAATATATTAACCTTTTGCCTGCCAAACAGCTTGAAAGAAACTGGTTATGTTTATTTTCAGAATTGTGTAAGTTGTGATGCTTTACAATTTGATATGCTTGTGATGACATCTGAATTCTATGTGGACCTAATCCTCTTCCCAGCTCCCATCCAGACAGGGGGTGTACTCATGCATTCCCTGTGCATGGATTCTGCACACCATGAAGGGCAGCCAGCAGGTATTTGTGAGAGGAGATGAAGTCCCAAGACCTGACCTTCTCAGGTACAGAAGTACCTCCTGCCAAGTGAAGACTTGCCTGAAATATGCCTTATGCTGTTACTACCACAGGGCTGCCAGGGGCATCAGTGGAAGTGGGAATGGGCTGCCAGCAGCTGAGCACATCCCATGGGATCAGGCTCCCTGCAAAAGAGCTCCTGCTGGGCAAAAATGTTGTGTGAAAGTCTTGCTCTGCTCTCATGAAAATTAAGTGGCGCTTCACATCAGCACTAGTGGGGGCCTGGTCGAGACAAGAGGCAACATGTTTTGAGGCTACTGAAAATAGCAAATTAAGCAGTTGGTCAGGACATCAGAGAAGCAATGTGCCATCAGCTCACTTAGGGAGGAACTCCATTCCCTGGCTCGTGCTCTACCTTCCATACACACAGGTACTTTTTTTTGCTGTGAATTTGTTGTTCTCAGAATTATTCTGTGGTGTTTCAAGCAGCTACATGATTGAGACTGGGGGAAAAATAGTATTAAAAAAACCCTAAAAAATGAGAGTGAAGTTGGCAGATGTAACTTGCATCCTGTAAGAGTAGCAGTCTCTTATTTCCTGAAAGGTGATGAGGCCTTTTCTTGTTCAACCCAAGTGATTTCTACAGCAGCTATTCCCTTCACCAGAGAAAAGTTGAGTGTCTTTTACACCTTTTTGGGAAGTCTTAATTTCTGCTGTACTCTCTAGGCATCATCTCTGCAGAACCCTTCCAGATGGTCAAGAAATTCTTTATTTTTCTACCTTCTGCCAGAATGTCTTATTTTCAAAAGGCTCACAGAGCTCTGTCCCTCTTCCAACCTTTTTGCCCATGGTCCATGATTCACTTTGCATTCTACTATCTGTTTTATACAACATGTTCCTTGGCTCTACATATTCATCAGGCCTCTAGCCAAGGAACACGTTCTTCTGTGTAGAGGATGGCTTCACAGTGTTGATCGAGAGCAGTTCCGTGGCAGATCAGTTCAAGTTCTCTCTCTGGCATTCTATCCATGCAGGCCAGGTAGTGTCACTTGCCACATCCATAATGATGCATACACAGGGCTGCCTTGTCCTCAGTATAGACACAGGAAAAAAATGTGGTGTAGATGACAGAGAGGCACATTGGGTGCTGAAACCAAAGATTTAAAGGATGAGGCCTCTGGCTGTTAGCTTTGATTACCTCATGCATGAGCATACAATTATTTAATGCATGAACACACAATTACCTCATGCATGAGCACATAACTACGTCACGTGTAAGTGCACAATTATGTCACACATGAGCACACCATTACATAATGCGTGAGCACAAAAGTCACCCAAAAGAATCCAAAACCTTTTCAGGTCCTTGTGGCATTTTCTTAAAAAACATTTACAACTAAGTGTAGTGTAAAGAAACTACACAATTTATTTATACACGGTACAGCTGTGCTTTGTGCCCAGATTTTCTCAGTCATAGAGATATGCTCACCCAGCTTTACTGGAGATGTAAATGAAGAGACTTGGCACGTATGGAAGGACAGAGTATGTCCTCTGACATACCTGGGATACACACAAGGTGTCCATGCCCACTTCAAGGTGTGCAGGGGAAGGCTGGACATATAGGGAGCATTGCAGGGAACAGTGCAGGGAGATGTACGGGGAGACGTGTGGGGAGATACCCATAGAGCAGTACGGGGACACATACAGGCAGCAGTGTGGGGAGATGCTGGCTGCGAGCAGCCTCGGTGCGTGCGGGGTGCGGAGCGGGTGTCACCGCCGGGAGATGCCGGGGTGCCCGCAGGGTTTGTCCGCAGGGTTTGTCCACAAGGTCTGTTCGTGAGGTCTGTCCGCGGGGTTTGTCCACAAGGTCTGTCCGCAGGGTTTATCCACAAGGTCTGTCCGCGGGGTTTGTCCACAAGGTCTGTCCGCGGGGTCTGTCCCGGGGTCTGTCCCCCCCGGGCCCGGCTCGACCCTCGCCCCGCTCCGCGCAGCGCCGGGAGCGGCCGGCAGGGGGCGCGCCGCCCCCTCAGTGCGCGGGCGGGGCCGGCCGTGCGGCGCGGCGTCGCGGAGGGCAGCGGGTGGGGAGGGCAGCCCGGGAGAGCTGCCGAAGCCGCCGGGCCGGGCTGCGGCGGGAGCTGCCCGGCGCAGGGGTGGGGACTGGCCGCTTCCTTAAACGGCGCGGGTCCGGCGGAGCGAGCCCGCACCGCCCCGGTGCGCCGGGCCGCGCCGACCCTCCCGGGACGCGGCCGCAACACGTGGAGCCAACTTTTGAGGGACGCGTGTCTGCGCCGGACGGGAGCCCCGCCGCCCGGGACCGCAACGCTGCACGGAGCAAGCTCGTCTCTCTCCGGTTTGATGGCTTTGGGTGTTGGATTTTGGCTTTTTTTTTTTTTTTTTTTTTTTTTTTTTTTCTTTCTGCTTTTGGGTGGTTTTGGTATTTTTCCCCTCTTTCCCCTACTTCTCTGGTGCTCGTGTGTTGGGACACTTCAATCTCGCTGGGGCAAACGCCGCGTTTGAAAAGCCGAGAGAAATGTTGCAACGTCCCTTGTGGCAACGCATTTTATTTATTTATTTTTATTTTTTGCCTTTTGCAAGGGCAAAGAGGAAGGGTAGGAAAAAACCCACCGTGATCAATACCGGTTTAAATACCCATCTGCGAGTCCCTCGGCTGCGGGAGGCAGGAGAGGGGAGCGCAGCCGCCCGCCCGCAGCCGCTGCTCCCCGCTCGGCTGTAGCTCAGCCCGAGCCCTTCCCGTGCGGATTCCCGAGGACCTGCGGCTCTGGGCGGGCAGGCGGCGGCGGGGGCCCACGAGCCCCTTTCCCGTGCCCCCTCCCCACTCAGAGCAGGTAACGGAGGGGCTCGGGATTTTCTGTCCGTTTGGTGTTTTCGCTCCCGCCTCTCCGCGCACGAAGTTCCCGCAGGAGCGGGAGCGGGATCAGCGGTGCCGAGTCACGATGGGCGTCGGGGCCCGGCCCGAGGTGCGGGACCGGCTCCGGGAGCCGGGACCGAGACAGCTCTCAAGTTCGGGGAGGGGGCGGCGCGGATCGCCGCCTCCCTCGGCCGGGGGAATGATCCCGCTCCGGCGGGGTCCCCGATGGCCCCGGGGCGGGGGCTCTGCGCTGGCCGGGGTTTCGTTAAAGATAGCGGTGAGTAGTGGTCGCCTGCGCCTGATGGGCGAGCTGAGGGCTGGGTCTTTGCGGGCGAGATGAGAGGTTCGTGTCTTCAACTGGCCTACAAAGTCCCAGTTCTCGGCTCCCGGGACCTGCCGGGCGCGCAGCGGGCGAAGACGGAGCGCGGCGGCGCCGCTGGCGCTGCCCGGGGCCGCTCGGGCGGGACGCGGGGCCCGGCCCGGGCGGGTCGGCTCCGGGCACGGCGGGCGGTGCTCGGGCGGCCCTCGGGGACCGCGGCTGGCCCGGCGCTGGGGCCGGCGGGTGCCGGGCTCGCCGCGGGGAGAGGACGGAGCTGGTTCTCCGCGAACCGTAAGTGCATTTTGTATTCTTCTGCCTCGGAAAAGGCCTTAAACGTGCGCGTCCTACCGGTGCTGGCGCCATCCCCGCGGCTTCGCGGCGGTCCGGACCGGCTGTGCCCGGCCCTGCCTTGGCGGAGAGAGCGCTCGGCTTCGCTCCCGCAGGACCATGTGCATCCTTCCCTCCGCTTTCACTTTCTAAAAACACATCTGTTTTATTTTTTTTTTCTTTTTCCTTTTTTTTTTTCTTTTTTTTTTTTTTTTTTTTTTTTTTTTTTCTTTAAGTAAATCTAGTCACATCCATACGGAGCAGGCGGGCTACCGGAAATTCTCTTACTCACCTAAGCGTTTTTACCACCCAGCATTCCGGAGTTCCTTGTTATTTGTCGGATTCCGATTCGGCATACTGCACGTCTGCAGACATTGGTTTGTGCTCCTTCTTTGGGCACGGGTGTATATACAACTCCGGGTGTGTATATTACTCTTGGCTTGTATAGCGTCATATTTATAACTTCTGTGCCCTTCTGTGTTATGTTACATTGCATTTTAAGTTCTTAGAACTATTTTGAGGGTCCTCATAATTTTTTGATTTATGTAGAGATGTTTTTACTTCTCTCTAGTAAAAAGTCAATGATATTGACCTCCAGTAAAGAAAAAGGCCAAGTGGCAACAGTATTCTCATGGCTAAGGTCTGTAAAAGCAACTGGAAGATTAAAATCTTCCTGTGTGTTTTTTGAGCCTCTTAGAATTTCATTTTCTCTCTGAAGTAGCATTTTAGGAGTCTACATTCTGTACGTGTGTACACAGACTCACACAACTTTTATGCTCTGTTCCCATGAAATTTTTACGAACAAACTCGGTTTTCAGCACAATTTTTTGTAGCCATTGCCCATTACAAATAAGTGCTACTTCTTTTGCAGTTAGGAGAAATTTACAAATGCTGTTACAGACCTCTGCATATTTTTTTTCTCACACAAGTGTTTATATCCAAACACTTGCGTGCAGCACACTAATGTGTATTAATAGCTATTGCTCTGACACATGTCAGGACATACAGACCTTGACAGATCAGAATTATCTCCTATGTCTGGTCCCTCAGGTGCTTTTGATTTGGGGGACAGTGGATGCAGTCAGGTTTTACTTGGGCCTGTTCTCTTCATGCACCTATTCTGGTTGGGAGCTTTCTTTGAAACCAAAATTTCAAGGAAAACTTTTTGCACATTTCTTTTCCCTATATGCCTGTTTTTCCAAAGAACCCAGTCTAGTGGCCACAAAAAGGAAAACTACCTGAACATAAGGAGTGAATGCAAAGATACTGTTACCCGTTTAGGAGAGAACCCCTCGGAGCCCACTCTGCTGGCCCGTTTGCAGCCATCTTCCCCCTGCAGATCTGTAGCCCTTAACCAAATGAATCTGCAGTGAAATCACAGAAATCTGATTCTAATCATCCGCCCTGGAACAAGTCGGCGCTACAAGAAGACGAGCATAGTGTAAAAATACTTCAGGCACGCGGGGCCGTGTCATTAACATTAAAACCTGATGGTGTGAAAGGGGGACGAGGAGCAAATTCCTGTGCCTCCTCAGCCCACTCCTTCCAACTTGTGCAACTTGTTAGGCATCTCTGGCAAGCAGCGACTTTTCTGGAGGTTGCTTGTGTTGCTGGTTGGGCTCCTGGACACGCTGGTGGGCTAAAGTGAAGTTTTCCCTTTCACACCAGAGTTTCTTAACTGTGCTGTTCTTTGTTAAGCTGGGTAAACAGCCGAGTTTAGCTTTTGTCAGGTTTAACATAATCTGGATTCTTTTTTTCCCAGCAACAATTAGTTTTTTCCTGCCTTTAAGTAGTTCTGGCAAGTTTTGTCCTTCTGAAACCTATTTTGGAGCACTATACAGCATAATTTCAGTTACTACCTTTTCATTTAAGTGTACCAGTCAAGATTCAGTGGAAGCCTGGCTTCTGTAGAAAGTGAGTGCTCAGCATTTTACAGTCACCAAGGCTTGTTAAATGTGTACCTTGGAGCTTCCAACTCCCTAGTCACTTTTAGAGTTTTTTTTCTTAATGGCATTTGCCAAGGTGAAAGGACACATTTTTTAAGCAATATTCATCTGTTTGCACTAGTGTGGATATAGTTGTCTATAGCTGCAAGAACTCTGTTGACAGACTGGCTGGTACTAGGAATGTGGCTTTCTCTCCATTCATCTACATTATTAGGATTATTTAGATCATAGCCACACACACTGCATTGACAGGCACTTTCCAACTTCTGTCTGTGCCCCAAAGAACATACAGTACAATGCAGATGTACTTCCCAGCATCTGGTTTACACTGTGGAGTTTAAACATTCTCTCTGAATTAATGTTCAGGCTGGAAGGGAACATTCCCTCATGCCCCAAGTGACTTTTTGTGGGTCAAATTACCAAGTAAAAATATTTTATTTTTAAATAATATTGCTCTGAAGGCTGGGTTGGGGGTAGACCATGGTTTAGCACTTTCCAAATGCTAGAGAAGATGGTTCAAGCTTCTGCTGCAAGTTGTGGACAAGCTCTTAAATTATTGTTTTAGCTCTGAGGCTTTCATAATGTTCTGTGCTCTCTGGGATGCAGATTCAATTATTCCCCCCTCCCCGGTTAATAATGGGGCTTTGTTTTATTTTCACTTATAAACTTTATGCCTCTCTTGCTAATCTTTCTGTGTGTACAAATATGCTTCCTTTGTCAGTCAGACTTGGCAATACTTAGGCCACACTAAACTAGTTCTGGGCAGTACAGCAAGGCTTTCTATTTATCAGGGCCTTTCCGGGGAAGTTTATTACACTGTAGGGGTGACATTTTCAGCCTTCTGAAAGAGTTGGTAAATATTTGGCAGGTTTTACTCCTTCAGAAAAAAAAAAAAAAAGAAAAAGAAAAAAAAAAAAAGAAAGCCCATATTTTCTCTGTGATAAGGCCTGAAAGAAAACTATCTAGGCATTAAGGTTTGAGTTGTCAGGCAGAAGGGTGGGGTTCGTGCAGGATATTCTTTGAATTGCCCTGAGTGAAGTCAAATGTTTGCCTGCAATTTAAGAGCCACTGTTCCTCTATGTTTGCAAATAGAGACCTTCGAGCCAGGGCTGTATTTTAAGTTGCAGGAGGGCACAGAGCAGAGCGAGCCTGTGATGTCTGGGTTACAGATACGTGTAATCAGGGACAGGTTGGAGTGGGATCGTGCCTGGGATCCGCTCTGCCATTTAGTACAGACCTTTCACAGAATGCTGGACACGCTTGTGTCAGAGCCTTGCACCCGAGGAGAGGGCTGAGCCCCACAGGAGTGGAGCAGTGAGCGTGTGCCCAGCTTGCAGGCACTTTTCCCTCCGCTCTTGGCTCCATCTGCAGATGGCAAACGCCGAGCTCGGGCTGTGCTCCATGCCAGCTCCTGTTCCAGGCCAGCTCTTCAGCACTCAGAGGCAAACCAGACGGGGAGGGGAATGTGCTTCTCCTTCCCACTGCTGGCCTACTTGAGAAAATCCTTCCAGCTCCTGCTGATTTCATCACTTCCCTTCCTGAGGACCCAAAAGTGCCAGGTCCCAGAGGGGAGGGGAAGAGGGGAGGAGAGCCTGGAAGAGGCTGCAGGATGGCTGGTGCTGGACCGCAGCGGGGGCTCACCTCTGAAGCTTTGGCTCCTTGCCACAGTCCGAGTGACAAGCCTGTCAAAGGTAAATTGGTGGCACCTGCATGACTTTCCAAAAGCACTTTGCTGTCTCCTTCTGCCAGTCTGATCTTGCTTAGTAGAGGGGTTTCTCTTGGGCTTGATTGCTCTGGGGGAGCAAGTGAGAAGGAGAGTAACAACTGCTCAGATCCCAAAAACGGTAGTGGCTGATGGCTGAGGTAGGGAAACCCTTCCTTGCTGAAGGCAGAATACCTCTGTCAGGTCCCATTGCCAGCCTGGGTGTTTGTGTGAACCTTGGTGTGAGCCAGCAGCAGTGTGGAAAAGAAATCATGTGGCTGTAGACTGAAGAAAATGAGCCAGGATGATGGTCTGGGGACAGCTTCCCCTTCCCAATTCATGGGCTTTGGATTCATGGCATATTTCTTTAGCACTGAAGAATCAAAATATTTCCAAGACATTGCTCAGTAGATTTGATTTTGGATAAACTTCCTGAATTTTATTTGGCTCTTGCTGGCCTGTCAGTTTATGAGGCTTAGGCTGTTGGGTTTTCCCTTCTATGGCAGCAGGCAATAGGCCTTTTTGTGCTTTGGGAGAAAATCCTTCATGGTGTCCCTGATGTCTATGTGGGTGGATGTTGTGCCCACATTTGCAGGATTTCAGTATTTTACCAATACAGATTTGTTAGTGACACCATTTATAGGTCCAGGGCTGGAGTTGTGACTCCTAGATCATGCCTGATAGAGCTGCAATTCATTATTATTATTTTAAATGCAAAGCATCCCACCTGACCAAGGCTTTGGGGTCCTGCTCAGGCATTTACTGTGCAGAACTTGGCCAGTGGTGGGCAGGTGTCAGCCCATGGAGTAATGCCCACTGCTCCAGGTGGGATTCTGAGGAGCAAACATCACCTGAACTGTCCAGTCCAGTCTGCTGAAAGGTTCTGGATGGCTGGGGGCTGGGCAGGATCTTTTCCCATCCTTTTGCTGGTGAAATCCAATGAAAGAAAATAGTGGCATTCTAGTTCTCGCAACTGGTTTGAATCTCTATAAATGCACTTCACTTTTTTTTTTCTTTTCCCATTCCATGTATGGAATTTCCTCAAACTATAAAATTTGAAAGCAGATTTGATTCAACAAAATCTCTCTGCATGATAACTTTTGAAGTATGGTGAGGAACTCAATTTAAAATACTTTAATTCAATCAGCAGGCTGTAGGAACTAATTTACAGTGGCCCAAAGGCCTGCTAAAATTAGTCATGGTTTTATGTTTTTGGAAAAAAACTCTTTAGGGGTGGCTCTGTTGTTACAAAGAACAGGACTTTTGAGTATATGACTGTTGGTAGGGTTAAATTCAAATATGCAAGTGCAGTAGTTTGAGGAATAAATTCCAGAAGCTCAGCTGCATTACAGAGCAGCGATCAGGTTGGGTTAGGCAGAACTGCTGTGGACTGAAACATCTGGAATAATATCACATTTCCCCAAAGTGGAATTTTCTTTAAGAGCAGCAGCAATTGCTAATATTTGAGAGGGTGGAGCCAGCAGTAACCTACAAATGGCTGGAAAATGAATTAAGAATTTATAGAGTGAAATATTGAGACTTTGTCAGGAATCATGATTTTGATTATGATCTCTTGTTTAAAGCATCAGCTAATTCTGAGAACTGGGGCTTTCCAGGCTGTGGGGATTGGTTGGGCAGTTTCTGCCGCAGCCAGAACTCGGCTCCTTGGCACTTGGCTTTTTAGTCTTTTGATGAATTCCAGTGAAACAAGTTGTGGCAAACTGATTTGGAGCTTCGGAGCCAGAATATGCATGAAAAATCTTGTATGAAGTGAGAGATTGTTTTGTAAAGAATTTGAATGTAGTTCAGTTAAAATATGCTTGATTTAAAGCTGTAAATGCTATTTTGATTTTTTAAAGAAAGATAAAGGTTTCCTCAATTCCTGCATTATGGGTGTCTTTTACTCTTGAAGGATACTATAAAAGACTTGAAGTCTCAGTTGCATATTAAAGTACTTTTTATTAAAAAATTTGCTTTTGACTGCAGAGATATTTTGTATAATTGTGACTTCCTCTGTTAATTTGGAATGAAATATTTCTGGAGAAGAAAAACATTTCCATGCAAGTAACAGTTGTACAGAACAAGAAACAGAAAGGTGCTTAATCACAAGTGAGCTCACCCATTTTAATTTACCTTGGACCATAACACCAAAAGAAATAATGTCATTTGGAAAAAAAACCCCTAATCAGATATTTACAGTATCCATTTTTTCCATCTTGTGGATTATTCAGTGCTGCAGTTAATGGTTTACATCAAGCTTTCAGTACATTAAGAATGTGTCCTCCTGTACACACCCCAAAACCAGCCTGAATCCACATTTTAGAAACAACCTAAATGAAGGGGGCTTTTAAACAATTTCACTGAACAATAAAATTCAACTGAGTAACTTAAGCTGAATTTCTTAAATCTGAGTCAGTAAAGAGTTCCCAAAATGTCATGCACAATAGATTGTAACAAAGGAACAGAACTTCCCCGAATCTTTGCACAGTGTTTGTTACTGCAACTCAAAGTGCTACTTTGAGAGTAGAATTACTTTACTCCAAGTCCCAGCCTAAATTTAGCTCCAGGATTCACATACTGCACTCGCTTCATTGGAAGAGTTTGGTTTTCTTGCAGCATATTTGAGCTAGTTTTGCATCTCCTTGGGGAATAAATTACAGCCTGAATGAGAACATTCACACGTATTTATGGCATTAATGCTCTGTGCAGTCGGAGGGGCTGTGTGCAGTCAGCCTTTAAAACTAATGCTACCTCTAGCCCCCTTCCAGGGCTTCATTTAATTTTTTTGTATCAATGGCCATCAAGGGCAGTGAGAAACAATGAAACATTTTTTTTTCTGACAGTGTTTCTTTGCAAACATAGCAATAAGTTTCTCACTTTAGAATTTCTATCAGTGAGCTCTTTCCCCCACCCCAGCCCAGCCCCATGTAACTGCACTTGTATAGCCCCAAATAAAAATGCAATAAATCCAGAGTAAGAAAAATGCTTATGAGCAGTTTAAAGTGTTATGTAATGCTAGTTACATAAAGTTTTGGACGTCTTTGTACTTTTATGGTATTATTGCCTTCAAAAAGAACACAAACTGTAATTTAATTTCAAAACATTTGATAGTAGTTTTGTCTTAAAATACATAAATTTGGCTTGTAGATGTAGCTACATCACGGAATGAATTTACAGCTCTCCAAAGAAACAGCAGGTGTGCCCAGTGCTAAATAAAACATCTCCTGTAAGCCAGCAGAGATCTCCTGATCTGCACCAGCCCAGGATTTATCCTGTGCTCTAATTTTGGTGACGGGTAATGTTTTCAGACAAACAGTCACGAGCACGCTATCATTTTATAGCACTATGCTCAGAACTGCTGGGAAATTCTGATACTTTCAAACCTTCTCTAACTTTGAAGTGTGTTTTCCAAACAGAAGTATTTTATAACTGGTCAGCTATCAGTATTGCATCAATGCCGAATTACAGTCAGTTGTTTGCAGGCAGCAATCAGGGTTTCAGTGCTTAAAAATACATCTAAAGAGGCTGTTGCAAAGTACAGTATGAGCTGTGCTGTAGGGTGGCGTGGATGGGATTATAATCCCTGAAGCTCTGAGCTGGTGGGCTGCAAACATAAGGGTTTCTTTAAAAGCTGTGGTCAGGATCTTGTGTTACATGTGCCTCTCTTACCTGTGGCCTGTGCAGTGCACAGGAGATGTGTGGAATCAGTCACCAGGCTGAGCTCTTCCTCTCCTGTCTCCTGTCCCACTTGAGTAAATTCACACCCTGAAGGAAACACTTGAGTGAAAGAAATGTAGTACATCCCAATACAGCTTCCAGAAATAGTCTCCCACCTGAATGATTTCCACAGCAACCAAAGCTTTTACTTTTAATGAAATTTGCTATTACTTCACTATTCCAGGCACAGCTTTGAATGCAAGCAGCGCTGCTGAGCTATTACCTGACAACCAGAAGCCTCTTGTTCATGAAAAGTATTTTTAAAGGGATAGAATTTCCCCTTTTGCCAAGCATTTCTTGTGCCCCCTGCAGTACTGAAGGGCAGTCTGGACACTCACAGAGCATTAACTGGTAACATCTCATTCTCACTGAAATATCTCATTAGAAGTGTCTGGCAAAATGATTCCTCATTCACCCAGTATGGAGTTCAGTTAACTTCATCAGTCTAAACAGTGGGTTCTTGGTCTGGACTTCCCCTCAAGGCAGAGGAAAGGGGGAGATGGCTCCAGGGTCAGGGTGTCTCACTGAGCGAGTTAATACTTGAGGCTGGGAGACAGCTCTTACCTCACTAATCAGGAAGTTTGTACAATCAGTTTTGAGTCACAGATGTGAAGGCTCCCCAGTCACTGATGCAAATGGAAAGGTTTTTAACCACATATTTCATTTAACTCTTAGATTTGCTTGATGTCTTTGGTATGAGAGATCTAAAACTTGTAGATGAGAAGCTCCTCCTGTAACAGGGGACTGGTGGTTGGGCACTGAACACCCGCAGGCACCAGCACCAGGGTGTACCTGCAGCACCCAGCTGTTCTGAATGTTGCTGTGACTTTCTTTCAATCTCCATGGCAAGTGAATTTGGTTTCTTTAACCTATTCTTATGGCTCTGAACTAATAGCAATTTTAAGGACACCTAGCTCAGCTTCATGTTGCCAAATCCTGTCTAGTGTAATGACATTCAGCAAATGAGGGGGGTTGTCCTGTGACTTGCTGCTGTAAGGAGCTTATAGATATGTAGAGTTGGACCCCAAAACCAGTGGGCATTCTCCACAGTAACCAGTGTAACCACTGTAACCAGTGTAACCACAGTAACCAGTGCCACTGTACCTGGCAATCTGCTTCCTTTGAAAAAAAAAAACCATTTCAGAGTTACCCATAAGAAGTAATGCTGAAATGAGAGGGAAAAGTCATGTAAATTCTCCCACACATGCAGCACTAAGTCTGGGATCCCTAATAATGTAAACTTCATTTTCTTTGCAAGATTTTACTGCATTTAGTACAAAAAAAAAAAAAAAAAAAAAAAAAAAAAGCTTAAGCTTACAACAAAAACATCTTAAGCAGAGAGCAATATAGTTTAAAAGCTCGAGATCAATGTGCTTCAAGAAGAGTGAGTGCACCTGGGCTCGGCCAGCTGTCTCTCTGGGAACTGCGGGGTTTTTTATCTTCTCTGTTGTGCCCCAGTATCCAAAATAGACACTTTTTATGAATGCACTGGCAAAGAACAGCATGTGATGGGATTAGTGATGAGGCGAAGCCAAAACACTTATCAATTATTGTATCTGTTTACTTCCTCAAAGAAGGCTCCCTTCAGAGGCACGTGCCTCCTCTCTTGTAACCAAACCCTCTGTGCTCTCCCTCGCTTGTTGAAAATTGATTTGCACATGCTTTGCTCCAGTGGAAGTCTCTTGGCTTGTCCCTGTGAAATGTCACTGCTGGTGGGTGTAGCTGGTGGGTGTTCCCTGCCCTTGGGATGCTGGCACTGCACATGGGTCACACGCCTGCCTTGAGGAGTGGCTCTGTCCGATCCATCAAGGCTCCCTGAGCGCCACAAAAAGGGCACTTGTGTCTAAAAAAAAAAAAAAAAAGTGGAGCTTTCAGGTCCCAGTCTTCTCTGCTTGCTCCTCCCCAGGGAATGGACACAATTTGACCTTCCTATATTATTTTGAACTAGGAAAAAGCCTTTGCTGGAAAGGTAGAAAAGTGCAGTGAAAAAAGTTCCCAGGATCGTGTAAGCTGTGGCTAATGAAATGTGGATTTACGTGACCACCCATAGCTGTTGCACATTTTATGCTTGACTTCTTCCATGCGATGAGTCCACTGCTAGCAGGGGCAATAGTTTCAATTATATGCTCCATACTTTTTTTAGGACTTTGTACACTGCCCAGACATAAGGGAACTAATCCACAAAGTGTGCAAATGAAATTAATCTAAGTTCTTACCTGAAGCAGTATCCAGGCAAAGTAAAAAGCTAAACCAAATGCTTTTTAAAAGCTTGAAAATTACAATAATTAGCTCATGTTTTAATGTTAATACATTCTGACCATATACGTATTATTATAATGTTCATAATCAGTATTGGTGCAAAAATGGGGAGAATAAGTCCAAATTTGTAATTTTTTAAAAAGTCAGAAACTAGACTTTGTGTGAATTCTTTGGAGCATATGAGCACAGGAGTATTCTTACATTCTTTCCACTTATTTGACCTCAAAAAACTGGTAAGTGGAGAGCACTAGAACACTTGATAGATCTGCTTAAAGCTCCAGGTCAGTAGCATGCTTAAGCACATGCTTAACTTAAAACATACAATTAATCACATCCCTTGTCCACAGAGTAATTAAACTTGTGCTTATGTACTTTGTACAGCACAGTACCTGCCTGCAGGCGTTCTCTGAATAATACTGTGCCTGAGAAAGTGGTGAATCAGAAAGTGATTTTTGGCTGGAGTTTGAAAATGAGCTTAAAAGAGTGAGTTAGGCACTCAGAACTTGTTAGATTTGAATAGCTACGGAAAAGCTAGTCTTGTCAGCAAAGCTGAGTAAGTAGCAAGGTGTGGCCATTTTCTTTATGGTAATGCCTCAGTTTTGTTTAAAGTGAAATTATTTTAAAAACCCTTTTGCTTGGTAATTCCCTGCTGCTCTCCTAAACTCTTTGCTTCCCGCAGTGCTGGGCAGACCAGCAGAGCCCCGGCGGGGCAGCCTCTCTCTTAACTCACTGGTCAGGGTTTAGGTGGGTTGAGCACTGGGGCCAGCACTGGCAGGTCGAGGCCAGCAGCGTGGCTGCTCTTCCTGCCATTGATCAGTCTGGGCAGGGCTCTGTGGGAACGCACTCCTCTGGAGCCAGCAGGCATACAGGCACTGCTGGTCATTATCCATACCCCCCAGCCCTCTCCAGCTGCTCCAGCACTGCTGGGGCCAGAGCCTTGCTTACAGCTGCACTACTGAACCCACCAGCCGATGGTACTGAGTGTTGTCCTGGGCAGAACTGTGACTAGGACTCCTCCAGCCAGTCCTGGACATTGTCTGAAACTCAGCATGAGTGATGGACCATTATCAAGAGGCTATTCAGATGTGTCTCCTTTTCCCCCCTTCTTTTGGAGACTTTAACGAGACAGCAGTGGCCAGACTGGGATAGTTGGCCAAGCCCTGATTAATTTGCTAGGAATCATGGAGCCTCTTCCAGCCACAGCTCCTCCCCTGGTATTTTTCTTCTACTGCTCTACTGTTCTCCCTTCCTGTCCCTGTCCTGGTGCCAGCCAGTTTGACGTGTCAGCCATCACACCAGCGCGCTCCCACCTGAGCTGCTCTGGGTGGGTGATTTCACCAGGCAGCACTGCCTTCTTCTTTGCCAGCCTCAGCCAGCTCATGGTCTCTTGCCCCTTGTGTGTAATGTGGCAGCCTCTAGTAGCTTGCTGATGACTAATTGTTTTATTTTATATACTTAAAGTCAGCTGCTTTAATCTGTTTGTTCTCCAAGGTTCTGTGTATAAATGCTAGTGAGGTCACCATGCTGAGGCAAACCAGGGCAGCATCAAAAGCTCCTCTTTGAAATATTGGCGCCTGGGTATCTGAATGGTGGGAGGCTCGTTTGCAAAGTGGTCTCTATGGAAAGTCTGTGTAATGTGTTTGATTATCCAACCTTGCCATTTTCAAAGGGACCCAGTCAAGATGAACAGAGCCTAGATGTACCATCTCGTAAAAATAACTTTGGCTTTCCAGCTCCTCTGCTGATGTTGCGAGTGGGAGGAAAAAAAAGTGATGCTCCAAAATGAGGATTGTAAAGAGAGAGGAGATGTCAAATGCACGTGGTCAAACCCACCTCTTGTCAGCCCTGGATGGGCACCCTGGAGGATGGGTGCTCTTCCAGTAGTGCTCCAGTGTTCCTGCTCTTTCGGGTCCCAGGCAGCTTCCCCCAGCACTGGCTGTCCCGGCCAGCAGCTCAGCTGGGCATCTCTGCTGGAGACAGTGACAATGGGGACATGGTCTGTTCCTTGGCAAAGTGAGGTACTTCCTGAATTCTCCTAATATGTGTATTTTTAATTTTTTGTGGGTGAGGGACAGGGGCAGAACTGGCCAGGATGGATCACAGTTCTCACTGTCCATCCTTTTTCTGCTGTACAGTTAATACTTTCTTGGGGACTGTTCCTGTAATTTTCAAGATGATGATCAGCCTGATCTTGGTTTTGAGAGAAGAATCAGAGCCACCCCTTGTTCCAAAAGCAAACCCCACAAGTAATGGTTTCTGGAAGTTTTGCCAGCATTTCTCCAAAGCAGCTCATTAATTTCAGGGCCATGCTGATATGGGTTGCTCTCTTGGTGTCATGTCCACTGGCTCATGCACCTCGAGTCAGCTCCAGGTTTGGGAAGTGTACAGTCCCAGAGTCCTCAGAGCCTTGCTGTACTTTCAGCTGCTCTGAAGGCAGCCCTTCATCTTTTCCCAGCTACGTAGATCCAGCACTGCTGCCATCTAAACCCGGAGGCAGAAGCTCTTGTCAGGGCACAGCAGGATGGGCAGCTGCTGGTTAAAAGGCTCAGAATCTCTCCTGTGAGTGGGTGTTACTCACTTGGTAATACCAGTCCATTCCAGCTGAGGATCTGTCCCTTTGTTTTGTGTATGGGACAATTTGTTTTCAATTTTTGTTTCTGAAAGGAAACTGTCAAGACAAAATTCACACTTAAAAAAATTAAGGGAAACAGCCTTTTGTCCGTTTCTAACAATCCCCTTCCATGACTAAAGCCGGAAGAATTCTAGAAACTGCAATAATTTTCTACCTTCACTTTGGTTTTGTTCTGCTCTTGCATTTTCTAAGTTTCAGATAGAGCAGGACAAAAATAATTTGAGTTAACATCACTGTAACTTAGAGATGTGTGCTTTGATCATCAGAAGCTGATTGTGCTTTATCTGGAAGTGGGACGGGGGCAGCAGGGAGCCAAGAGCAGCTTAGGCAATATTCACTCTTCTTGTAGTGCACAGCCTGGTGCTGGCTTTGCAATCCAAGAGGGAACATGCAAAACCTCTGTGGAGGGTGTTCCCCTTCAGCACATATCCATCCTCACTCAATTCTGCCAATGACCCAAAGACAGTAAAATAAAATTGGGGGTGAGACAGCCTGCCCAGGCTGCAACAACTCCAGTTACTGCATTTTTGTGCCCTGGGTCTGTTCTGCCTGCTCGTGGTGGGGGCTGCTGGGGAGGTTGTGCTCTCCCTGGGGCAGGGGCTCATCAAATTTTCTTCCATAGTAGTACAGCAGCCACTGCTGCAGGGACCTGATCCTGCCTGGGGCTCCCCTCAACTACAAAGAGTTGTTTATTGTCAATCCAAAGAGAAGAAAATAAAAACAAAAAACTTTCGAAAATAATAACAACATGCATCTCATTTTCATTATAGTCCTAAAAACTACTTGATGCTCATTCCAAAAGAATTGATTCCTTAAATGAATGAAGCAGCCAGGAGTGCTGCTTTCAGTGTGGGACTGCTGATGCTCTGACTCATGCTCTGCTTCTCGCGGGCTCTGGCTTTTATGCTTCATTTAGGACACCAACGTCATTAGGATTTAGAGGGCTGCTGCCTTTTTTTATTATTATTATTGTTACAGAGCTCTTGTAACTTGCTCAAAGATGCAAATAATTTTGGATCCAAATAATGGCTCATGTTTTATTACCAAATCGGGGCATAGGGCTTGCTTTCAGTTGACTTACAGAAGAAATAGTAAATGAAAATAAGGTGTGGCTCTGTGCAGTTCTGAGAGGGTCTCCAGGGTTTTTGGGTGCCAGGTTGTCTGTTACCATGGAGTGTCATCCCATGTGGGATGGGTGAGGATATTTGTCTTGTGTTGCACAGGGCTGGGACCTTTGTGACTCCCCAAGCATCCCTGGTCACACCAGCTGCGTGTGTGTCCCTGGAGGCGGCTTGTGTGAATGGCAACACCTGCAAACATGATGCTGGCAAAGGGTCCCTTACTGAGGCACCAATGTGACGCTTTTTCTACAAGGGGAAGGAAAATAACAAAAGCCCTGAGAGTGCTGAGGGGTTCCCTGCTTTGACACAAACTCTCCTGGAAGTCCTTGAGCATGTCACAAAGTCCTTCTCAAGGGCAACAGCTTGCAGGGATGCTTGCAAGCCCATTGTGGGATGGGGCCCACCCCAGCTCCCTGCAGGCAGAATTCATGGGGAAACAACAGAGCAGAATTGTGGGAATCTGCCTGTAGCTGCTGTTGAGTCCGTTGCCATCAAAATACTGATCAATTGAAATGAAAGTGTTACTCCTTGCCCTAAGAACATGCAGGGCTGGGCTGGGATTTCCAGGAGGACTTGTTGAAAATTCCCAGCCAAATACTTAGCCCCTTTTTAGTTGGAAATGTATAGATCTTCTTCAGATATTACTTTATCTGAAAGTTGTTAAGAAATCAGAAGTAATTCCCTAAAATTCTCCACTTTTTTTGTAAATTAAAGGCAACTGCTGCTGCAGATGGATGTGAACTTTCCTGCTGTGACCTGAGTGCTGCAAGTCCCCAGGGGAGCTCCAAGTGCCCCTGGGGTTGCAGGGTATGACCCAGTGTGGGATGTGTGTAGGGCCGGTCAGCCCTGGGGTCTCCACTCCCCCTGGCCAAAGGGGAACAAGGAGTTCCCCTGCTCACATGGGTGTCAGAACAAGGAGTACCCACAGGACAAGGTAATCCTGCCTTTTGTCCCTCTGGCTGGGGTGTTCCAGGGCTGCCTGCAGTGAGCTGTGCCAGCTCCGTTTGGTGGCATCCTTGCGAGTGACAGACGAGCCATCTGGCATTCCGCTGAAACTCAGCATGGCGTTCACTTAGGAGGAGCCCTCAGGAATGGCAAGGCAGCTGCACACCTTCCCTTGCCATGTGGGCTGGGTGCTGGGGCTGGGGCACTTCTGGGCACATCAGCAGAGCTGTGTGTGCCACGCTGGAGAGAATGCACCCTGTCAGACCCTGCCCTCCTGGGGACCGACTGAACGGCAGCAAGAAAAATGAGGGACTTTCAGGGGCAGCTGTGTTTTACTAACCCAGTCATAATGCCCCTAAAAATCCTTATTGTTCTTGCAATAGTCAACTGTGGCACGGGGAGGCCTGGAAGGAGAGCTCGGGGGCAGACAGCCCTGGGCAAGGAGGGCTGGCAGTCGGAGCAGGGTGTCAGGCTGGGACGGTGTTTCTGTTGGAGCGGAACTACAAGGACGTGGAGTTGTGACCTGTGGGGTGGAGCATGTGCTTCTCATGATGCTCAGGGCACAAGACCTGGAGCACAAAGATGGAGAAATTAAACAAGCCGAGTGCTTTCCCTCCCTGTTGTGTCTGACATTTCCCCCCACCAGAAATAAATGCGACCGGAGAGATGCACCCCAAGCCCACAGAAAGAGCCTTTACCCAAACCATTCCTTCCCTCCCAAATTTGTTTTACTCTTCTTTCAGCAAACTCATTGGAGGTCTCTGGTCATCCACAGCATCTTTCTCTGAGCTTTATTCCTGCTCTCATGTCTCAGACCATGATGAAGTAATTGCGTGCAAAGAAGCAATTTGTTAAACAGAACCATAATATTCAATTATTTGCCGTCTTTATGCATTCTAATACTTTACTTGCATTTCTGAGACCTTCTGTATGCTGAGTAAAAGTTTTTATTTTCGTTGAACTCTGCAGCAATGTTCAAAGCTTTTATCCTTTAATAACTCTAGGGGTATGGATACACAAATTAATGGCTCCCTGGCCCCACAGCAGCAGCAGTCCTTTCACATTGTCTGTGTGGATTACTTATTTATTACCTTTCTGAAAAGGCTTTGTTTATGGCTTTTAGCATTTTTATCAATTAATTGATATGATTATCAATTAATTCTGCTTTATATGCCCATGCTGCCCATGCCAATAGATTAGGAGTGCATGCTTTTTTTTTTTTTTCTTTAAACTGGGTTTTATGGCTCTGGAGCAAGATTTACTCATTTGTTATTTGTCATTCTCAGGAGCATTTCAACTGCTTTTCTTAAAGCTGAATTCTTTATAAAGGAGGAGTGACTAGAAACCCTGAGCTGAGTCCCAGGTCTGGCTTAACTTTGTAAGGCACATTGACACACTGAGGCTGCTCCACTTAAGGTATGGTATGAACCAGGAGCTGATCCCGTGGCTGTGGAATGAGTGTTCACATGGAGTCATCCTGCTGTAGCTATTGCAGCTGCTGTGTAAGCAAGTCCTAAAGGGCAATCCTTGTCCCAGTGACAGATAAGACAGACAATGGGCACAAGGAAGGCACCGCTATCAATGAAGGATGGATTCTGTTCAACCCGCAGGGAACAAAGAAACCTGGGCTGCTCAAGGCCCCACAGAACTAGCCAGGAGGGTCCTTGTGCCAGCTGAATCCAGGAATGTGACACTTTTGGAACTGTTTGTGTCAGGACTTTCTGCTTTGACACCAGTGATTTCTGAGACTGCCTCATCATAGGAAACCCCAGATCTGCTACTCCTTTCCACAAGGATTCTGTATCCAGCAACTCTTCTGTCTTCTTTGGATACTGAAACGAGATGAAAGGGCTTGAATGTTTCCTTGGCAAGATGGGTGGATGGAATTAGTTTAATCTGTTCTGATTCTGACACCTACAAGTCAAGTGACCCAATCATCTCTTCTGCTAACAGGCTGCAAAGCAACACTCTACTACTATGGAATATTTTTTGTGATGAAAACAGGAGGATCGGGAATGGGGGTTTGTAACTTTTTTGGATGAGTTTCTGTTACAATTTTTATCTTTAGTATCAACACTTTAAATCAGGATATTTATATGGTAAAATAAATACATTTTTGCTCTGAAATACTGGAATATGCCTCCCCAGCCTCTTCCTACCTCAGCTCTGCCACTGTGAAGAGAAGCCACGCATGGATTTTAAGGTCAAGTCAGAACTTCTAACAGGATGCACACAGCACAACTCCTGCAGTTCATCCTGCAGCCCAGACCCTGATGAATGGATGTTTTCCTTATGTGCTGTGAGAACTCTGCCTATAGAAATGTCTGAGAAGCTATTCCAGGGCTTTTATAATGTATCTTGTTCCTTCTGGCAAGTTGCAAGTTGCCTGGTTATCCTGGCCTCTGTGGACAAAACCCTCCATGTGTGTGACTGCACGTGGGAAATAGGAGAGCACCATGATTTGGTGCTGTTTTTGTCAGATCTGTTCCCAAAGCAGCTCCCCCAGGTGCCACACTGCCTGCCAGAGGAGGGTTGGTGCAGCAGAGGTCTGTAGGATCACTTGGTACATGGCCAGGGGCTCACATGCAGGATCCCTTGTGCACATCCTGCAGTGGGATCCAGCCCTGCTGGTCCCTCTTTAGCACTTGAGGACACAGTCAGCAGACCAAAGTGCATTTCTTAGTGCCCACACTAAGCCACTAAGACATCAAGAACAAATCTGACTAGGTTAAATTTTCTTTTTAAAGTTCAGTGCCACTTAACACCTCCACTTTAGCTTGGAAAACAAGCAGAAATACCTAAAATGAAGGTGTTTTGAAAAGTACATGCAGGCAATTATGGGTTTTTTCAGACTCAGTTTCAGGTGATACCCTCAGCTTCTACTGCTGTTAAGCACTGCCCCAGACTTCCTTCAAGTTGCCATCCCTAGTCTGTGCTAGCATCATGAACATGAAAATAGATCCTATTGAAATGAAACACCCTGGTTCTCCCATGCACACAACTTTTTCTCTGAGAAACAGGTAACAGCAGATGAACTAAGGCTGAGGCAGCACTGATGCTGCTTTGCCCATCCTTGGAAGGTGCAGAGCATCTGGATTGGTGACTGCCCACAAAGAACTGACCCGAGGCAGCACAGAGCAAAGGGTGCAGGGTGAGATCCCAACAGGGAAAAGGGGAAAAAAATTTCTCTTCAAGTACAAGTAATTCTGTTAATGCCTGCAAGGAATCTCTCACTGCAGGGGACGCTTGCTGAAATGCCTTGCACTGTTATCAGCTGCTCAGTGCACAGCTCCTGTCCAGAACAGTTTAGTATGGTATGTTCAATCAAACAGAAATTGTATGTCAGACACATACATGGAATAAAATCAGAGCAGGAAATACATTTTGCAGGCAAATTTATTGATTTCTTTTACTGAAGCCCTGTGGTGCTTTGCTATAGTTTCTGATGAATAAATAGCTGCTTCACAGAGGAAATACAGTTATTTAGGCAAACTTTTGTCATAGTTTAAACATTTGATTTTCAGCAAGACTGAATAAATCCAAGCTTTCAAGGAACCTTTAGCTTTAGCAGGTGGTTACTGGGCTTTGTCTTTTTAATTGGACCAGAATTGGCCACGTTTCACCAAGAGAACATTTGTTGGAATTGATGGGAAAGAAATTACAACTTCTCAAGTGGGATGGCTGGGCCAACCTTCACATGAGCTGGACCCTGTTCTGGTGCCCAGTTTGTATTGCCTGGGGTTCAAAGGCTGATACTTAGTACTTTTTAAACAGAAAAACTAAAACAATACCCCAGAAAAGTGAGCTGACATCCCTGGGTCCCAAGTTCAGCACACAAACTTATCAGCTGATCTAGAACAGCATGACTGTGCCTTTCTCTGCAACATCAAGTTTGAAAAATTTGTTATGTCATTGGAGCAGGGTTTGTCTTCTTAACCTGGAAGCCCAACAGACAGAAAGTCCTCTTGTTACTGAGCTTGATGCTGCTTTACATGCAGCTTTAAAAAAAAAAAGGAAAAAAAAAAAGAAAAAAAAAAAGAAAAAAAAAAAGTATGTGCTGTTTCTTTAATACTAAAGATACAAGAAAAACAGTTGTGGTGTCCCAGGTAAATAATGTTGTCGAGTCTAATGATTTAAATCCCACATTATAATTGTGAGGAGTCCTCTTGCCTATTTGTTCTGGTGTCATGGGCCCCTGACCTGGCTCAGTGTGACAAACACTGAAGGGGTCCCCGATGATTAGTGTACCTTCAAAATGTTCCTTATATTTTTAAGCTGGTATTCCTGTAAACTTCACTTTTTCTTTATGTCTGTAAACTCAAACTGGTTCTTTAAGCTCAATAGCAACAGAAATGCAGACAAGAAATGCAGAGAAATTCAGAGCTGTAGGAACCCAGTTTGTAAATTAGGGCACCATTAAGCCCATGGAGCTGGGCATGATGCATTTAGTCTGCACTCAAAAGAAGGCACCCCCAGACTCCTCAGGCTGCTCATCTGCCCCACGAGAGAAGCTGAGCAGTACAAGGACTCTCTGCTGCGCTTCTGAACCTGTGGAAGAAGAATTTGTTTTCTCCTTAAACTTCCTGAGACTTTTGCTCAGCGTTTTTAAAAGAAAAATTAAAGACTTACTGGTTTCTACAGCCTACCCTTTACAAATATACTCCCAGTTCATCCACTTTTGATGATTCATTCACTTCTCTGACAACAGACTGACATCCTGATTAGTGCCTGCATATGTAAGAGGTTTTCAATCATTACAGAATAAAGAACAGGGAAGGACTGATGATCCAGTAGGAGCCAGTGACATTTCCAGGTGCCATTGCACAGGACAGGTTGGTACCACACTCAGACCACAGCCCCATTACATGACACTACATGCTGTTTATGTCTGCTGCCACGGATCATATGCTACATGTAGCACCAAGTGGTTTTTGCTCCATGACAGGTGAGA
Organism: Onychostruthus taczanowskii; assembly: GCF_017590055.1. Taxonomy (NCBI): domain Eukaryota; kingdom Metazoa; phylum Chordata; class Aves; order Passeriformes; family Passeridae; genus Onychostruthus; species Onychostruthus taczanowskii. The sequence continues at coordinate 4,870,736 of NW_024500350.1, forward strand.
AGCAAACTGTGGATCCCAGTGTGTGGATTTCCAAGTACTTACAGCTTGCACTTAATTGGGGGAAAGGAAGCCAAAGGAAATCATGTGCATTGGAATCAAATACCATTTTTAGGAGTATGTATTTCAACAGTGATTAAAATAGCCAGGGATCAAGACAGACTCATGATTAATGGTCTCTGTGAGCTGAGGGCATGTCCCACAGCCTCAGGCCCTCCTGAGAGACACCCATGAGGAGCAGGAACTGCTTGGTTAGGCTTTATCTTCCTTCATTGTGTGGATGAGCTGTATCATGTGGCTTGCATTACTCTCTCTTGCTTCTGGAGCCTGTGCTGTGTGCGAGCAGCTCCAGCCAGCCTGAAGCAGAGGCACATCTCTGCATCCTGTTCCCATGGGGCCAGCATGGAAGGCACTTCCTGAGCTCTTCCTGGCACGCTGAGCTGGTGCTACTTGGAACAAGACCAACCAAATGATTATTTTAAAGCCACTCATTTTTTCTGACTCTGTTCTCATTCACATTTTGTGACTTTGCTACTTCCTGAACCCCTGCATGTCCCTCTGGCCAGTTGTAGCTAAACCACTGAGCAGTGATTTCCCCAGCAGGCATAGACATGAGGGACAAACCTGTGAGACACATGCAGGTGAGCTTGGAGGCCCTCACGGTACCCTGTCCCTGTTACAGGACACAGCTGGGTACCTCAGGACTGCTCAGCCCCGCTCAGTGAGGCTTCCTGGCCAGTCTCAGTGGGATATGGCTACCGCTGAGCAGTGATTTCCCCAGCAGGTATGGACAATTTCATGAGGGACAAACCTGTGAGACACATGCAGGTGAGCTTGGAGGCCCTCACGGTACCCTGTCCCTGTTACAGGACACAGCTGGGTACCTCAGGACTGCTCAGCCCCGCTCAGTGAGGCTTCCTGGCCAGTCTCAGTGGGATATGGCAGCAGGGCTGGCATTCTCCAGTTCTCTGATTATTTGATGCCAGATGAGAAGCTCCTCAAGACCCTTAAGTCTCCTGGAGCAGCTGTGAGTCTCCCTGAGGGTGCTGGGGAGGGCTGAAACCCACAGAGATGAGCTGGGGGCTGCTCCATGCTCCACCCTCACTCCCTGTGTGGCAAAAAGCATAGGCTTAACCTCTGCATGCCTCCCACCCTGGCTGAACCAGAGACAGGGAACTCTCCCTGTCTCAGTGGGTTTCTGCAGCACTTAATTGATTTGTGCTGCTAAACAGCCCTGCAGTAAATGAGTACAAGGTGTTAAAGAAGGATGCGTTAGTGGGAAAGATCCAGCTGAAACAAAGCTTAGATAGAAACCATGTGTGTGCTGTGAGAGCACTCTCACCCCGTTACCAGTGCCCAGCCCTGCACGGGGTGATTAATGCTCTACAGAAACCCTGGCTTGTTTTCAGGCCTCTGGCTTGTCCTGGAGCATCCCTACAGCCCAACTGTCCAGTGGGCATTGCTGCTTCAGAGCCCAGCCTAGCAGCCAAGTGGCACCAAGGAATGCAGCTGCCCTGTTCCAGCAGCATGCAGACTCCACTGCTTTGCCCATTAAGGATGTCTTTTCCTGCATAGAGACAACAATACAAGGCAGTGCTGTAAGAAAACTTGAAAAAGACACAAGTGAGGAACTTCTGGGAATTCCTCAGGCTTTTTTACCAGCTGCAGAGGAATGTGAAAACTTTTGGCTACAAAAATATTATAGTTTATGCTGTTAAACAAATCATCATTTGTCAACAGGTAGCTGAATTATGTCCAACTCTGCTGGCAGAGCCAGAACTGATTTTGTTCCCAACGCTATTGTATAGTTAACAGCTGGCAGCAAACTGGCAGTGAAGGCTGTGCTGGGCTGATAAATAACACAACCAGCCTCACAACAGAAGCGTCTCATGGAGCGACTGCAGCGCTGGCTGGAATGTGTGGAGTAAACGCTTGTTAACAATCTGTGCACTGCCTGATGAAAAGGTACTAGAAAAAAGTTATTTAAATACGACACAGATTTCCTAGGGTTATCAAAAGAACAAAACAGGTTTTAGGTCTAAGAATACCAAACCACAGCAGCAAACCAGCAAATGTTACTGAAACCAAGTCTGGTAATAATGAGTGAAATGTCCCAACCAGTTCTAAGATACGAAAGGCAAGCCAGAAAACCAACAGAGAGAAATATTTCAGTGTTTGTTTCACAGCCCCCAAATTCTGCTGGAGAATTTTCCGCTCTTCCAGATGTTTTCTGAAGGAAGGACAGAAAGAGAGATGTTCTAATTTCAAATGCTGTGTTGCTTCTAAGCCAAAGAGACCACTCTGTACCACCTGGGAGAAGGCAAGGTGACAAGTGACAATGCCCCATGAGGCTCATACAGTGATGTATCACTGCCCTGTGTGCTGTACTTAACACTGCTCTGATTTTGTCTTTGCTTTGCAGGCATTTTATTTGTATCATGGGTAAGACCAGGAATGTGTGTCTCTGAGAGAGAATGAGCATGGGGCTGCAAGCTTCATCTCAGTGCAAATAATATTTTGGCAGGAAATCTACAGGAGATTAAATTAGGGGCCTAATGACTGAATATTAAACATTTCAAATTTTGAGTTCCTTTAAATAAGCAGCTACAGAAAAAGGAAAAGTCTGATAAAATTAGCAGGTCCAAAAGCACTAGAGGAATCCATTAAGGGTGACTTGGCTTTTTGGTGCAAATTTAAAAAGACTTTTTATTATTATTTTTATTAGTAGCTGTATATGTCAACATGCTATTTCTACAATGTGTTTTGAGTCCAGATTAGCCAAAGTTTTAGGTATTGGCAGACTTGCTACAATGGAAGGGAAATACCAATGGAATAACTTTAAACATGATCCAATCCCTGATGATTCATTGGATGTGTTAAAATTTCCTTTGAGACCATGTAAGTAATGCAGGGACTGGAGTGCAGAGTGCCTGTGACTCAGCTCTCTGAGGCAGCGGGAGGATGTCAGAATTACTCACTGGGACAGGAGGAATCTCATTTATCTATTTATAGGCAAGGCTGAGATGAGCTTGAACCATTAAAGAGCTGAGTTTGCCAGTTCCCATAGGGGAGGAGGAGGAAAGGACCTCACTTTAGCTGTTGAAATCAAAGCTTCCTTTTTTCCCCTATTTCCAAAGCTGGTGACTGGCCAGTTATGCTTTCTCCTGCCTACACAGGCAGCACAGGGCTCCTCCTCCTTGTTAGAGGCCAGTGCCCACTTTGCCAAAATCCTGTCTGCTGCACATTTCTAGGAACACAGGGCTCGGCATTACTGAGCCAGTCTCCCACTATCACAATCAATTACATCATATCACACTTTTTGGCAGGCTATTCCAACACTTCATTTTAAATTTCCAGCCCTAATATCATTTGTTCTTGTGCCAGCATCATAATTTAGTTTAAACAATTCTCTTTTTTTCTCTGATCTTTACCTATCAGATGTATTTACCAAAAACAATCCTATCTGCTCTAGTCTTTGTTTTGAGAAACTAAACAAATGAAACTCTTCTAGTCTCCTCTTGTTCTAAACCCTCTGATGATCCTTAATGCCCTTCTCTGTACCTGCTAATCTTCCTTGAACATGAGTGAACCTGTATCTTCCAGGACTGTGTTTGCCTTTCCATATCAGATTGGTGGCTCACAGTTATCCCTCAGAGCAAGTAATTCTCTCTATGTGTTTTTTTTTAACCACCCTGCTTTTGTCCTTCTCAAGTGAGTAATGTGATATTCTAATGATTAATTTTTAACTGCCTGTCTTTATACTTTGTCTATTCTATCTCAAATTCTGTCATTAAGTTATTGCTGATTGATGTTCTGATCCTTCTCTGTATTAGCAAAGCCCGTGTCCTCAGCAAATTTCTTTATGACAATCCTACAGCTGTGCCAGGTCATTAACAATATAAATAAGACTGGCTCAAGACTGACCCTTGAGGAGTTCCACTCTCTGTCCAGCATTTCTCCTTCCCACAGGGCTCCCTGTCCTTGGCTTTAGCAGTTCTGCGTTTGCCATGCACACTAATCCCCATCTTCTCAACTTCAGCCACTAATTTCCCATGTGGTGTAATATCAGGTTCTTGACTCATGTCTGGATAGAATATATCACCTGTATTTCATTTGTCTTGGAAAAAAAAATCAGTCATCAAAGAGAAATATGAGGTTACGCTGAGCTCCTTTAATGTGCCAGTTCTTTCCAAATCCTGAGGTGGAAATCTGCCAGGGCACCTTCATCTGAGCACATGGAATTCTTTAAGCTTTTCCTTCCGTCTTACATGTGATAATTTTCATTCTCTTAAGTATGTTCCCACTAGAAATCCCATCTTTGCCCCATTGTCCAATATGATAATCTCTACTGAAAACGTGAGTAAAGCGGTTTTAATTGATTTTGGACCATATGTAGACTAGTCTAATCTCAATCCCATTCTCACTATATAATGACCATGTTTTTCCTCTTTTCCTCTTCTGTATTTATCTGAAACCTTCTACCATCTGTTTAATTTCCTTTTCAAAATCTGATTCACAACTTTACTTTTGACATTTCTTATTCTACCCTTATATTTTCTGACCTCAGCAAATTCAAATGGGAAGACTGAGGCAAATAGTTCCTCTAGTCTTGCCCCAACACTCTTCTCTGATGCCACACTCCTGGCAAAGATGACAGAGTAGCTCATAAAGCAGGTCCAGAACTGCTGGACTGAACGTGCCCTTGGCACAGGGGCTCAGCCCTGTGCAAGGTGATGGGCTCCAAAGGCAGGTGGTCATTCCCTGCAGTGGTTCCCCTACAGACCTCTGATTTCAGTGCCTGGCTGCACCTGAACCCATTGCTGCTCAGACCTGCTGCCCATCCCTTGTCTGCTCTCACCAAACTCCTGCATGTGTTTGGGGCTGGTTTTGGAGTTTCCCTTGAGGGTTTGTCCTCCTGCATGTTCCAGCTAGTTCTGGAATCCAGTTCCCATCACATTCAGTTCCCCAGGTCTTCAGTGCAGTTGATTCCACTCCTTTGTTCCCTTAATTTCTCAACGTTTGTCCTTTGAGAGATGAATACTTTGGTGTGTGACTACAGACAGTGCTGGAGATTCAGCCCTAATGAGGTACCCTTAAGAACTCTTCACCAAAGTCTTCACAGGCTCTGGATGACTCAGAGCTCAGCGCTTTAGAGACAGTGAAAGAACTTCACTTGCCTTTCTTGTGTGTGTGAGACACTGTAATCCTTCTCAGGATGAACTAGCATTTTCATTTTATAGACAACTGAGACATAAAGATCACACTTCAGAACATACTGCACTTTATGAGGAATTAGTTAAGTGCCTGAGGTGAGTACAAAGCCTGCTAACCCCACTGAGATTGCTGCAGCAGCCAGACCTTGCTCACCTGAAAACGAGGTGCCTGTGCCAAGCTATTCACTTTGAATCCTGTCTGGTTCTTGAAGAAAGCAAAGCTCACCCAGACCGTGGATTGACCTGTCCCAGACATGCAGCCAGAACAAGCAGCAGAGGCTCACCTTAACTGGCTGTACAGGGTCACTTCTAGAAAAGAGGAAACCAACACTCAAAACACATCATAAAAATCTACTGGTCATGCAAACCCCTGTAAAAATCACTGTCATGTGGGGTATCTGTACTCAAAGTGGGACTTGAAGCTCAGCAGGGGGTCACCCACCCACTCACTGACTTTCCCCACTGCCATGAGAATCACTCCACGATCCTGCCTGTGACATATCCTTGCTTTCCCTGTTTTCTGAGTTGCAGAATGGCAGCAGCACAGCCCTCACTTCCCAAAACAGCATGAGACACCTACCACAGCACTAAGGCCATGCTGCTGTCCCAGAAAGATGGAAGATGGATGGAAGCTCTTCCATTGGCAAACTGATGCATGTTCCATCCCCAGAGGAGAGATGAAATGGCAGAGCAAAGCAAATTTCTCTCCTCTCCATTAATATACTGTAAATACTCTGGAGGGGGAGAAAAGCTGTGCCCCACTCCCAGAGCATGTCTGCCTCGAATTCACAGTGCTCTGCTGGGCACCTACTGACCTTGGCAGTGTCACAGGACTAGTGTTTGTCTGAAAAAGTAACCTCCTTGTGAACAGGCTCTTTGCTTTGGGAAGCACAAAGCAGTCTTGTCTTCCAAGTGTCCAAGCCTTCTTTTCATGTCTGTTTAGTCCTTCAGTAGCATTTATTTTTGGCCTTGAGAGAAAAACACAACTCCACATTAAAGGGATGGTGTCCAGTTAAACCCACAGGCTGCACCACCCTTTGCTCCCCCCTTGCAGGGGAAGGCAGTGGAGGAGACCAACAAAAAACAAGAGGAAAGAGTATTGCCTGTTGGGCACAAAACTGCTTTTGCTTTCTAGTGAAAAGGAGCAGAACATCCTCAGCAGCACAGAGCAACTGGCCAAACAGGCCAGAGCCTGGATGCCCGAGGCTTTTGAGTAACAGTAATAACCAGTCCAGAGGCTACATTTCCATTTGTCTTCACTTCCAAAAGCCTTTCCAGCTGAGGTAGCTCAGAGCAGGGAGACACCAACGTTCCACATTGTTGTCTTGTGTTTGTGGTAGGTCTAACTCTGGCAATGCCAGACTCCCAGCACATCACCTATAAATGATATCAAATCACAAACACACCCTTTCTTGCCCCTCAGTGCCCTCAGCCCTTCCAGCCCCTCAGGACAAGGCTGCTCATGCTGTGTGAGGAGCTGAGGAGGGGCTGCAGGTCACCACTGCCTCCTGAGCCAGCTGCAGGCTCATGTCCACCCTGTTCCAGGTAAGTGCTAAGCCAAAGTGCTCAGGCTTCCAGTGGATTATGCTCACCTGTTTAACTCCATACAGGAGAGGTATTCCCAGACCCAGTGCCAGCTTTGTCACCTCCAGCAGAGTCTCATGACTGTGTGTGGCCTGAGGCAGCTGCAGAAAGGATATCTAAGGGCTCACAAAGCTGAAGCCTGAGGCACAAAGTTCAAGGCAGAGGTTCTGTATGGACAGTGTGTGTGGTCAGGACCTGCATTCCTTGGGGGAGAGGCAGAGAGGAGAGCAGAACTGCCTCAGGAGCTCTCCTGATGGGATCTGCAAGAGGAAATAAGCTCATTTTGGCCACAAACTATGTTTTGGGCCACCCATCAGCATTCAGCATCCCAGGTCAGGGAGCTGTGCTCCCTGCCTATAGCACAGTGACTGAGCTGGGCCCCTAGGACAGTCACTAAAGCACTCTGCTCTCAGGCTCTGCAGGACAGCGACCACAGCCCTGCTACCTGAAATCAAGGGGACTCTGGCCACAGTCCTGATTCATCTTCCTCCTACATCAATACCTTATCTTTTAGGTCCACTGACTTCAGTGACTGGAGCTGTCAGGCCATGGATGTCCATGAGGGCATGGCTGGGCCCAAAGAAATGGAGGACAGAAGCTGCAATCCGTGTCTGCCTCACCCTTAGCGAGTTAGGGGAATATTAACAACGCATCACTCAGAGTAAGTGCTCCTGGCTGACCTTGGCAAGGGGCACTTTGAGAAGGATAAAACTGCATTTTCATTCCTGAGAATCCTCCTCCAGTAATAAGATGTCCCCCCTGGGATGCTGGTAGCACATTGGTATTGTCTGCAGAGTAGCTGGGGGCTCGGGGCTGACATTGCTAAACCATCCACACAAACCATCACCGAATGTCACCAGTCCAGACCCAAGATTTACAAACACACAGACAGTCACAGGTAGGCTGTCCTCCAATTAGTCTGGGAATCTAAAAAAAACAAAACAAACGCAACCCAAACCCCTCAGTAATTTTGGATTCTTTCCTTTGCATATAAAACATCATTAAAATAATTAGAAAAAAAGATGCATTGTATCAGTAACTGACAAATTACGAATTCAGTCATGGTTGTTCAGAAACCCACTGCCTCCTTGCAGTACCAATAATGATTATTTATAGCCTGCTCTGCAAGGAAAGCAATCCAGAAAAACAGAATGATTATAATATAATGCACTCATCCCCAGGGAGAAGTCTGGTGCAAGTTGCAGCCGACATCTCACACCATTTTCTTGTCTTGAATTTTAAACTTTATTGTAAGTACTGTTTGTGTATTTTGCAGAGAATGTCTCAGTTCCTCTATAACAAGTACCCATTTTATTCCTGCTGAATTTCATTGAACTTATTCCTGTTACAAGAGGCAGATCCATATTACTGCTTTATAGAGCAATCTCTTAGCTGCCTATTCACAAGAATGTGCAGCCTGGCAAAAGAATGAGCTGAGGGAATGAGCTGGGTGGCAGATGAGCTATTACTCTCGATATCACCATAGCATCTGGAGCAGTTACACGCAGCACTGACACAGGCTATGAGAAATTCTCTGCTCTCAAAAAGAGCTAACAAAGAAAATACACAGAAGGTGGGAGGAATGGAAGGGCCATAGAAAAGAGAAGGAGCTGTACAATGTCACATTGCCAGCAACTGAGAAAGGCAGGAGTAAAGTTCCTGTCTCAGCCCCCTCCAGCTTCATGCTGCCTTTGCTCATTTTTGGTTCTGCATTTGGATATGATGCATCTTTAACTGGAAGTTCAATTCAGAAAGAGAAAGTAATTTTTTTCTTATTTGCTAAGAAAACTGCCTTTCTGCTGGTTGTGCAAACAAATTCTTTCCCTTGATTAATACCTGTCTCCTGTGCTGAAGACATCAGTCTCTGCATGGATCAAATCTTAATGAAGCAAAGCTCTCTTCTCAGAAAAGAACATTTCTCATTTTTTTTCTGCAAGCATTCCTCCTCACAATTTCTCTTGTTTAGCCCTATGATAATTTTATGATGCACTCCCAACATAATTCACAGTACTTCTCATTATTGTCTGCCACGAGTGTTTACAGAGCCATTTCTGTGGCAGATACCAGCCTTTAGACATTCCACATTTCCTGTTTCGCTGGAGCCAATCACTCACTGTTCACTACTGAGATGCAAGTCCCTAATTAATTTATACACAACAAAGCACTTCAGTCATTGCAATGAAAGCGTAATGGAGAGCAGACCATTAGCAAAAATTGGCTATCAAGCATGGAGAAATTATTTCCTTTTCATGTTTCCATCAATATTAAGATTGATTAATCATCTTGCAAAAAACCCCTCCCCCAATACCAAACTGCCTTTACACTTTTCCACCAATGCTGGATGTGATACCTGTGCCAGTTTTGTTTTCTCTCACATCAAGGAAACCTCCCTGATGTGCTGGGAAGAACTGGGAACTTCACAGGGGACTTCACAACTGGTTCAAGCTAACTCATATTCTCTTTATAGAATCAGAATATAATAGCCTGATTTTAGCAAAAAAAAAATCAAGATTAAATTCAATATATTCTGAAGGAGTGAAAATTCTTAGCAACAGCTGAAAGGGAAGTGGAATCTATAAATGCCTCTTTCATCTTTATCAAATTACTATTCAGTGCAGTTACATTTATTAATAACAACATCCCTTAAACCACATTGTGAAAATCCATTAGCAAGAAATGCTTTAAAATGCTCAACAGGCTGTAACAGATGATTTACCAAACAATTAAATACTATGAGCAGAGTGGGCATTTTCATGGGCCATGGAGCTTGGCAGGGGGACATTATGGTATGATCAGAAATGGACAGTTTGCAAAGCATAACTTTTTAATTCTATCATCTCCATTAGGAAGGGGATAGGCAAGCTGAGAGTGTTTTCTGACTTTTCCTTCATCTCACTTCCATATGTACTCACCACTAAAATTGCTGATGGGCATTTCAAAGTCATCACCTGTGACATTTGCTAAACACTGAGGTAGCAGACTGCTCTGAATCAGGTTTGGAGAGGAACCTATGAGAGCAGATCACTGCTCCCAGAGGAAACATCCTCTGACTGTCCCAAACCCTGACAATAAGAACCCTCTGAGAAGTTTAATTGTCCCCATGAGGGGTCTGACCAGGGTGGCAATCACTGCATTGTCTTCTCCTTCAGCACACCCTGCACTGGCCCTGGAAACTCTCATACTGCCCTCCTGTATTTCTTTACTTGTCCTTTTAAACACAGTTGAAATGTCAATCACTGCTGATCAATCACTGTGAAAGAACTGGATATTGACTTTAAATTCAGGTGGAGGATTCTGTCCTTATTTCCCTGCAAAAAAATTGCCATTCCTGGCTGTGGTGCACACCCCACAACACAGAAGGTTCGCTCAGGTCCCGGGGGATGATTCCAGAGGGACAGACTGAGAGTCCTTCTCTCGCTGCTTCCAGCTTGGAGCAGAGAACAATAATGGCACAGAGAGCTCCGCTCATTCCCAGCCGTGACTGCGGCTATCGCAGCCTCCCGCTGCACCAGCCAAAGGAGGGCTGGGATGACATTTTCTTTGTTGCTGCAGAAGGCAAAGCCTGAGTCAGGGAGTACAGGGAAAGGTGAGGGGAAGGGGCAGGAGATGCAACCACAGTTGTGGAGGGAGTGAAACAGCAGCTCTGGGGTCTCCATGCACTTTCTGGGCTGCACAGGGTGTTCCTGTGGGCTGCATTAGGTTTTGGCAGACCTGCTGATAGATCAGGTTCCCCTTCCAGATTTGATCACTCCCTAAATCCATAGAGATGCCTAAGGCAGGTCAGATTGTTTCTGAGGCAGATACACACAGTGCAGCCCAGTTCCCTCCAGAGTGAAAAGCTCTTTGCACGTCTAAGCTGTAGGTTTAATTCACCCCAGCCGACAGACAGACCTGAGTCACACACCAGCCACCTTCGTGTTCATCTGTTCCCCTGGGGCCTTCCACTTAGGAGCACAAAGCAGTGGCAGAACAAATTTGTGGCAGAATGTATCTTCTGTAATCGCACACGAGCCAACTTGTTAGATCATTTTCTGTCCCAGCTGAAATTGCAGCTCCGTGATTGCTTGTGATTGAGCAGAACTAAAAAACACATAATTACACAGGCCAAGGCACAGACATGGGCAGCTACAGATGCTGGTGCTTAGCTGGAAAGTGCAGCACATGGTGGGGAAAAGAAAAGTTGGAAATGATGTGTACATTCCACCTCATTCCACTGCAGAGCTTTTGGCCTTCAACTTGTGCAGAGCAAAAGGCTGAAATTTCTCAGGTATGGCACAATTTCTCTTTGTGTGGCACAAAATATCAAAAACTGTGTCAGTGCTTGAGCTGGTGGGTTCAGCTGGCCCAGCCAGATGAAAGCAGTCTGGACTAACAGTGGGGAGACAATACTTGGCATCTCACAGGCACATCATTCTTGGCTGTAACATCCCCCTCCTGGTTCATGTTCTGTTTTCTCTGTTGTTGACCTCCAGTGATGGAAGAAAGGGGTTGGACAGGGAGATGAAAAGGAGAAGGCATTGGATGGCACTGGGAACAGAAGAGAGGCCTGAAGGAATGGGAAAGAGAAGGAACAGCTGTGGGGCTGGGAGGGAAATGGAGAAAGGAATGAAACAGATATGCTTCCCCTTTGGGATGGTGGGCTGAGCCAGTGTGAACAAATCAGGGCTAATATGAAAGGGAGGAAACCAGAGAAGAGAAGAAAGATGGAACAAGGGAGATCACAGAGAACATCAGGAAACAGCACTAAGAGGACAGAGATGAAGGCTGAGACATGTTGGGGAAAAGCAAACAGTGAAAAAAACTTCTGGAATATTATGCAAAAGACAGAGAGAATTAGAAAAATGACTTATGAAAATGCCAGCAACCCAGCTGCTGAAACTCCTGTACACTTACGTCAACATCACACCACAGATCAGCACCAGCAGAGGAGGTTTGGGGTTGATTTTTAATTTCATGGAAAGGCTTTCAGTGATGAAACATGAACTTCAGCTCCCACTGAAGTCAGAGTGGTTCAGAGGTGCTTACAGCCACAAGAAGACAAGACCCAGCCTGATGAGATGGGAAGGTGCATGACAGCCTTGAGGACAACCAGCCTCTACCTTGTCCAACTCCCACCTCAAGACCCAGGGTGATAAGGACCAGCACATGCAGGGGGGAGCCCAGGGCAGGGACACTGCCCAGCCCTGCCCTGCACCACAGCAGCCATTTGCCTCCTTGTCCCTAATGAGCAGTGAGGTCCTTCATTTACATGTCTAAGCTTGAGTAGGGGTAAGAGGCATCCTCTTTGCTGCTTGAAGTGAAATGTTTGGCTTATTGGCACAGCTTGTTTAATTTGGCTGTTAGTGCTCGGTCAGTGTTATTAGAGAAAGCAATAAAAACACATTAAATACAAGGAACTACATTAAAACAACATGGAGTCTGCAATGCAAACCAAAAAAAGCAGGAGGGCTGAGTATGGAGACAACCATTCCCTCCTTCAATCATCCTCTTCTTCTCCCTAAATATGGAGAGTGTTATGGTGGAGGGGTGGAGGGCCCAGGGGTCACCATTCATCTGGGAAATGTCAGATCTGTATCCATGTCTGGCTCCTTCCCCCAGTGCCGGGGTAGCTGTTGAGGTCACAAGTGGGGCAGATATTTCACTCTGATGCAAGATGAGAATTCAATAGCACTGAGCTCCCAAAACTGTAGCTTCTGCCAGAGTTTTGCTTCAGTGCAATCTCCCCAGGGGCAACTGGTGTCCATCCTCAGCCATATCTCTCCAATCTATGTAAACCATCATTAAAGTGCACCTAAAGTGTTCTTCCTCTCCACACATCACTGCTGAGCTGCTTCCAGACTCAGTTTTTACACTTGCCATGTTTTTCCATTGTTTTCTTGTGACCATATAATAAGGGGCAGGTCCCTCCACCACAGAGAGGGACTGAGAGACATCAGAGTGGCACACATCAGCTGTCCCGGCTGGTGCTCACTGCTTGAGCCCAGCTTTTGCAGCTCCATCAGATTTCTTGGGTTCTGCTCCAGCCTTGAGATTTTTAATTGCATTTTATCAACTGATCTGAGCCACAGCTGTGTCCCCACATTTGTGCTGCACCATGAAAACCACAACTGCATGTTACATATGGGACAATGGTGAAGTGATTGTTGTTAAGCCTGGGATTCCTAAGGAAACAAAGCATTACATGTATTGACTGTGTGTGTGTGTGTGTGTGTGTGTGTGTGTGTGTGTGTGTGTGTGTGAGTAGTTCTAGAACAGCATCAGACAATTTCAACAGAGGAGAGGATCTCTCAAAGCTCTGAAGCTCCTAGAGGTGTCTGGAGAGGACAGCTGGAGGATACAGACACCATTAGTATTCCCTGAGGAAAAGGCAGTGGTGAGTGCTCCCTTCACAGCAGACAGGAGACAGCACACAGGTGAAAGCTGCTCATTAGACCTGCTGATCAGGAAATTATTCCTTAAAAACCTCAGTGTGCCTGAACACCTTCTCTTGCCACTCCTATGAGAGCCGGACCCTGCAGAGTTGATACATTCACAGCTTTCCCCACTCACCTACCTTTCATCCTGAGGCCCAAATTCCAGGGGAAGGGGGTCCCTGAGTGCGACTGCAAAATAGCAACAGAGGCAGCAGTGAGAGGATCCAGGTGCAAAATGCTGGAACTGCAGTCCTGCCCCTCAGCACATCCAATGTTCCTGCCCAGGGGCAGCTCTGGGAACGTGGTGGAAGTTACAGGAATTGGATCACTGGCTTGAGCATTGTCCCTTCGAGGGCACTCACTCCCCTACGCCATGAAATGACAAGTTATTATTTAACAGCAGACCTCACAGGAAGGAATGCTTTTCTGTATTCATGGCCTCTAACAAGCATAGCAATCGTTTACTGTACTCTGAGCAACCCAACAGTAGCTATAATGTAATAATTACAGAGAATCTTTCCTAAAAATGTATTTCCAGTACATCAGCATAAATTCAGCTGGCATTGAACGCACGAGTTCAGCCCAGCTTTAGAATCAGATCGTGCACTACATTTTGTGCAGCTGTGCAAGGACTCTGGTGTGGAGCTCTGGAGCCAATGCCTTGCAGTGATGGAGGGAAGGACAAGAAGCAGCATAGAAGCAGACAGAAGAGCCACAGGTTCTGTTCTCTGTGGTAAATGACAACAGAAAACACCAGGATAATTTTCAACCTGGATAAACTGAGGGTTTGGAAATCATACAATTTTTTAATCTGGGTGCTGACTTGTTGGTCTCTGGTTTTAGAGGTTCAGTCTGAGTCCAGGCTGCACCAGCATTTTTCATGGAGATGATTCATTATTATTATTTTATTTCATCCCCACACACTAGAATAGTATCTAGAGGACCCTGCAAGCTCCTTGGAGGATCCTTTCTTGTGCTCAATATTAGTGATCTCCAGCTCATGCTACTGTGCCTCAACTTCCTCACCTGCAAATAAGACCAAGACGGAAACCCCTCAACCTAGGGGTCTATTCAGGTTTTGAAAACAATTCTAGCACCTTGAAAGAAGGTTTCCCTAGAAGCCCAGTCTGCAATTTATTGCTTCAATTAAAAAGTGTGTGTTTTAGAATCCACAATCTGTTTACACCTCTTACAGTTATCTCTCTAAAAAGAGCTGGGCTCTGGTAGCTCACGGATTTGGCACAGCTTGTTGAACAAGCAGGCTCACCAGCCTTCCACAACACACAGCACTTCTGTGTAACTTTGCAGGCTGTGTTTGACTTGTCTGAACTTGAACAGTCACCACTGATTGATTGGCTTCTAAAAATACCTACCCGCCATGTTTCAAAGCCTGGAGAGCTGTTGTTGATTTAGATGGAGACTTCCTTGCTGGTCAGAGGCTAAGACAGACATCTGACACCCAGGCTCTGCTCCTGCCTCCTGCCCTGGGAAGGACCAGCAGAGAGACCCAGGCCTGCTCCACACACTGACAGCTCAGTTCTGGGGCAGGATGAAAGCAGCCCTACACATCTCTCCTCTTCCTGCATCCCCATTTCCAGGCAGCTATTGGTACTCAGTGGGATGATCTGCAGCCACCAGGAGCTGGAAGTGTCCCCACAGTGAGGGGAGAGCTTCCAGAGGCAGCCATTGCCAGCAGAAGGCATGGCAGCACACCCTGGAGAGATGCAGACCTGGTCACTGTCACAAAAGCCACCAGGAGAAAAGCCAGGCTGCCACCTCCAGTGGAGGCAATGGACGTCCTGTTGGTCTGTAACCTGTCACTTTTGTCCCAGCTCCCAGCTCTAAGAAAGAATTGCATCAGAGGATAAAAGCTACTTTGGGCTCCTTGGAAAACCACAGCTAGACAGTTGCTTATGGAGTATCAGGCTGATAGAAGAAATTAATGTTACTCTGGGAGCACGTGGGCTTGGAGAGGATCCCTGCAGCCAGACCCACTTTCACAGCTCCACATTCAATCCCTTTTGTGTACAGGTTACAAAATGGGACCTGGCTCTGCTGCCCCAATCCAAGGTCTTGCAGAACCCATTGTTCCAAGACCCAGAGCCCTCCCTCTTTTCATTTTAAGTGTATTGCATGACAGTTTATAATTATTCTGCCAGCCAAAGATTTCCTTTCTTTTATGTAATATTCTTCCTCTGCAGCAGCTACAGAAAGCAGTGACCTCACTCCAGCTGTCCTACACTGAACGACCCACACTCCTTTGGCTTTTCCTTGCAAGCACCACTCATTGTCCCAGTCACCTTCTAAATTCCACTCTGGATTTATTCTTCCCAAAGATGGATGATGAGAACTGTCCATGGCTTTTCAGATGAAAGTTCAGCTGTTCCTTGTACAGTGGCAGGAGCAGTTCCTCATCTTTTCTGGAAACAGCTTGCCCGATAAACCCTATGATCTCATTTGGCTTTTGTGTTCAGTTTTAAAAGGGGTATAAAGCAGGCTCTCTGCTATTTCACTTCATTTTATTTTAGTGTTTGTTATCTGGAAAGAAGAGGGTAGTTAAACTGCCTTTTTAATTAAATTCCCTTAAATCTTTGAAAACAATAAAGAAAGAAAGATAGCAAACAAAGTAAGACAGAAGAATTACCATGTGTATGACCAGTGGTATTTTTTCCCGTAACACATTTATATATAAATCTCTTTTCCAAAAACTTGCAACATTTCTCAGTTGCTCAGTCTGTCTCCTGGGTAACTTGACACCTCACAAGAGGAGCCTTGTGCCTCTGCTCTTTAGTGGGACATGGGTCTTAGAAACTCTGTTGAAATTCTCCTCTAAATAAAGAGTATTCCTAGTTTCTGGAAGGTGAGAAGAGCTTGGGGTATTGCATCCCTCTCCCTTTGCTTCTCTCCATCTTCACAGAGCTAATGAAAAAGGCTCTGAGCAGCAGTAACTTCATTAAACCATGGTCCCTTTGGGCACACAGACTCTTTCTGTAGGTCTGGAAAAAGCTCTTAAGAATTTACATGAGCAAGGAGACAGTAAATAGGCTTAGGTTTGCTGTAAAAAGGTTCAGATCTGCAGTGTCAAATGTTTAGATCTCCATAAATTAAAAATAAGTTGAAAAGCCATAGCTTAGCTGAAATAATCTGACAAAGGTCCTCTGCTGTCAGCACAGCATCTACAGGATGAAATCTCACACTTGCACTGGATGTGGAAGAAGGGGGTCTGTCAGAAGCTCAGACCCTGTCATTCAATCAAATCCCATGTGCAATAGTTCTGATCACAGTGAAAACATCTGAGTGCAGAGCTGCATCCTGCTGCATCCTCCTGCATGCTGCTGCTTCCTTCTGCATCCTCCTGCATGCTGCTGCTTCCTTCTGCATCCTGCTGCATCCTCCTGCATGCTGCTGCTTCCTTCTGCATCCTGCTGCATCCTCCTGCATGCTGCTGCTTCCTTCTGCATCCTGCTGCATCCTGCTGCATCCCGCTGCACCCTGCATCCCATGTCTCAGTGTGCTGGAACCATCAGTCCCAAGAGATCGGGGTAGTTGGAAGCACAAGTGTGATCAAGTTGCTCATCTGCCATTGCTCCAGCTGGCCACAAGTAGCACAGAGGGGATGTAAAACCCTGTAGGTTTGACCATAGGGCAGTCTAACATCCCACGATATTAAGACTGGAATGTGTTTTCCATTTTCACTGGAACTGGGGAATCAGGAAGGTGCTGATGTGCAGGTTGCTCTGTGGGACAGTCTGTACTGCAGCAGCACCTCAGAGCTCTCTCCAAAACCAGATTTTGTCTCCAAAACCAGACCTTTGTGGCAGCTGCTGCTTTTAATGTACATTCAGCCTTTTAAAGTACAGATTTCAGAAATGTAGGACTGGGTACTGAGGGCTACTGCACTGTCTACCAAATGGCTCTCAAACATTGCTTGCTGCTTGCCCTTTAGTAATAGCTACTTTAGGCAAGTTTTTTTACAACTTGCCTGATTTCTTTTTTATTAATTGCTGTTATATGCTCTTTTTTTTGGGGGGGGGGTTTTTTGTTGTTTTTTTTTTTAATAAGGAGACAATGCTTTCTGTGTCTCCTTCCTCAGACACCACTGCTTTCCCAGGGATCTTGAGAGATCCCTGGGAAAGAAACCAAGGCAAGAAACCAAGTTCAGTTATTGTAGGTTGAAGTTAATCTAAAATTGGTGACTTGTCAATTTTAGTTTTAATTTCCCAACTGTCTGCTTGGGTTACACACACATAAAACTTTAAAATAATATGCCTTCTCTCTCTCCCCACATAGAAAACCACTGTGTTTCCCTGTCCTCCATAGAGTATGTGACCTCTAGCTGCTCTCCTTGCTTATCAAGTCAAGGAATTCATTCAGCTCCTCAGCAGCTCCAACCACTGACTCTCCATTCACATCCCTCTAAAGGTCCCACCAGCTCCTTGATCAGTTTAGAGAGATTTATACTTGTGTGCCCCTTCATATCCTTCCTCCTCAGGCTTTGATTTACCATTGTGGCTTCCTTATCACTCTATAGCACTTCCTACATGTTTGTCTTTATAGCTCCTTGTTTTCCCTCTTTGAAATCACCCCCAAGTTGTGTTTCCTTAATGGCAGTGGGAAAAATTCATCTGTCAGAGAGGCCTTTGCAAGGAGCTGTGCAAACCTGAGCTCCTGAGGAATGCAAATGGCATTCTGCTCCTCACACTGGCCCTAAGCACAGGAAGAACTTTCAACCTATATCAAACTTCCTTGGGCAGTTCTCAGACCCTTGCCTGCTTTTACATTTCCTGTGCATTCTCTGAAGAAAAGCTCTGTGCCCTCCACAAGGCATGAGGAAATATGACCTTTTTCACCTGCTTTCTCTGTGCCCCCTCTCAAAGAGCTGCTCCAGCCCAGCATCCCTTTCTCTAGCACAGACATCCACAGCTGCACAATTCTGCTCTTCATTTTTTCCCCCTCCTCCTGGGTTTTGTGATCTATTCATTACACAGTTTGTGCTACCCCATTAAAAAAAAAAAAAAAAAAACAAAAAAACATGACTAATGGGAACAGGCAAGGTTGTGCTGGAAAGGACAGTGGCTGGGGTGACCACCACCCTGAGGATCCCCATTAGGGCCTCTTGGGGCCCCAGGTGAACTGATCTGGATAAGAATGATGGATCAAAGGGAGCCACAGCCCCCTCAGTGCTCAGCTACTCCTTGGCTGGACCCAAGGTTCAAGCTCCTGATCTTTTAACTCAGCCTTTGAAGTTACTTTCACATTCATTCTCCTGCTCCTAAATATTCCCCTCTGCAGGGATTAAAGCTGGTAGTAAAATATCTCACAAATGTTTATGATCACTATTACACCTGTTCCTAGAAGAATTTCACAGTCAGTTGAGTCACATTATTCTTCTCATATTGGCCTTTCCTGCCCTGGTATCCAGATTTCCCAATCAGACAAACCAAGAGAGAGCCCTGGCAGGTTATGAATTCAGAGCATTCTTTAAAGTGTTTTAAACTCAAATCCTCACCAAATGCAGACATGCAAGCCAGGCAGATAATGAGATGTCTTCAACAAGCTGAACTGCAAAAAAAAAGAGGGAATGTTTCCTGTAAACATTGCCTCTAAAGCACTGGGATGTGTATGGCCAAGAACTGAAGCCAGCTGCTATAATTTCTAGATCAATTTTATCCAAATAAAGGCATTCCTCCTCTACATTGCACAGCTTTGATCCTTTAGGGAGGAATTCCAGTCACCAGTGTGAGTTCCTACTGATCTGGATACAACCAATACTCTAGCATGCAACAGGCTGGGCAGAAAAGCAGGGGGAAAATTTAAGCTTTCCTTGGCATTTATTCAGCCTGAATTTCCCGACAGAAAAACAAAAGCTCAGCACTTATGGGTGAAATTCCCCCATGACAGAGTAAGGTTTGTCTTTCAAAGAGGAGCTAAGGCAGGCCATTTGGAATTAGACTCTACAAAGTCTAGCTAGAAGCAGGAATAGGAAATAGAGTCCTTGAGAGTCCCCTACTCCCATCAAAATCACCTGGAAATCCCAGGTGCTGTAAGGAGAGGAGAGTCTCCATTTGTAAAATATTCCTGGCCAGAGTTCAAGTTTCACTGTGATCACTCACTGCCAATCAACTTTCAGCCCCTTTTCTCCTGTAACCTACTTCAGCTGTTAGCACCAAGCAGCAATAAAACCATATCCATGTTCACTCAGAAATCACATTGAAATGCCTTCATGCAAAGGGAAAAGTTTCACATCCTACACATCAGATTTCACGTGGGAACAACTTTCAGACTTCCAGCACAGAATAATTTTTCCAGTAGGAAAAATCAAGTCCTATAGTAAAGGCTGATCTAATAATTATATTCACAAGGATCATTCCCCATCTTTGAATGTCTGTGAAATTGTCACAGAGATACCACAGCTATATCCTCCCCAAGATCTAAGGAAAATCTTATCTCATCCACTGAGACACAGTGACTTGCAGCACAGTGTTCAATAGTTATAGCTCTGTCCTAAAAGTCTAATTGCACAACACAGTAAAAATAGATGCAACACGAGCACTTACAAAAATGTACTGCAATGTCAAACAGCTCTGCCAAAAAAACACAATGGCAGGCCTTGGTCCTGCAAAGCCCCACATGCAGTCACGCTGCTTTTTCACACATTTGGAATAGCTTTTCTAAAATCCATGCAGCTATCCATAACAGGCAAGGCCTTTTGCAGGACCAGGGGACTGCTTTACTTGTCCTACTGGTGGAAAATTAGACCTGTTCACTCCTATGTAACCTCTTTCAAACAGTATTGAATTACCTACAAGTTACTAAAATTAGACTAACAAATAAATTACTTTGCAGTCGAGCTGATAAAATGTGACTGTTTACATATGATTTAATCCTAGAACTAAGATTAAAGACTACTTCAAACAGAGCCTTTATCCAGTATGTCACATAAAACCCTGTTTGGTTTCAGCAGAGCCGAGAATGACTTTAACAACCTTGTTAATCACAGATTAAGAATGGAAAAGGTCCTGCTTGGCACCAGGTGTGCCATCAATAACAACTGGGATGCAGGGGAGCTGCAGGACGACTGAGCTCGAGTGCCAAGGAGGAGCTCCAGGGCTGGAGCTGTGCCACACCGGAGCAGAGGCACGGCCAGGCACAGCAGCTCCAGAGCAGCCCGTGGGGACAGGAGCTCCTGAGACCTCCCTCCTCACACCAGCTCTGCCTGAAGTCCTCTAAGCCTCTGGTGGATCCACTTGAAAAGTCAGCAACTATCCCTGGGAATCCAAAACTGCCTAAATCAGTGGTCTCTAGCCCTAATGAAGTCCCCTCCCCTTTTGCTGGTTTGTGTTTTGGATTAAACAAGGCACAAGGCTGATGTTCCTCGCCTCTCCCTTGGCAAGGGCACCATAGGCATGTGTTAAATACATGTTAAAGTCCTTGTCCATCTCTGGGAAAGCCCAGCACTTCAGAGGCACAGGCAGAGGCTGAGCACAAGTCTTTGTTGGCACAGCCAGTGGAGCTCCTGCCACCCTCCTCTCTGGAGAGCACAGGCACCTGGCACCAAGGCCAGGCTCAGGGACAGGCACCTGGGCACTTCTCACGGCAGCTGCCATCTGCCAGCACCTCACCTGGCCATGCCTGCACCTCACCTGGCCATGCCTGTACCTTCTGCCCTGCCTCTTCTCTGGTGCTCCACAGTACAGGTACAGCCACCCTACACCCTCCAGCTCTCCCCTCCAAGAGCATCTTTCTGCTGGGGTGCAATCAGCCCCTCTCAGGTTAGAGTGTGGTCCACGGCTGACTTGCAGGAACCACCACGGAAGAGATGTGAGGTGGAAATGGGCTGAAGTAGGAAGAAGGTCCAGGCCTACAGGACCCCAAGCCTCAAGTGAAGCCCTGCAAGGTCCTTTCTGCTCATCCAAGGCAAAATTCCAGCACCACAGGCTCTCCCAACCCTACCAAACCACACAGGGAGAAGAGAAAATCTGTTCTACATTAAAGATATCTAAAGTCATTAAAAACACAACCACAAAGGCTTTGCATGAGCAGCCCTTCTCATATTTACCTCCCATGCAGTCCCAAGGTCCCCTAAAATGAACCAGAGACACTTTGCACATCAGAAGTTGCAACAGCTGCCCTGTGCACTGGACAAGCTTTCCCACCAAAAACCCACTACAGAAACTTTGCAAGCCCATCTTTTAGGTTTTAACTCTTGCTCTGCAAAATCCAGGTGTATATGGGCAACGCACAGCACACTGGGATGGCATCCAAGGATCCAGTGGGCATTGCCAGCCCCAGCTCACCTCCAGCACGTGAAGTCAGCACAGCCAGCCTGACTGACCAGCTGCAGGTGAGTTATCTCCCAGCTGTTTGTTGTAGTCAAGACAGAAAATAAAGGGGGGACAGACATTTCTTTCCCCAGGATAATTTTAAATGTTTGTCATAAATCTCCCAAAGGTAAAAAGCAGAAGAAAAGATCTGGAATCCTCCCTTCTGCTGTGCAGGAGATAAGCTGTGATTCAGCATGAAAGTCCTTCTGAGTTTTTCCTAGTTCCCATTACTGCACTGCCCAAATATCCCATTGTGAAACAAAGTCTCCCCCAGCGAGGTGCAGTGCCAATGCACAAGAAACATCAGGGGGTTTACAAAAGAGAAGAGCAACCCTGGCGCCTGATATTCTGAAAACGCTGTGCAGCCGACCTTTGGGAAGCAGTTCTGAAATCCCTCTCATCAAAACAGAGGCTCCTAAAATCACTTCTCATATTTTATAATGTTGGTCAGATCTCCGCCCTGACAGTTTAGCAGTGGAATTCAAGTTTATGATCTGTACTCCACAGCCTTTACTTGCTGCAATTTACTGCATGTTAAGGCCCAAGCAACTGCAGAGAGCACGCACAGAATTATCTTCCTGCTTATATTGCATGTGGTTTGCATTGTTCAGCTTTTATTGTGTGCTCCATGCTATTAATGCCTTGTGTTTCTATAGCATCTGCCAGGTGAAGGACTCAACAGTAAAGAAAGGTAAATGCAGCTGAAGAACACAGCCAAGTCTGGCAGAACCCCCTACTCTGTGGCCATTTTGACAATTCAAAGCTGTCTTGTAAAGTGCTGAGTGGTGCCTTTCTGCTCCTGCAAGAAGCCTGTGCTCCTCTGCAAACTGCTGCCAAGCTGGTGCAGGACCAGACTAGTTTATCCCTGCAGTTCCCCTGGGTAAGTGACTCTGAGCTCTCTGCCCTTTCCACAGTGCAGAGCCAGTGCCTGCACGTACCCATTTCCTTGGGAAGCTCTGCAAAAGGGCAAAGCTGAAAAATGCACTGCTGTGCAGCCAGCCCTGATCCAGCTCTTCCTCCCCTGCAAGTCCTGAGGGCTTTACTAGCATGCTACTGTCAGTACCAGAGAAAAGGAAATTCTCCCGAAGGTGTTCGGGAGCCAGGACTAAGTGTGCTGACAATTATTTTCTTTGCACAGAGCTGCCATGTGTTCAGGTTCTCCTGGATAGCTCTTTTTTCCCCTCATACAAGTCATGCATAGCAGAATTAGAAGACTTTATATATTTGCTGAAAAGGTGGAATTTTCAAAGGGAAATAGAGATAAGCAACTGCTTGTCTAGGATTCCTGGCTCTCCAGCAGCCAGTTTGAGAGTAGCAGTTGCTGGACTTTTGGCATTCCTGGTTTGTCACATATATAAGGATCAGCTACACAACAGACACGTGGCCCTGAAGATCTGAGCCTGCTCTGTGCTTCTACAACAATCCCAGTGTCTGAGATTACCCTGTGTGTGCAGATCAACTGCACAGGACACACACACAGGATGCTCCCTGCAAATGGTGCATTCATTGTGCCAATAGACAGATTTCTGCAAGGAAATATTTACCTCCACTTGGCTTTTAGCAAGTCTTCCTGTACCTCAGCCTGTCAGTGGGATGCTGTCATCAATCCACAAATCCTGCAAACACCCAGGACAGATATAATTTCAGTTGAATCAAAAAGGTCACCCAAGAGCAGCACAATAACACAACCAACTCAATCACACGGGGTATTTGTCAGATCTTGTTCCTGTGTGTTCTTCTCAAATCTGACTCTCTTTAGATTCTGACTGAGCCATCACACTTCTGCCTGTGCCCCCGGTACTCAGACATATGTTCAGCTGTGGTTAAATTTGACTTCTTGTTGTGTTATGCAACTGAGTTTTACTCAGTGTTATCTTTTGATTGACTCCTCCACTATTCCCCTCCCAACGGATTTATCTGAGGCCAATGACAGCCAGCAAATACTTACTAGGACTCTTGTCTTTGGCAGCACATGCTGGCAGTAAGTGTTTTCAGGCAGTTTGAGAAGTGGGTGTCACTTACATTAGCTCACTCTCAAATCTTGACTCACCCTTCATGCACATAATCCCTCCTGCAAATTCTAGGCCATGGATTTTAATAGAGTTTCCAAAGTAGGTGTGAGGGCCACTGGCTGTGCTAATTTAGTTCCTATTGATTTATCTTGTCTCCTTTCATGGCAGCAAATTGTAAATGCTTCCTTTGCTTCACTGGGTGTTTGCTCCCTGTGTGACAAGTCTCTAGCATTGATGGAATGTGTTAGTGAAAAGTGCCTTGATGTCTGTTTTCAATATCACAGAGACAGAGCCATCATGCAGTGACAGTCCCACTTTGGGAGAGCTGTCTCGTTCAGCCTCTGCCCATTTACCCAGAGAGGAGAGCTGGGCCCTGTGACGTGAAGACTCCATAGTAAGACACAAATAACACTCCAGAAGACATTAAGTACACCTGTCTTTAGCACTGGAGGTCAGACTTGCTGTCAGTGCAGGGCAAAGAAGTGGAAGTCCATGGTACAGCACTGCAGTAGAAGAAAACTGATGCTTCATTGGTGTGAGCAAAGGCAGCTCCATCCAGCCTTTTGTACGCATGTTTAATTAGGGCTTGGTCCAGTCCTGAGCCCTGAAAAAGGCCTGTGATCCAGCTGCTTTTAGTTCTCACTCTTGATTTGAGTACTAATCACATATTTTTTTGCAAATATAGCATGAAGCATTCCCTCTAGGGAAAAGGACATTTAGATGGAGCCTACAAAGACCATAAATTTTCTCTTTGGTTATAATTATGTATTACATTAATGTTGTTTTTTTAATGAACAAAACAAGTGACTTAATTTTATAATTACACATTTGAAAAAAAGAAGTGTTACAGATGCCTTTTGCAGTGTGTTTCCCCTGCCTCCTGCACTGGGAATCCCAGCCTGTGCCTCTGAAGGAGATATGCTGGGACTGGCAGTTGCCAACTCAAATCCACAAACTTCTGGTTGTGCCAGTTTGTGAATTACAGACCTGCTGTCTGCAAATGACTGGTTTTCAAAGCAAAGGCAGCCATCATTTCAAAGGCTGAGAAAGAAATATATCATAAATCAGTGTATGTGGATTTTATTAAAAGATCTAATTAAATTTTGTTCTGTAATTCCAATGTGCTGTTTACACACACAGTGTATTTTTTTTCTTCCTCTTTTTGGCCATGAACACAAGCAATATACCTTATAATTCTTTTCCTCCCTAATATGCCTGTTTTTATGCTGGTAAAGTAACATCTTAGCCTATTGTAGCTTGTTACAGTGCACTGTAGAATTTTTATAGTATGTTACAGTCTGGTTTGGAGATCATCCAACCCAGCAATCTGCTTCCTTTTAAAAAAATAACATAAAATACTGCATTTTTCATAATATGTATAAAGCCATGCAGAAATCCAAGCACGGAAAATAAACAGAGCATTGCCAACACCAAGCACTTAGCAGTCCTGTCCTAGGCCACAAAATCACAAGTTTGCCTTACAAATCTTGAGATTTCAACTAAACATAATTTTGGGTTTCCTCTATTTGCCTTTCTTCCTTTTAAAACTTTTTGGTTGTTTTTAAGCTATTCTGTACAATAACAAAATTGTTAATTTACCTTCAGCTTTAAAAAATGCTGAAATTATCACATAATTACAGGATATGAAGAACCAGAGCTTTGAAAAACAACTGTAAGAAAATCTATGGTAAAAGTGTGAAAGTTGCTGCCACTGCAGGCTGAAATCCACTACCTGGCATAGAACTGACACACCCTCATCCCTTTTAACCCTCTCTGGGATGCTCAGAGAGCAAAGCAGGAGCTAAGACTGCCCTAAACACATGCAGCAGTTGCTTGCCTCTACTTCCTTTTTTCCTTTTGAAAATTCAAAATTTTCAGCTTACTACTGGACAGGTTTTCTGCTACCAAACCAAACAGGATTCCAGGCTGGAAAAGGTATTTCAAAATAACTTGAAGTGTTTAGTTCAACCTAAAATATAATTTCCTTTAGCAGAGTTTTGGATACTTTTTTTCCTCAGGAAACACTGAAAAGAGAGCATTATTGATCAATCCACATCAGACACTGCTTCCCCCTAGCTGTTCTGCAAAACTCATAGTCAGAAGCTGCTGTTCTCACTGCTCTTGTGCTGGTTCAGCTTCCATGGAGACACATCCATGCCCTTCCTTAAGGACAGGCAAGTCTGGTGTCACTGAGAGCTTGAGCAAACCCACACGTGCCTGAGGCTCACCCAGGGATGCACAAGGGGTTCTGGTGCTGTCCTGGTTTTATACACAAGTCACACAGAGCTCCCACACCTCTACAGGCATTGTTAGTCACTGTGTTTGTTAAAGGGTCAGAGAAGCACCATAGCCTGGGCAGTGGCACTGCAGAACCACGGCTTGGGAAGGGTTGGGCTGCCTTCCCATCCTCCACCTGCACCCAGATCCTTAAAGTTCACAAGATGGGCCTGCCCAGATTTCCCTGGTAAAACAAAAGCACTTCTTTGTAGTCAGCAGGGCCAGACAAACAAGCATTAAATGACAGGCCATCTGTCTTCTGCAGCCCAACCTCAGGCAGGACTCAGAGGGCCTTGCAACAACAACCCAGGTGTCAAGCACCTCTCCTTGGCTCTGCCCTGTGCCTGGAGTCAGCACCACATCCTGGGCAGAGCAGGGACCATTGACACTGCCCCAGGCTGTCCTGATTCCTGAGACACTCATGGAGCTGCTCAGGGGTGGCCTTGGTGAGCCTTCACCAAAGCATCCAAAACCCAGCTGCAGACTGGGGAGCTGGGAACTGATTTTACCATCCTGGGCCAAAAGCTCAAGGCCCAGTCTTGTAAATGATGAGCTCAAGGAGCCCTTGCTTACATGAGCAGCCCCACACTCAGGCAGGAGTGCCTGGCTCCACGCATGGATCCATTTACAGATGATTTGCTCTGAAGTACATTAATTAGAGGGCATCTTTCACTGCGGAGCTGGTTGCCAGTAGAAGGATTGTGAGCTGCAGATCTATTCTCAGTGTTGACATGTAAGGGTAGCATCACTTCAGCAGTGATAGGAAGGTGTTGAAGGGATAAAGCCCATCCTCCCAGTAACTTCAGCTCTGGAATCACAGCAGGCCATGAGCCAGCCAGGCACTGATTTGCTCTGTTCCACAGCCCCAGCATTAACATTGAGCAAGTGCCTGTAGGGTTGCAAAAACATCACTCTGTGCTTGCCATGTTCATAGGTAAAAGGCAAACTTATGGGAAAGCTAACAAACATAAAGCAGTTGAGGAAAGATACAGGCTCAGATCCATTTTAGATGCCCAGTTCCTATTGACAAATCCCCTGGAGTTTGAAGGATACACATTGAACCGCAAACTCAGGGCCTCAATGCTGCTGTGGAGAGGCTCACACTGACCTCCCCAAGATCACACAAGGGCTGCACCAATGCAGGGAAAATCAGGCCTGCTCTGTCACCCTCTCCATCAAAGTACACAGGTGTGAGCCAGACAGCTTCACCTTGCAAGACAGAGGCTGGGTTGGAGTGCAGCAGCATTAGTGGCCAAGCTCCCATGTCCACAGCCCTCACAAGAGACCCCCTGGTCCCCTGGGACATTGTACCCTGTTCCCATCAGCTGACAAAGGCCTTTGCTCTAGGAGAAAAAAAGAAATGAAAAAAGTGGCACGGTTGTCTGTGAAATTCCATTGATCCTTAAACGTCCCCTTACGTCTACCTCAGGCCACACTGTGAGTCAGTTTGACACATACGAGGGCTGTTTCGCAAGGCAGCGTTATGTGTGCCCAGATGTGATCAATCACACAGAGCAAATAACCCTCTCCAACAGCTGCCCAGATCCAGCAAGGGCAAATGTCACTGCTGTGCCAGTGGCAAGCCCACAAGCCTTCACAGCCACACAGGGCAGGGTCCTCAGAGACCACAGGACTTGTGAGAAAAGGGCCTCGTGAACGTCATCCTAATGCCACATCCCCCAGCAGTGAGGGTACCATGCAAGAATGATTTCTGCCCTGAAAAAGGAATCAAGTCCTGCCCAACTTTTAGGCCAAAGCATCTCCCATGTCCTGGAGCTGTGAGGCTCCAGGGGTTGTTCTAATATCTACCTGCGCTCACGGGGCACTCACAAAGGCATGACATTAATTTGTACGTGGTTGCAAAATAGCATGAGAAGGTTGTGGGTCTGCTGGCACAGCCTGAGCTGTCATATAGGATAGAGAGTGGATAGGAGAACAGACTGGGGTCAATATGAAGTGAAGAACTGTTCAGGAATGTCTGCTGAAATAGCCCCTGAACTCTGTGAAGACTTTGCAAGCAGCACTGTAAACAGCTTTCTATTAGGTTTTGGCCCTCAGCTTGTAGGGGCAAACCCACAATTAAAACAGGCTGCAAAACCAGGGAAAATAGCAGCACAGAGCGCCACAAATCCCCTGAGAGGAGAAATTCTTCATCCAGTGTCCGGGCAAACACTCAGTGCAGATGTAATGGCAGAGGTTTCTGCAGCCTCTTCTACAAGGTTTCCCCCTGGGTGTCCCTGCAGAGGAGGGCAGCTCTCCATGGGAGCCAGCCACAGGCGGGCTGGGGACAGCCTCCAGATCCCCCAGAGACAGGCAGGGGATGCCTTCCAGATCAACACTTGCTCTACGAACTCCTCCTGTGCTGCATGAGCCATGCCCAGGTCCCCACTGAGGGTGGGTGTCTTCAGGCCAGGGCTCAGATCTGAATGGGGTGGGTGAGACAAGATGTTCGACTTGTACCCTTGTAACCTCTGCTCTAAACAAAGGGGCAAAGCCATTAAGTAAGACAAAAGCAAATAAAAAATCTGGATGGTGAAAGAGCCTATGTGTGTGGAAAACACGGTATTGACCCAATAGGGCAGGGAGCAAAAACTGCAGCTAGAATCACAGCTTAGGACAGCACGGTCTGAACCATAGCAACACACTTAGACCTCTGTGTCACAAAATCCCCTTTTCTCAAGGCAGCCCCCAGCAATCTGGACAGCAGATTGTCCAGTGGCACCGGGTGTGAGGATGGCAGGAGCAAACCCTCCCTGTGGAGGAGCCAAATGCTCCAGGAGCACTTATCCATAGCAGCAAGTGAGCTCCGGCACTCTCCACAAAGAGCCGTCTTGCTAATTGAGCAAGCCAAAGATTTTCTGGAAGGAAAACAAATATATTTGCAGACAGGCTAAAACAATAAAGGAAACTTTAAAAGGCTGAACAAAGAGACTGCAAAGTCAGTGACAGACGTTAAAATCTCAGTAGCAGCTGCCTGCAAGGGGGCAGTGGGGTCTCACTGCCCTGCCGGTGCAGCACGAGGCTCCGGAAATCTGAAAGATGTTTCACACAGCACTACATTATCAAAGCCAGAATCTGCATCTAGCATTCGAAAAAAAGGAGAAGCGCTGAAGCCGTGCAGTCTCCTTGGGGAGGAGCCAAACGCCGCGGAAAGACGGAGGTGTCTGAGCCGGGAGGAGACGCTCGAGGTGGCTGCGAGGTCCCCGGGAGCACGGCAGGGAGCAGGGAGCCTGTCCCTCCCTTGGGAAGCTGGAAAGATTACACAGCTTCATCACAGACCTTTTCCAAACAAAAGACCTTTTATTCTTCCTGTGGTTCAACTGTCTGAATCAGCTGTAAGGCTGCAGAACTGCGGGGTGGGAATGTAGAATCCTGAATCCCTGGTGAGACTTTGTTGTCACCTTGAGGCAATGGCTGGTCACGGGAGCATTGAAGATGGACACTCACCAGGGAAATTCCCAGCTTTGATACCCAAGCTGAAGAGTGAAGGAATTAGTCATCAAGAATTTGGCACAGCAAAATACATTTTTCCAGAAGAGACCCATCTATAAGTGGCCATTTTCTCCAACACAAACCACACGCCTTTGGCAGATATTTGAGGATGATTATACTGAGATTCTAATCTTCTATGAAAATTAGGATGTGCCTAAATTCATTTATATTTCCTACTTCTAAGCCTGACTGTAAAGATGTGCTTCTATCCCTGCATTTCCTTTAATGTCACAAGAGAGGGGTTTCCTCACAGCATTCACAGACAAAACTCTCCAAAGCTCCATTAATGGAGCTGCTTTCCATGGCTGTGGAGAAGCTGGAGGGAGGTGGGTGCCTGGCCTCTGGGAGTGGAGTGAGCAGCCCCAGAACTGCTTACCTCTGGAAGCAATTACTTAATTCAGGAATCCACCTAAATCCTGGTCTAACTGCTAAATTAGATGTTAATTATTGTGTTGATATTCTGTTCTCCCTGACTTTCAAAGTTGGAACTGCTGCCTGTTCCATTGCTGCCTGTTCTGTTCCATTGCTGCAGCACTGCTTGAGATGCTTCAGCCAAGGCTTGGTGTGATTAATCCAGACCATCTCTTCTCACACACTGTGGGCCACATTTGTGGGGTAAAATCCAGAGTCATTCCTTTGACATGACACATTTCGTAGTCATGACTGAAAATTAATGGCTAAATAGGAATTCTGGATTTACAGCAATGAGACTAAAAGGAAAGTTAGAATTTGCCTTTGACAATTAACTGGAAGGAATACAAGGTGTGAATTTAAAGCACTGTAGTTATGACTGAATTGTTCCTCAAAGATACTCTTCATTCTGGAATAAACCAGTAGAATTTAGGAATAAGTGTTCCAGAGTAATATGGGGCTTTTTTGCAACTCTGGAGTAACAATTTTAGCAGGGAAAATTTAGCAAGATGATCATTTTATGCTTTATCTTCTGGTCATCCGAGAAACTCCCTTCCACCTTATGTTTTTCAAACCCAGTTGACTCTTTCTCCTGAAAAGAGTTTCTGTTTATAAATGCAGTGGGAAATTCTACAGGGCTCACCTGCACCACTTCCTTTCAGCATTAGCTTTTATTGCTTTTATTTAAAGTGGAGAAAAAATCACACAGCAAAGAAAACCAAGCATTTGTAGGAGTATGGCAACATTTTCCATACATGCTTTCCCCATGAGTCAGGGTCCATCCTGTGCACTGACACATCCTGCAGACTTGCTCTGACTCGTGGGGCAAAGCCATGGGTGTGCACAGCACAGGGAGACACCCAGAGAAAACAGAGGGAAAGTTCTGGATCCAGGAGTGCCACAGGAGACATAGTTCCCCAGGCATTTTCTCCCATCTTCTCAGTGTGCTGGCTGCTCACCTTGCTCTGCACTATGAAAACTGTGGAGGTGCTAGCACGCAGCTCGTTGGTGATGGGCTTAGGATGTCTGGAAGAGCTCTGGGAGCTGCAGTAACAATAA
Organism: Onychostruthus taczanowskii; assembly: GCF_017590055.1. Taxonomy (NCBI): domain Eukaryota; kingdom Metazoa; phylum Chordata; class Aves; order Passeriformes; family Passeridae; genus Onychostruthus; species Onychostruthus taczanowskii. The sequence goes on from NW_024500350.1 coordinate 4,901,518, forward strand.
ATACCCCTGTGCATCTCACAGCTTCTGCTGAAACTGGGAAACTCAGGCTTGTCTAAGCCTGAGAGCGATTCCAGCCGAGTTTATGCATACAGAGCACACGGCTGTTCCCACAAAACACCACACCTGGACACATTTATCCTGGAATAAAATGTGACTTGATACTACCCACTTTACTCCCTTGGAGAGTTCAGTTGCACTGGCTTTAAAAGCGGATTAGGGTAACACAGAACAATGCTCTATTTATTCCACAGTGAGTTGTGCAGGAATACAGATGATGGAATGAGTCCATCCCTAAAATTAAACCTAGAAAAGCACACATTGAATTGCATATATTAATAACCAGTATGTATCATTTCAGTGTGCAAATGGCCTTTGGATCTGGACAACTCAGGTGACTATCTGTCAGCAAGATTTCCTCCCCAAAACAGTGTTATCTAATCTGAAAGCTAGGCAGATATTTCAGTGGCTTGGATTGTGATTTATAGCCTGGTGTATGAGTCCAAACCTCTTGAATGATCTTAATTAAACTCTGAGGGTGAAAAATTAATCACCATAGTTATTTTATTATGCATGAACAGTAAAAAAAATACTTCAAATTTACATAATGTCTAACAGAAAATTATTTAGTAGTCACATTGAGACTCAGATTATTATTAATTATTTAACTTGTCCTTTTATCATTGGGGAGGAACAGGCAACATTTTGGCACCAAGTTTCTGGACAGCAAAAGGAAAAGGGTTGCTTTGGTATTTCTACCTTCTCCCACAGGTGGCCAGGCTCCATACCTGCTCCACTCCACTGCAATGATGCCCAGTGCCTGCTCCTCTTCCCAGGAACACTTCTTTATCAGCACTCTGTCTCCAAAAATCATTTTCCCAGCAATATATAACATCCACTGAATGCCACTAATAAATCTCCAAGCTGTCCCTGCATGGAAATGATTTGTTCTTGGTGCTGGGCAGGTTTCTATGTGCAGGTTTCTCAAACAGGCAGAACATGAGGGACAGGAACTGCCCTGCAGGTGCTCCTGAATGAGCCCCACTTTGTGTCACCATCACATGCCCAGGACTCAGCTTTACCTTTGGGATGTCTCTGACGCAAACCCTGCATGGGACTGCTAGATGAAGTTGTATTTACCCCCTGGGTCTCTCCAAGGCCCCTGGGTGACAAACTGAGCCTCAAAGCAGCAGGTTGGTACCAGCCAAGCCTCTACCCTGCTGCTGGGGTGGAACAAGCTCTCTCCACTCTCTGTGTGCTGTATTGACTGCTCTCTGAAGGGAAAATTACCCAGGACATCCTCACAGATCTCTATGACCTCCTCAGCCTATTGCAGTATCTGAGTTCCTGAAGAACCAGGCTCTTCCTCTGAGGAGATGAACAACCTCCTCACTGAGGTCCTCTGCACTGAGGACTCCAGGAGAGACACAGCCTGGAAGGTCTCCTCAGAAACCTCCCCCAGTCCTTCCCCCACACTCCATGTGCAGGTTTTTCCCAAGGCACTCCCTGGATGGCTGTGCCAGGAGCAGGACGTGCGCTGGGCTGGCCGCCTGCACTCGGTGGGACCATAAATCACAGAGCCACAGCGCGGGACGTGCCGTGGCACCCGCGGAGAACAGGGGAGCACATTGACAGGGCTGGCCACGTATCAATGCATCAACCCAGAAGAGAGCCCCCAAGGTAAAGACAACAACCTGCTTTATCAAATTATCACTTTAATGAGCCAAGGTTGCAAATAATAATGTGGGCTAATAGCTTGGTATGGAATGAAGCAAAACAGAATATGGACTGGAATGAACTCTGCAAAACACAGTATACTTTTTATACTGATATTCCTTAAGAAAACCTATAAGTAATATTGAAATGGAGAAAGTATCCCAACAATCAGCTTCAGAAGGAAGTCAGGGAGTGCCTGGCAAACTCTGACGTGCTCCATTGCATTTGCAAGCTAATTTGGAAAATTATTACACCACAGGAGTCCTTACAGGAGTCCTTTCATCACTGGTGAGAAACCATTGCCTCACGATAATATCAGCAGAGATCAGCCTGGATGCTCCTCTGCAGCCCTGCTGAAGTGGCTCCCAGACCATGTGGGGTAACATCACTCTTCACTCCCCTCACTGGGGAGCCACAGAGGAGGACTGAGCTGCTGGGCTGCCCTAAGCTCCACTGACACACTCAGCTGGCACCCCCAGCTCTCAGAAAAGGAAACTGAGGCAGAGATCGATTCACAGAAGAGGTCAGAGATCAGGTACAGGGACAGCAGCTTGGAGATTCCAGATTTTTCTGGCCATCTACAACCTCACCAACAGGATCACCACACAGAAGAAATTTCACTTACAAGTGCTGTTCCTACTGGTTTTTAAGTCATCAAGGTGACAGCATGTCCTGACACCGCCAGGGCCACCCTGCCAACCCCCCCTGCAGCAGGACAGGCAGCACTTCCAGGCTTTTCTAAGTAGAACAGGAAGTGGGAATGCAACACCATGGAGTAACTTAGACATAACTGAACCTGTTTGGTAGCCCCAAAAGATATCCCACCTCACAGCATGTCACGTGCCTATGCCAAAGTGGCACTGGACGAAGCCTCAGAGGATGCCAGGCTGCGCTGGAGCTGTGCCAGAGGAGGGATGTTAGTCAGTGCAGTACGTATTTATACACCAGTCTTAGAGAACAGCAATGCCCACTTGTCCTCAGATCTTTGTATGCCTGCGGAGAGGTTTCCAGTTACACAAATTTATTGCAGGGTGACACCCAGAGATCTGATTTCTTGAGAGAGATAATGCAGTCCAGGACTTTCTGGCAAGGAGCAGAAATGTCAGTGTGACAAGCTGATCGCTTACTATACCATAACTTAATACATCCTGTGCGTGTTTGGGAGGATGTTTTTGATGAACTGGCAACCCAAATTAGCAAGGAATTTTTAGCATGTGCATCGTCTTCTCATAGTCAGGTATCAAGATTCACCTTGAATGGGAAGATCATTCCCTGAGCATGACTCCATTTGCTCTAGCATGGCAATTTATGACTCCAAGGTGCTTGGAGGGATGAGTGGAGAGGGGAATGTCTGCAATTATTCAGGGAAAGCAGATGCTATCAGACAAGGCTGTACCACTGGCTTCTCTGAGCAGGGCAGCAGAGACAGCTCCCAGCATTGCCTCTTGGTGACCTGGACACAAAATGGACAGCAATGTCCTGTTTTCCAAGCAGAAGGACAGTTTGGGAGTGATTTGGTATGCTGCCTGATCCCAGACAGTTAACTAAGTCCTTCTTTTGTAAATCCCTGTAAGAGCAGGAAGCCAGGTTGGTGATTTTTTGCTTCCAGCAAAACCAAGGACTCTGCAGGGGTATTGCAATAATGGAATTAAATCCTGCAATGGTGGACTTAAATATTGCAATAGTGGATCACAGAGGGAAGAAACAGGGTGGCTGACAGGAGTGTGGGCAGTATATAATTCAAATTGCAGAGGAGGAGGACAGGTTTAGGCCTACAGCTTTGTTATCTCACTGCAGTCAGATCCTGTTTACTAGACTGACAAACACAACAGCTCGAGAAGTGAAACTGTTTACTTGTAGTAAACTGCTGATGCTCACAGCTTTTGCTCCACGTGCCTCTCGTGTTGCTTTCCCATCCTTCCAAATATAATCTTCTGTGGCAGGCAAGATCTGGAAGGCTTTTAAGCAGGAGTCTCTTCCCAAAGGGCACTGTGCAGTGCAGTTTGGCCTTTACATATCACTGCCACTCAGGATATAGAAAGAAATTATCTTTCTGGAGATTAAACAGGAATCCATACAAACTCAGAAACAGGCAGATTAATTGCTACGAATAATATTAGCAAACCTGTACACCATGTGCAGGGCATGGCTGTGCAGAGTGTTTATGTGTACCTATGTGTGTATCTTTACAGAGTAGGCTGAGTAGGTGTGTGTGCATAAAATCTGCCCACAATTTCACAATTTAAGTTAACTGGGGGGAGGGCAAAGAAGGCTGTGGGCAGGGAACAGAAGCATGAACCCATTTCTCCTATGAACTGGATGAATTGTTAGTTTGGGGAATTCTCACTGATGTTCCTGCCCAACCCATGAATTCAGCTCCAGATCCTTGTGGGAGCCACGAAAAGCCCAAAACCATCCTTTCCTCTTTCTCCTGCCTATGTTATCTGGATGCAGATCTAGAGCTTCTATAGAAAAGGAAGCAAAAGAATTTCCAAGATCCAGAGAGAAAGAGTAGGGCTCTGAGGACAGAAAAGGATGGATGTGGCATTAAAAAACACCCAGCAATTTACCAGTACAGAAGAGGCACCCAGGTACTGCCAGGGCCCACGAGGCTGCCCATGGTCTGAAAATGCTTTGAGAAAAGCAGCAGAATAAGGAGACATCGAGGTCACAATAAAATATGTGCTCCTCACATACAGTACTAAGTGAAATGCTGGCCCACTGAAGTCCATGGGAGTTTTGTCATTGATTTAAGTGGGGCCATAGTTCTACCCTGGTCCTTTATTTCTTCTGTTGGTAATATTGTAAACAGCCTCACTAAGTTATAAAGTGGAAACATGCCCAAGGCATCCTAGTGATGAGCTACATTGCTGTAGGTGGCAACTAAACTGTAAATAAAGCTGTAACTCTTTGACTTAGCCCACAACAATGTTTTCTCCTAACTAGAAATTCAGGCTTGATGTAGAGCAGGGAGAACACACTGACTCAAAAACCTCCCAGGGCAGATTGACATGGAAGATCAAGTTGATTCCAGGAACACAAGTAACTGACCTCTCTATTTTAGAAAAATCATTCGTTGTCTGCAAAGCTCTAGCACATAAAATGTATATGAGCAGATCTGTAAAAAAACCAAAAAACCCAAAACCAAACAAACAAACAAACAAACTAAAACCAAAACAAAACAGCAAAATCCCCAAGCAAAGTCTGACATCAGCTGAAAAAAGAGCAAGCAAGATGACAGCCCTCTGGGCCTAGGGTTTTTAATTGCACTCCACAGATCTTGCTGGAGGTGAGTTGGTTTGGTTTGGTTTAGGAGTTGGCTCCTGAGTCCACACCTCCCAGATTACTGGGCTCTCCACCAACCTTTTAAACACCCAGAACTTTTACAGGGAAAGCACCAAATTGCCTACTTTACAAGGAGAGCTGAGGATAATGGCACTGATATAAAGCTAGATCTCCTTTCCTGCTTGCACTGACAATCTGGGTTTTCTTGCATCAAATCCTTCTCTTGTCTTATTCCCCAGGGCAGTACTGTCAGGGCAGCCCAGCCTCTGGGCAAAGCCAAGCCTGGGTGTTTACTTGGGGAAGGGGCAGGGAAAGTCACAGCTGCACTCAAAAGTCAGGTAACAGAAAGAGGAGAGGAACAGGTCCTGAGTTTAGAAAAGAATTTGCTTTCGAGTTTTAAACGACAACAATATTAGTATGGACACCATTGTGGCATTTCTAAAAGCTAGCAGAAACCCCTGCAGAATAATGAGGTTTGAAATGATAATTCTTGAAATGAGTTTTTCTCTGCTCTATATTGCAAATCCGTGCTTCTCTAGCCTGTGGTGCTCAGCAGAGCAGTGCAGTGCCATGGGACAAGTCACCAGATCTCCTGCTGACCATGGATGTTCCTGGAGCTGTGTAAGCAAACCCCTCAGCAGAGAGCCAGAAGTACCCAAACCTACACCTGAAAGACATACAGGTGTTTAGATCTTCTAATCTGAGCTCCACATCTCACTCAGAGCCATCTTTGGTTCCTCGTGCATCTTTTGATCTAATCCCTGTCCTGACTTGTGTTGGTGATATTGCCACTGGCAACAGGCAAAGTCAGGAATGTAAGAACAAAGGAAGGTAGAACAGAGAGAGACCATCCAGGCCATAAAACCTAACATCATGAAAAACTCATGAGCCTGAAACTTACCTGAATCTCTTACTTTGTAAATAAAAGCTTTTACATCACCTTGTAGACAAACTGGTACAGATATTTTCAATTTGGTCAGTGACACTCCATTTGGGTGGTATTTTAGGTTAAAAAAAATAAAAAATTGTATCAATGAGATCTAAATTATTTTGTTTATTTTCACCTTTCAGATTAACAGAAACTACGTTATTGCTGGGTTGATGCTGATTTAAGCTGGTGAGTATTGGAGTGGCTGACATCTCAAAGCCAAGCTTGAGATGATCAATTCTGCACATGAGAGCTCCACTGATTCCCCTGGCCTTGCACCGTGGCCCGGCTGGGGCAGATCAATCACACTCTGGACACTCCAAGTGGAGAGACAGCACTTAACTACCCTGCACGTGTCTGCTCATCAGGGCAGCACACAACAGACATTCTGGCACTGATTGTCCAAGGGAAGATGAAATAAGAAGGGGCCTACTCTCTCTCATCACTGTGAGACTCAAGATGTTTTAGGGACAGATACCAGACACAGAGACAGATATCAGTAAAGCTCTCATACAAAACCAACACCCAGTACTATTTACTAGGAACCCTGTTTTTTCAGTAGCATCACACATAAAACGCCTGCTCCTGTTCCCATCAAAATTAAAAGCAGAATTCCCACTGTCTGGCCTAAGGATCAGGCCCATTATATATGTTAAGAGTTAGATCAGCAGCTTGAAAAGTCTCTAAAGGGTTTTTATGATGCTGCCTAATTAATTCAGAAGCAAATAGATTATTTCTCAGGAGGTGAAAAGCAGGAATTATTTAAAAGCTGCCTTTAGGCAAACTACCAGGGAATAAGAAAAATGTAACTACTGGTTATGTCAGATTTCATTTTCCAGATCAAAATTCATTGTGTCAGCTCCTTTTCTTTGTTGTGATTCTTTAAAGATGTAACGAGAGCCTGTGTCTGTAGGAAAAGAAGGTGCTTTGCTGAGCCATGCAGCATCTTACTGTACTTTTCCCCACCTAATAAATATCTTCCAAATGGGAGTCTGTGAGGAATGGCAAGAAAAAAAAGATGCAAGTGCTTTCCCATCTTCTCCAGGTAGCCTCTTCGTGGGACAGGAAAACTTCTCACACATTGAATTGTGCAATACAAGGGATATTATGGGTCAATTATTTAAGTGTTGCATGACTGTAACCCCTTATGTTAACTTCTGCATAAAAGAATAAGAAAGGAACTCTTATCCAGAGGTCATGTCTTCTAAACATATAAACACAGGTTTGAGGGGATAGCAGAGCTGCAGATAAAGTCCCACAGCAGGTCAGTGACAAGGATTAGCCACAGTCCCCTGTTCTTGCCAGCACAGGCTGCCTTGAGATTTGCAATTGCTGTAGTTTGGCACAGATCTGCTGAAGCAATTGAAACTACATCTGCCCACACCAGCTCTGGCTTTGGCACCTGTTTTTAGAAGTCCTGGCTGGAGCATCAGAAGATGCTGAAAGGCACCAAACACACAAGTCCTAGGGGAAGTCAAGCTCCCATTATTCCCTCTGAAACAACCCAGCTGAGAGGGAAAGCGATAGGAGAGCTACAGATTCATCACACACTGGTAACTTAGAAAAGCTTTCTTAATGTAAGCTCTGTGTGTAAGAGGTTTGTGCTGCTTAATCCTGTCTAAACCTGCTAAGACACTGCTTTTTAATTCAAGGTTTGACAAAGGAGGGTGTTAAGCCCTGTCCTGCACGAAGAAGCAAACGGTGTGAGGACCCTGTGAAAAGCACAGCAAGCCCAGTGTGAGGCCAAGCTCAGCTTTGTGCCAATCCCAGGCCTGTGGATGGGCAGCAGGGAGGATTGGCAGGCACAGAACAGGCTGGCTGGATCCTGCTGCAATCAGTGGAGGTGCTGTGGCTGAGGGAAGGAGGTGCTGCCCAGGGAACCCATAAATAGGTGCTGCATGCTAACTCCAACAGCTGCACGAACAAAACAGTTTTAGGCATGAAGTAGCCAGATGACCAACCAGAGAAAAAGCATTTGACCAAAAGTCTTTTCTACTTTGTAATATTTTTCCTGCTTTGCTGCAGTAGTGCTGCAGAGGCTCTTCAAAACTGATTCACTCTGCATTGCCTGGAGGATGTGGGAATCATTCTTGTGCAACAGGACGAGCAAAGGGCTCTGCATTATTCACTCCCACTGCACTGTCAGCCCTGTTGGTTCTCCCCACACACACTACGAATGTCACCCACAGCAACCAAAGCCCAGCCTGTGGACCAGGGTGTGTCTTTGCAGGCCTGCTGGCTCTGCTGCTGCTCCCTGGCCAAGGTCTGGCTTTCCAGGGAAGCTGCTGCTTAGCTGCCTTTCCTTTTGGGGCAGGGGGTGTTACATGGCGATTTTGAAGACCGTTAAATATTCAAACTTGGGCTTAGCCAGTGAGATTCAGAAAGCATCAATGTCTGAGCAGGCTGGCTCACCCTCCTGTTTTTCTGGGATGCCCTCCAGGTACCTGAGGACTGTAAAGCAGAGAAAAGAGGAGAGTCAATAATTCACGCTTCTACAGGACCGAATTTAGATAAGCCTGAGCAAACCAAGCCAGCCACGCACTCTGCTGGGGCTTAGCTGCTTCAGTCTTTAAATATTTTTTATGATGGCTCCTTTGAATTCTAAAAGAAAATTAAGCTTGCTGTTTTAAGAGGTTTTGTAAATCTCCTTCCTTTAATTCTCTTCATGTACTCTGTCTGGGTGTGTTCTCATTACAACTAGGAAAGACCTGAAGATCTTGTTTCCAGGTTCTTCAGTGTGGAGCACATATTTGAATTCAAGTCATAAGAATGTGAACATGAAAGAACAAATGTTGAAGAATTTCCTTACTCACTAGTTTTCCCTAGTCTTGACTTAGATCTTGGTGACTCAACTGGTAATTTCTGTATTTTTTCACAACTACAGAGCCAAAACCATACTCGATGTGAATGTGCTGAAATTTACATTTCTTCAAAGAGTTGTCTCTATTTGATACAGTTGCTGTTTGGGCCTTAGGTAACCTGGAATAATTTCTGACTGCAGTGGCGTTTTGATCTCAGGTCTGTACAGCAAAGCAGGAGCTGTGACAGTAAAAGTGAGACTTCAGTCAGAAATGGCCAGGGACAAATGACTAAATCCTGTTGTGCAACTCACTGACCTCTCAAGAATACCTGAGATAAAATTCCTTTGCAAATATGACACAGGTGAAGTGCTGTGAAGAACAGGGCAAGTCACTTTTTATGTGTCCTCCCAGGAAGTCTGGGGTGCAATGGGGAGACAGAGCAATAAAGAATATCATTGGGCCAGGTAGCTTCCAGTTCTTCTCTTTTCAAAAGAAGACAGAGCCAAAATAAGGGAAAAAAAAAAGAAAAGAAAGAAGGGGGAGAAAAGAAACAAACCTTTCAAACCTTTGCCTGCTGAGAGGAGACCCTCATTTAGTCATTATTGTGGGAGGCCTGCAGTAGTCTAAAGGAGATTCAGATGAGGACATCTACTTACAATTATTTCATAGCCTTTGTGATGTTTGCAGCAAACTAATGCAAGCAAGGACTCATTTCTGTTAGTCAAGAAAATGTTTATGTTGGCAGAAAATGCATCTTCCAAGCCTGCTAATGCAGCATTACAAAAGACAACAGTAGGTTACTCAAACTGGAGATCAAACCTGTTTACTTTGATGAAAGAAATAGTCTAAGGCACCAAAGGGTGCAGCAACAGCTGACAGACCAAACACTGAGTCCAATCCCTCAAATACTTCCTCTTCTGAGGCCAAAAATCTAAATAACACAAATGATGGGAATATGCACAGCAGCTCTGTTATTTCTAGCTGTAGTTAGGAATAAAACCAATCAGGTCATTTGTCAAGGTGCAGCCATGAAAAACACAGGGGCTTTATCTTAAATGACACACATAAGTAACATTTCCATTGAAGTTTTTTGGTTGCTTTAGCCACAAACTGGCAGTCACCCTTGCTATGTAGAACATGGTTGGGTTTTAATAAGCTCTCCTGGGACTGCTGGACAGCAGGGACACTTCAAGACAGTTTATTACGATTTTCTCACTCTCAGTCTCCCTTGGGTGACTTCTCGCTTATCCATGCCAGAACAGAGACACTTGGGCTGCCTCCAGGCAGGACAGCTCGCTTCAGCAGAGCCTCTTCCTTTGTGTGAATGTGACCGTGCTGCTCTCAGCAGGCAGCCAGAGCGTCTCTGTCCCACATTCCTGACACTGGGACACCACTCCCATGCCGGGATGTGCACGGCACAGACAGCCAGGCACGTTGCACAGAGCCAGCTTGAATAGGAATTGCGGGCACAGAGCCAGAGCTAATAAGGCTGGCGAGACCTGAGCTGACTCCTGCAGTCATGAGTGCAGGGAGCCAGGTCAGAGCAGTGCTGAACCATCCTGCAGCCAGCAGTGCTGGGAAACAGGGCACAAAGAGCAGCTCACATCCTGCCCAGCTCATTAGCACCAGCCACTCTTCTGCCATGCAGACCTGCCTGGTTATTTTAGATTACTCTTCCCAGTGCTCATATCACCTAATTTCTCTCTTACCACAACCATCCTGGCCTCTAGCATGCAGTGGAGAGCTGAGCATGTTAGAAATGAATTTATAATAGAATTAAAATACTCCAGCGAGTTACAGCCAATCTGCAGCGCAACAGTTTTCAGCCAGATGGTCAGGCTATCACAACCATCCAGTCTGAGCTCCTGATTAATGTGGGTCACAGAATTTCCTGTGGCCCGTTGGCAGGTTTATCTCCGAGCATTATCAGTCAGCACAGCACCAGCGTGGTTCTCCATCGCCCATGGGATGGCTTGAGCAGGGCAGCCAAGCAGGATGGGTCTTTTCAGGTAGACAGCACTGCTGTCTGCAAGATCCAGAGAAGTGCAGAAGGCTCCACAGCACTGGCATGTGCTGGGAGCTGCAGAAGCCTTTGAGAGATGGGGCTGGGCTCTTGCAGCTCCTGTTGGCAGGGGCAGGAATCACAGAGGCCTGCCCCCAGTTGTAATGAAATCAAGTGGAGTTTTGCTTAAGTAAGGGCTGAGTCAGTCATGAGTCAGGACTCATGGACTTGGCCCAAAACACACTTACATTTAAAAAAAATTGCCTTGAGTGCTTGGATAAGTTTTCAGCAACACTAGGGAGATGTGAATAATTTTGGTCCAGTAGGAAGATCAAAGAATGCTGCAAATATCCCTATTACCCAGCCTCATGGGCACTGTTCAGCCCAGCCACAGCAGCTCCTTGCTTCCCAGGGTGAGAACCTCAATGCATGGGTGTCAGAGAGTGAAATCATACCTACTCTTTGATGTATTTATATGGGTGGAGATTCCAGGTCATGCAGTGAAATGGAATTACTCACGCCCTTTTGTTCCCAAGGATTAAAGCCTTTATCTTCATATTCTCAGCAGGAATATCATGTTTTGGGAAGAGAACCCTAAGATCTATACCAGTTGTATGCTACTGTTCTTTTAAATATATATGATATGTGGTTAGCCTTCAGGACAGAATGGAGAGGCATCAGAGCAAACAAATGAACTAACAGTAAAGAGAGTGTGTGGCTGTGAACAGCCGAGCACAGCCTATTGGTACAGGGCTGATCTTCCTTTCCCTCACTCCCACAGAGCACTCATCACTTGTAATCATATGGGAAAACTGCACCAGCAAAAGAATAATTGTTAATATTCCTATGTTGATTCTTTTCTGCCTGTGATATCTTGCCCCAGCTTGAACAGCCCCAGGCACATCTATTACACACATCCAATGGAGACAGTTCCTTATGGTTTGAAGGTAAGGAGGAGATCCATGAAAGCATTTGCCTGCTTGGTACCAAGTTCATACCCTAAATCATGAGCATGACCCCAACACACAAACTTTAGGAAGAGGAATAATATCACAAGGTAACAGGTATCAGCTATTCTGTAATAATTGTCTTTTTGCTTTCTCTACCCCCTCAGCAAATACAAAGTAAGCCAAAGTAGTTTTCCCCTGCCACAAAAAAAGAGGATCACTGCACTGCTGGGCAAGAGCATGAACAAGGCAATTGTGGTGAAGAACCTGACGTGCAGGAACCTGTTTCATTGTGGTAACTCACCTGTGTGTCAGAGCCCTGAGCACCAGCAAGACTCAGAACCAGTGCAAATCATAACTTGGGAACAGATAATACTGGGCAGGCAAAGCTGCAGGACCTCAGCACTTCTGTCATGGATCATGCAGGCAAACCCTCGTGCTATGCACTGAAATCATGCCAAGCCATTTGGCATGGTGGTGATTATTTGCTTTGGTGACATCTCCTAGTGATCCACCTTGGCAGGCTAGAAGAGGTGTGAAACAGGACAGCCTTAGAACTAATTATCATTATTTGCCTTCAGCAGGTGCTGAGAACTTCACTGCAGAGTGCTGAGAACTTCACTCAGAGTGCTGGGTGGTGTACAGAACACAGCAAGGAACAGGCAGGATACAAAGGATACACAACTAATGAGAGCAATATCAATTCAGCTTCAAAACATCTTAAATTATGTGCCTCACAGTCACTTAGCAAATCAGACCTTAACCACAGTTTCTATAAGACACCACTACACTGCAGTAATGGAGCACATAATTTCTTTTCATTCCTCAAGCCAGCTCTTAGGGGAGCATCCTGTATCCACTAGAAAAGAACATGATGCCTAATGCTCATGGTTTCAAGGCAAAATGTAAAGGATATCCTGAAGCAAATACAGCAAATCCCAACTGAAAATGTAAATTTAAAAACCTGTTCCATAAGTTTATGATGCTATCTTTGGGTTAGGGGGGGAGGGTTTTGGGGTTTAAAAAAAATTTTTTTTTTAAACATTAGAGTGAGATGGACACTTGGTAAGGGCCAGAACAAGTAGAGAAACATCCAATGAGAGACTGGTGAGCAGCTGGGAGTGATGAGTGCAGCACAATATGCAGCAGCTGTGCCACAGGCACTTCCCTCATACTCAGCATTTTACAGGTATATCTAAGAGGACTTCAATAGGGGATTTCATGCTCTACTCCTTCCCTGGACAACAAAATTGCATTCATCTGCCATCAGAACAGACACTGACTGTGGGCTCAGAAAAACACTTTCACACAGATCCCAACAAGAGCCTTTTCCTAACCTGCCATTCCTTGGGTAATCAATGACCCAGCTGAGACTCTGAGAGGGCTAAGGACTTGAAAAAGACTAAAGCACATGTTTAAGACTGAGCAGAAGAACAGTTTTACTGAAGTTAAGCACATTTGTGAGTGATTTCATGGAGTTGGGCTGAACTCTGCAACTGCTCATCGTTCTTGCTGATTGCATCTGCATCAATAAAGGGTGGTTATGAGAACAAGGATCAGCTGTGAGTTACATGGAAGGGAAAGGTGAAGAGAAGAGAAATCAAGGAGGAAAGTTGGTTGCTAAGGAAAAATCAGGGTCTGAAGATAGACTTTTTCGCTTTTCCAGCAATTACAAAACCTCCCCAGCTCCCAGATGGGAGGGTTCAAGTGAGCTGCCTGTCATAGCTGTGACTCTAGTGTTCATAAAGGTCAGCCTGGCCACAGGAAAACACAGGCACAGCCAAATACCAGGCATTTGTTTGGCTCCAAGAGTCACCTTCTGCTTTAAAACTGCAAATTAAATGCAGCACAAAGTTGGAGCACGCCAGGACTTGAGCTTTTTCCAGCAACACAGAGATGTGGGATGCTGGCTGGTGCCAGCAGTGCCTATGGCTGGCAGAGGTAAGGCCAGGCAAGGATCTGGGCTCCTCACCTCCTCCCAAGCCATTGCCCAGCCTGCATCCTGCAGCAGCCTTGGGAACATCCATGAAGGCTCAGTGACTCCACAGTTTCATCTGTGGTGGAGGACAGGACAAGTTACTGAGATGAGATTTGTCATGGGACAGGATAAGCAGAGGAAGGACTCACAGGACCAGGTTTTTATTTCTGGCCTGCTGGATGATTATGGATAAAAACTCAATTTCCCACTCTGTAAATTGGGATTAAGCATATTGGGCTTTGTAAAGGTCCATCAGATAGAGATATCTGTGTATTTAGAAGACAAGTAGCACTGACATGCCTGGCATTTATTTGCATGCTTTAAAGCACAACTGGCTTTTTCTCTGTGTGTGTGTGGTGCACTGTATCATGGTGCTGCTGCCTCCAGAAATCACCAGTTAAATGAATCAGCACTGTGTGTGCCCGGATCTGAACTATTGCATTTGGTCAGTTATTGGAAGGATGATCAGACAGCAACAGGAATTTCTTCTTCTTTGAGGGCAGGCATCCAAAAGAGCATAATTTACCCAGTAACACACAGACCCCAGGCACCCCAAGCATTCCTCGCAGGAAGCCCAGGGCTCTGCTCCAGCCTGTGCGTGCTGGGGTGGGCACAGCACCAGGCAGGGGGGACAGGTCACCCAGAGACACAGAGTCACAGAGGTCAGAGCTGAATGGCTGGTCCAGGATAGGGCCCCACTGCCCACGAGGGTGTCCAGGGCATCCACGAGTGGGTGAAGGCAGCGAGCAGGTCCCCAGCTCTCACTGTTGGGCATCTCAGCCCAACATGTGCAGGTACTGTAGCAGTGAACTAAATAAATTTTTCCTCTCTTGATAATATTAAAAACTTATTTCTGAGTAATTTTTATAAATCTTCACCAGCTACTGTGACCCTTCAGTCCCTTCACCACCTCCTCTAGTCCCAGGGGCCAGGTCCATGAAGCTGAACCATGCACCTCCTCTGCAAGTCAGAGTGCCAAGAGTGCTGCTGCCAGCAGGACTGGAAATCACAGGCAAAATGCTCTGCTCCGTGGGGATGCTGGCTGCAGAAAGGAAACAATTCTGGCTTTTTCCTGCAATGCAACTATTCCTGACAGCTCCAGCCCCAGTATGTGCAAGAGCTGGGGTTAAGACAATCAGCTCTGTATAAAGCTGGAGATGACCAGATATATTTAAATTCAGCAGGCAGAGGCCAGCTGTGGCTGTCCTGGGATCAGCACCAGGACCCACATCCCTGGCACAGGGAGGGATTCCCAAAGCGAGTGGGCCTGGCCATGGTGGGCACAGCGCTGCCGTGTCCCCATCCTGAGCACCTCCGCGGGCACTGGCGCTGGGAGCCCCCGCTGGGGAGCAGAGCAGGCTCGGGATGCCACAAGAGGGAGCAAAGCCGCCGGCTGGGCACCGAGGGAGCGCTCGGAACCAGCCGGGGACCCTCGGGCTGCGGTCAGCCCCTGCCACCGCTGGAAGGGCAGCACACGGCTCTGCCATCACGGAACACAGTTTCTACAGAAAGAAAAACAAAACAGACACAGGAATGAGACATCAAAACCAATCAAGTAGTGAAAGCTGATCAGCATCTCTAGATTTCACAACTATGGATGTGTGTGTGTATGTATAAACATATATATATATATAAAAACATATACATGTCTATAAAAAAAATCTTCCATTATCCCTTAAGGCATTTGATTGTTTTGTTAATTCCCAGGATGTAATCTGTTTTGCATTAAGTGGGATGTTAAGCATCTAATTGTGAAGCGTTGATAACCCATGGGAAATTTTATTACAAGATAGGCATCAGCTGAATGGAGATAAAACACATCAGACACTGAGGTGCGATTTCCAGGTGAGATCAGTGTTGTACCAGCACCAGGGCACGCCAGGGATGAGCTGAGGAGTGATACAGGTGGAAACAGGCGAATTGAGGATTTACAGATCAAAATCTGCTATTTCCAACTGCTCCCTGTTCCCAGCTGTGCATGGCACTGACAATTTGCACCTGGGCTGATGACATCATTTGGAAAAGGCCCCAAATTTCATGCATTTCATGTAAAACCCATTATTTACACCTACAAGTACCAAAGCATCTAAAAATACCATCAATTACCCATAAGTACCAGAGCAGAGACTGTAAACATGTTTTTCTGCCTGCTCTTATCTCTTCAAATGAGCCCAAATTTACCGCTCGGCCCAGCCCCTTGCCGGCCAGCCCTGCCGCGTGCAGTTCATGCCCTTGTAAGTGAGGATCAGACACATTTTTGCAATTCAAACTGAGATTATTGTCAGCCCAAGTAATTGCTTGATCTTGTGATTGGCAGCTTTACGTTCCTCCTGCCTGTGTACCTCACAATGTCTGGCACTGTAGACAGAGAGGTCTCTGAGCAGAGGCTCTTCCCGTGTCTGCCCCAAGGTGAGTCACAGCACATGCTTCCACCTGTCCACTGAGCATCAACATCCAATAATAGGGTTTCAGAGGCTACTCCAGGTCCTGGCCCATTGCTTTTATTACTAGAACTCTTTAATTGTTATTGGACTGACAAGCAAGTTTGTCTGGAGCGGCACAAGCAGAAGGAAAGGAAAGCAGATCCCCTTGGAGCTGGGTGAGCGCTCCTTCACCAGACACAGCATTGCATCAGCAGGGTCCTGTTATCTCCGTGACCTCCCAACGCTGGCTGCTCTCTGTCATGCTTTGGGAACAGCAGAAGCAGATGCAGAGATTGGGGGTTGTGATACCAACACCCTTTGAGCTCTTTAACCTCAAGTACTGTTTGTTTTGCTTGGCACTTCCCACCGACCTTGGCTCCTCCAGAGCAGCCCTGCGGATCTGAGCTCCTGGCCAGAGACTGGAGGTGGCTGTGAACCTGTCCCAAAGCCACCCAGTTGCCACCTGCACCCCTGGTCCTTCGGATGTCCCTTGCATCAGCCTCCCCAGAGGCAGCAAGTGCTGCTGATGGACTCACAAGCAGCCCTTCCAGAGCACCCAGTGACTCCAAAATAAGCACTCAGCACACCCACCTTTGTTTTGAATTGCGACAGCACTGAGGAGACATTCACAAAAAGAAAACCAGTTTCCAAAATTTCCTGATTATATGCTGTTCAAAAGCAATTGGCAATAAGTTCAATCTAGTTCTTTTAAGAAGCTGATTTTTTTCCGTTGCTTTCTTTTCCCACTGGTGTCAGAGAAGGTGGGAGAGGAAGCCAAGGAGGGAATGCAAAATTCCTACGTATTTTAGGGACAAAAAGCAGTTGTCATTTTGGAAGGTATTTTTAAGAAACGTTCACTTCATCAGCTGTCAGGCAATTCTGTTCTGCACAGTGCTGCTGCAGGCAAGGCAATAACACAAACTGGTATTATATTGTACATAAAAATAAGGATATATTCTCAGCTGAATCAGAGCTGCCTTCTCACCAGGGCTCTGACAGTCCTGATGGGTGCTCAGGGCTGGTGACTCAGCAGCTACTGGTGACTCAGCACTCACAGAAATCAATGGAAGCACCTCCAGAACTTTTTGTAGGGGCTAAATTAGGCCACATTTTAGCCTGGTAAGGGAAACGCACTTCTGACAACTTGACTTTGTAGCTTCAAGTAATTTTCTGTGTCTGCTCTAAACTAGCTTCAACCGAATTTTCACAAAGACAGCATTTCCCCACTGGCTTCTTGACCCAAAACAGCCTGAATTTCAACACTTGCAGTTATTTGAGCTCAAATCTTCTATGTGTTGCTTACAGTGACTGTAGGGATCTAAGAGACTTTTGACATGAAATCCTTTGGCTTCAAACAAGTATTTATGAACACAAACCATTTTTTTTTCTCATTATCTTTTCTTCTTTCTATCTCCTTTTTTTTCTCTCAAGGCGGAATGTGCATTCTTTGGGTCAGAAAGCACTATCTACTGCCATTAGGACTTTCAGTTAGTTCATTGTTACTAAACAATGTGGTGGAGGTGTACCTCTGCCTCTCAGACATTTGCCACTTTGCTTTAGGATGAAATTCTTGGTGGTAAAAGAAGCTTGTTAAAAATCTGAGGGAAAGGGAGTAAAAATATTCCATTGCTTTGTAAATAATTTTGCCCTGCTCCTGGTATTTTTGGCTGTCTGGCTGCATTCCAGCTCTGTATCACTTCCCCATGTTCCACCCACAGGAGCCCCATGAGCAATGCTCAATGCTGAGTTACCCCAAGCCAGTTCTGGTGACCCCACATTTAGAGGGCAAAGCCCTACCACAGCTGTGGGCTCCTGAAAGCCTCATGTGACACCTGAACCATCCTAAAGAAACATCCTCTTGAGCTAGCGACCACTTTGGGGTTTGAATGGAGATATGGAGGACCTGGCATTGTTTTGTGCAGTGCCAGGGAGGGCCTGGGAGGTGGGAATGACTCTAATGCCTCTTCTGGCATCTAAATCAGCAAGGCCCAGCCTGTTCGCGTCGGGCAGCCCCTCAGGCAGATGCCAGCCCTGCCACCCTGTGCCCACGCCAGCCACTCGGGATGGATGTGGGAAAACCACAGCACACCCACACTCAGAGTCACAGGCTCCTGTCCTGCCTGAGTCAACTCAGCCCTTTATTTTTGCAGGGAAGATATGCAGGATCTGATGGAGCTTATCAGTTGTGTATGGGCAGGGAGCGGCTGCGTGGCTTCAAAGAGCAGATAAGGCCATCAAAGCAGAGCGGCTGTCAGCCCCAAACACTGCCTGCTCACCCAGCAGAGCTGAGCACCACCTGGGCTCAGACTCCAGCCTGTCTTCAGGAGCCACTGAGGACTCAATTACTGTGTTTACTGCTCACCACTGCTGGCAGCTGGCAGACTCAGCACAGCCTAGAGGAGAACAGCCATCCCTGCTTTTTGCTCCCTGCTTGTGCATCAGCAGCACTTCAGTCTGGAGCTTTGCCCTGAGATGCAGCTGCTGTACCTGCACCATGTACAGGAGCAGGGAGGGCTGCCAGCAGCTCCCCACCCTTCTGCTCCACATGGACACGTTTGGAAGTAAAGGAGTGGTGTCAGGACACACTGTGGGTCAAGGCAGCAGAGAAGGACACCTGCGAAAGGAGAGGGATCCTGTTTAATCCCAAGGACCCATTCCAACAGAGAGCAGAAACAAGAACCAGGCAGGAAAGGTGACAGGTTTCTCACCCTGGTGAGCACAGCAGAGGGGACTCACCACCACTCAGAGGCAGACAGGATGCCAGAGGAGAGGCAGAAGTGGATGAAAACAAAGCAAACCTTCTCAGCTGACTCAGGGCAGGAGCAGGGACAAGACAATCTTCTGCCAAAGCACAGCCTCGGGAGGACTCAGATGGAAAGAATTTCTCTTGCGGGCAGCAGGGCAAGTCAGATACAGTATCTAAGCACACCACCCCACCCTTCTCTAGGCTTGTCCTCGGTTTGGATATGCAGCGTGCAAACCTGGAATGCATTCATAAATAAACGTCAAATTCTCAGATGTATTGTCAGCCTTAAAGAAAATGAGTGAACTTAATTAAAAATCCCACTGTTTCTTTGACTCATTACCTGAGTCACATCTTCAGCTTTGCCTCTTTTCATACCTTTAACACTGAAATACATGTATCCTTACATTAAATTTATACACATTTTACATTATACATTGTACAGTGAAATACATTATATCTAGCACTGAAATACGATGAACACTTGCAAACTCCAAGAAGTCAGCAGGATGATACTCCAGGGTCTGAGGAAGTCATCCATAAGCTGTAGCAACAAGAGGCTCAGGAAGTCTGAGGAATCCCTGTGCAATACTCTCATGTGATAATGACAGGCAGATTGCCACTTATTGAAATCACAAGATGCCATCATTCCACTCCCATACTGCCTACCCAGTGAGGACATATTTGCTCCATCAGGTGACAGCACAGACCCATCGGGCTCCTGATGTGTGTAACTGAAACTCTCCTCACGGTAGGCTGGTGCATTCACCCTCTGAAGACTGTTCCAGATTTGTTCCTCCCCCCTGACCCACAGGATCCCAACTGACACTGGGTGTTAGAAGGAAGGCAGTTCTGGCACCACAAACCATTCCCACGGCTGCCGTGTGACGGGGCAGGTTGGGCTGCCCGTGCCGCCCCCGGCAGCCTGGCACGCTCTGTCCCAGCACGAGGCCCCAGCAGCAGCTCCTCTGCCCCCAGCAGTGCCGGCATTGTTTGTGCCTTTCCAACGAGGACGGAAGACGCTCCTGAATCCCAGCCTGGACCACAACTGACAGCAAAACCCGCAGAAGGCACCTCACCCTCACACAGCAAGGACAGACCTGCCAGGGCTATCCTGTGAGAAGGCTTCAGCCAAACCACAACAAACCCCATCATTTCCACAGGCTTTGGCTGAGGTCTGCTTTAAAACCCTTCCTTTTCCAGGACAACCCCGCTCTGGATCTATTTTGTTTCATCACAAAGACAGTGGCAGACATACAATGATTTCAGTAGTAGGTGTGCTTTGGCAGAATTTATCACCAACAGGGATAACTGGAAAACTCAAGACATCCCTACCTGTCCAGCACAAAAATCACCTGGCTGGTGGTTCTGCTGCAGTCAGGAGGCAGCAGGCTCTGAGGGGTTCAGCAGCAGCTCTTCCCTGCCCAGCATGCCCATAGACACATGGACTAGCTGACCCACCAGGCTCTCTTTGAGATATATTTTCTATTATTAAAGAGTTTCACCATTTTACTGTATCTTACTTGTTATTAACAAGGTTTATCATCGAGGTTTGTCACTAGAGAACAGGCACTTATACCTGATGAAACAGAAGAGAATGGGCCAGCTGCCATTGTGCTGCTACTTCTCATTTTTCAACAGTGGCCAAGGACGTGTAAGAGCAAGCAGAATCCACCTCAGTAATTTTGCAAACTAGGCTGTCAACTCCAGTGCCAGGAAATCTACCTGTTGCAAAATGCAACCTAAACATCACATCATTGTAACATCTGCACTGCCTACTCCCAACTAAGTTTAACACAAGCTGGCCTTTTTCAGCACAGAAATACATGGGCCTACATTTAGGTCCATGTGAGAAGTTTAGCAACCCTCTTACACTGTCTTTTCCCAAGAGATTAGAATTTGGTCATAAAAAATTTACTCTAGAGTAGCATTTTGCAGAGACACCCCTCAGCTCAAGGGCAAATAGGTTTTGGTAGCAAAGTGAAAAACCTCCATTTCAGCACTGAGGTGGCCAGACTGTGATGCCAGCGTCACCATCTCCCAAAGAAGTTTTTGCCTTCTCATCTCCTCTTCTAGACCCATGCAGTAATGCTGCTTTGTTTAAGGGTCGCTAAAGGGCAGTGGGAATTTTCCCATCACTTTCAGAGCCCCATGAAAGCATCACTCACTGCTCCATTTGCATCTGTTTGCTTTTCTGTACAGCATGATTTCATCTAAATCAAGCCTAAGCTCAGATAGCCAGCTCTGTTCAGTAAAGCACTATGTACATAAGCTTTAGGTCTCAGGATTTAAGGATGGACTTAAAAGCTTGGCTGATATCAGAACTGCACATCCATTTTATTCATTATTCATGGCCCTGATGGTGCTGGAGCTGCCTTCAGAGAGCTCTTCAATACTGCTTTTGACATGCAGAATCACCAGCCCTTGTTGGCAACCACAGCGATTCCCCTCCACTCTGGGAATGCATTATTAATTGTGGAATTTGGATACCAGTGGATGTCCTTACAGATTCCAGACTCTCACAGTTGAGAAAGCAGGGCCCATAAAAGGGCGATTTGGGACTATTTCCTTCTTAGAAAACAGAGAAAATAAAAATTCAACAATTTAGTCCACTTTGGACCTCTTGAAGACTGAAGACCAGGCTCTAACCTCAGCTCCACTGCTCATCCAGAACACATGCTGAAAAGTTAATGGAATTCCTTCAGACGTTCCCCAGCACAGCTGTGATCAGACACTGGCCCACACTGTCTGGGCCGGGAGATATTCTGAGCCAGACTCCTCACCCTCAGCCTTGGGAACATTTTCATAATGGAACACGATGTTTGCAAAAACTAGTCCAAAGGTGGCTTCTCTGCCTGTAAATATGTCAAGAGCGAATTGGCAAGGCGACTCCTCCATGCCTGGAATGCGCAGGAAATAGCTGTGACTATACTTACCCAGAGCACAAACAGCCTCATTCCCACCACCACCACGGTCCTGACATGTCACTGCGGCGCTGATAAAAGGCCACACCACACCACGTGCCCTGAAAATGGCTTTTAAATCTCAGCCCAAGCCTTTCACTACGAGCTCATTAAAAGACAACTGTTCCCTCAGCCTGGCTGTGGTCACAGAGCAGAACAGGAGGGAATTGGAACCACTTCCCAGTCCTGTATCCATGTGTAACCTCCCAGGCAACGTAAACCTTCACTTTGCTTGCCAATGTTGCCACACAAATCAGCACACCAGACTTGGCAGGAGTTTAGCCAAATTTGGCACAAGCTCTAAGTCAGTTCATTTCACAGTTGCTCAGAAAAACAAATCTGTATCATGAAGGTTCTTCAGAGCACTCACGTTTGTGTTTTGGTTCTGGAAGAATAAAAAAAAAAAGAGCCAGATTCTGCTCTGATTTATTTTGGTGCAAACCCAGAGTAATTTTACAGGCTTTAATCCCCCAGGTTAAACTGCTCTGTATTCAGTCACAATGTAGCTCTCAATCTGACACAAGGGATGATTAAATTAGGTGAGATAAGGGGGTTTTTACCATGTCATTAGCATCAAAATATAACTTATGAAACCTAACACAATTTCTAGCTGGGTTATTGATTTTGCTAAATTCTGTGTCAGAACGTTTATTTTAACAATCTTGTTTAAAAATAGTTAATTAACTGTTGGCAATACTTCACTCTGCACTAAGAATAAATAAGCAAGAAAAAACATAATTTTGTTTTAACTTTGAAATCATTTTCTAATTCACATCCACTGAGAAGTGTTATTTTTTGACTTGTGATTTGATTTTTTAAAAAAAAATTACTATCTGTGAAAAGCTATCAGTGTCTTAAATTTGGGGGGGGTTCTGGTTTGGTTTTTTTTTTATAAGGAAAGAGACACTGGATATGTACTAGTTAAATTTTGCAATAATAATAAGTTAAATATCTGACAGTACTGCTTTGTAAAGGATTTTAAGGGAAATCAAAATTGGATCAAGGCTATGTTCAGTACTACAGCATATTTACGGCAAGTAATTTATCATTCTTCCATTAAAGTGGGCTAACCTTGATAGCCAAAAAATAGGTTTAATTTTATTTAGAGTCTGATTAATTTCAGTAGTGAGGACTGCATGCTATTTGAATCACACATATTTTATATAACATCATGTTAATTAAAGGCCTAATACTACACTTTGTACATGAGCCAGGCAGTGACAGGGAACTCTGAGCAGAGCAGAGTTACAGCCTCACGATAACATCCAACAATACACAGCTCCTTAAAATACCTAATGATGTGGTTCCTACTAACCACACTAACCTCTAGGAAATGGATTTTCTGTATTCCAGATGCTTACAAACTGACTACCCTGGCTGTAAACTCTGCCCACTTCAGATGCCAGAACTGAGCATCCTTCTTTGCAGGGATGGGGGCGGGGGGTTTGCCGATCCTGTGAACCCCCATCCAACTTCATGGCACTACAAAGCAAAGTAAAACACAGCAAAGAAGCAGAAACTTCGAGGAAGAAGATGACAATCTGGGAAAGCAGGGAAGATGCCAACCCACATCAAAGCTGTTTATGAGGCACAGTCACAAAATCTGAGAAACACCAAACATCGAGGTTCAAGCATTAGAAGTTCTTGTCATTGTGGCTTTCAGGAATTCACAGGAGCACGTGCTGGGGAGGGAATGAGAGCTCAGATGAAACACAAGGGGTTTCAGAAAAAGATATTTCAAGCACAAGTTCTCTAACAGAAAAAGTAGCATGATTGGAAATCATGTTGTCAGTACAATAACAGGAAGGCCAAGTTAGCTGGGACAGTGTGGTGTTTGTGTGAAGCCTGTCAGGAGCATTTGATGCTAAATAACCCCAATACTCAATAATTTGGAGATAGATAATCTCCTTGAAATGAAGCTAAGTATAAAATAGAAGTTGCCTAAAATAGGGGTTTGTGAACTGCAGTTACAGGAAAAGAAGGAATGTGACAGGCCAGTACCCCACTGCCTGGCTGGTGTGGGAAGGGACCAGAGACCTCTGCACTGTGATCACAGCCCCACCACATTACACAGTCTCGTTTCTGGTCAGTTAAGCTCCATCTTAATGATTATTAAGACATTTCTGCCACTTCCCCTTTTGCTGAAGGTGGCTCCAGAACCCCTCTGCTCTGTACTTGGAAACTGCCCCTAGTTTCCAACTTAAATTCATCCATGGCCAGCTTATAAATACTTGTCCTCTGGCCAGAACTGGGGTTCAAGCTAATTCAAACCCATTGAAATTAATGAGTTTTTTTCCCCATTGACTTCAACAAGCCTTGAATTAAGGCCCTGTGTGTGGACAAAAAGGTTTAGGGCAGTTTTTGTAAGAGGAGAGTTTTATCCTGTTGATTTTGGCCTCTCTCCTCAGCCTGCTGTGAACTGTCTGCCTTATTTTAATGCTGTATTCTCATCCTGCTCTAGTGCAAAACTCCTATTGAAATCCAGGACAGCCTTGCCAAGTTGTTATTAATTACTGTGGTTCTTGAGGCTCAGTCCTGCAAACTGATCTGCATGAGCTCAGAGCTTTCTCTTCAAGGATCTGCTTTCAGGATCTGGGCTGTAGGGCTGCAGAACTGAGCACCAAAGGGACTGATCCCATGTCATCCAGCTCTGCCACCCCGGTGCCACTGCAGCCCCAAGGAGCTCGCAAGCCCGGCTCTGCTGTTTTCCTTGGAAGGCAGGGAGGGGGCCAGCAGGGAAACAGTCCTGCACAAGCAGCCTTGCCTTGAACACAGAGCTTTCCAGGCCAAAATAACTTTTTGCTTGTTGGAGTTCAAGCACAATTGAGCTGTGCTGGAGGAGGGCACAGCTGAGCTCTGCCATTGCAGTCGAAGGGAGGAGAGCTGGGTTTTGAGGAAGCAACAACTGCTGTGGGATTTGTCTTCTGTGGCTGCAGCGAGGAATATTTCTTACCCTAAGAAATGCCAAGGTGTCACACAGGATGCATGTGAGGTCAAAAATTTATTGATATGTGGGCAATTTATGGTATTTCCAGCACCAGGAAATCCTTCTTTTATTATAAAATGGGATGTGGATCCCATGTCTGCCTTCATTACTGAACCTAGTATTCAGGACTGCATTAAAAGCAAGTTTTAGGTGTGTTTGTGTTGTTCATTTTAGCTGAATGGTGAAAAAATCTGGGGAAAGATGCTTTGCAGTGGAAACAGAAAAATCTCAACTAGTTATTGAAAAAACTTACGAGCTCTTCAATTAGACCACAGGCATTTTAAAGGCAAGCAGGTCAGGGTGTACTTTACTCCCTGAACCTGAAATGTCAAAACAGTCATGTGACATATTTGCATTGGGTTACGCAGGATGAGTTTAGATCTCACTAATCTGGCTAGTCAGATGCCTGTAAAAATAAATATGAACCTAAAAAAGAGTGACATCAGCCATAAGTGCTTATTCTGCTCCAGATCTGGCAGGTAAAAACAGCAAGAAACCAAGTGCATTATGCTGTCTGGGCTCTGTGCCTATTTTTCATCATGTAGGGAGCCAGGCCAAATCCTTGACACAATAGCAATTTTTGCTCAATGCCAACTATTCCCAGCCTGGCAGTGCGAATGCAGAGCCGGCTCCTGAGGTCATGGAACTGTAATGGAATCTGCACTGCAACGAACATCCCTGCTCCAGCAGGGGAAATGGCTGTTGCATGTGAGGCCTGGATTCAAACACATGCTGTCAGGAGATGAGTTACAGCGACAGCAGATGAGAACATCCTGAACTGAGTGACCCCTCATGCCAAGCCACAGGTAATGCATGGACTAGTGGCCTAGAGAAAGGCTGGGAAACAACTGTGTCAGAAGAAATGCTGAAGGCTCCAATTCCAGGTGTCTGTGTGAGCTATGACATAGCAACTGTCACTCATGGTAAGTGGCAAGTGACATCTATTTAGATGAGCTCTACTCAGTCAATGCCATGATAATAAAAGCACTTCACCTCACTACACCCTTCCATGGAGACAGGAACATCTGACAATGGCTCAGTAAAGAGTTTAGCTGTTAGGCTGCTACTCACTGCAAACACAGAGATCTTCTCCTCACCTTTATGGCTGATCATCATGTCTTCTATATTGAATAGTGGGTGGAATGACACTGGCTTAATAATAAAAACATACTGAGATAGACAAGCTAAAAAATAAAATTATGTATCTGCCACCAACCAGCATGCCCAGCATATGTTCTGTTGGAAAAGGGAGACCCTTGTTTTCACGCTAGGGAGTCACGGCAAGAGAGATCAACCTGCTCAGATGGGAAGACACCAAGCCCTTTCCAAGCAGTTCAGAGTCAAAATGTCCTTAAAACTCATTGTGGCAGGACTAACAGTGTCCTCAGAGGTGAATGAATGTCCTGGAGCCCTCAGAAAGGCAAAAGGCAACACTGCTGAGCACTTGTGTCCACAACACGTGGGCACGTATTGGTCACAGTAACCATGGGTATTGTCACCACAAACCATGGGACATCCTCACCCACTCACCTCCACCCACAGCTCATTACTGACACCAACAGTGCCTTTACCTGAAAAGGGGTCAAGAGGCTCCCTTCCACCACAAGGCAGACAAGAAGAACAGTACAGCTCTGATGATCAAGTGTTCCTACCTGCTTTTTTATTCTAACAGTGTTGGTGCTCACTTCTCATGCCCATTTAAACACTATTTTAACCAACAACTAAATAGAACAATGAAGAACAGGACACTAAGCCAGCAACATAAAGCACCCTGATTCACATCTCTCTGAATGGCAGCATCTGTACAGACTGGGCAGGAGAGAAAACAGGTTCTTCTCCATGTAATCTGGCCTTGGCAGCAGCAGTTTGGGTGATTTCTGAAATCCCATGGCCTAGCACCAAGCTGGCAAGAGAAGACATAGCCTCATCACTCTCGCTCTCTGCTAAGGGATGCATTCTATATTCATCTGCAATCAGGAGAGAGAATAAAGAAGAGTTCTTTGAGCTTTATGCAAAGTAGATTGAAAAGAATCCAACTATTTAAAAATTACTTTAAGAAAACCCCAGAGGAGCAGTGATGAGCCACTGCATCAAGAGAGAGCTCCCACTGCCTGGGGAATGTTTGTGCTCCCAGCCACAGGCACACTTTGGTGCACAGCCCCACTCACACGTGGGCAGGGTGACGCTCCTCAGCTTCATGGGCAGGTTTACCAGCACCAAAACAAGTCCTAAATGCACGTGTGACCCCATGGTACTTGAGATGTGATTCAGGGCAGCCTGGCCCAAAGAGAGGGGTAAGAGCCTGCACATGGAAACATCAGGGAGTAGCTGCAGTAAGGAGTAACCCTGTGAGAGCTGATTCACCTGTCTGCAGTCTGCTCCACACAGGACTCACAGTGCTTCTTTCCAAAGCTTAGGCAAGAGCGTCACACTTCATGGCAAAACCGTCTCCCACTGAGAGAGTGGAGCACTCCAGCGTGCAAACTCCTCATGGGAGAGCAGATGCTGGCCCTGGCAGGTGTGCATGAGGCCAGCCCACATGGGAGACCATGACCTGCTCACATCCCTCACTTTCAGGGTGCAGCACCCACAAGGTGCTCCTCTGCCCCTCCCCTGCTGAGGAACCTCCTGCCCTCCATTCTTCCTGCTCAGCTGAGTTAGATGGGAAAGGATTCCTAACACCAAATAAGCCTCAGGCAGACAGCCAGGTTTCCAATCCCCTTGCCAAAGGGGAGACCGTGCTTCTGCTTTTCCAAGTGCTCTGTGATCTTGCACTTGCAAAGCTTCTAGAGGCTTTTTCCTCCCACTGCACATTAGCAATTCATTGAGTGGCTTCTACAGGTCTGAAAGGGAACAAGACAAACTTTTAAGATATGGAGTGGAAGAACTGTAGAAGCCTCCCCAAGAGATCATCATTAAGCCCAGAGCAATAGGGTCAATAAAGTGCTGCACCCTCAAAGATGGCACAGCCATGGTGGTCACAGGGTAAAAAAAGCTGCCATCTCCTAAGGATGAAGAGCTGTACATCTTCCAAAGATCCCCAGACATCTTATTAGACTTCAGGAAAGTTACTTCTCTTTCCCAGTCTCCGTCTCTGTAAAGTGGTGATAAAACTTCATAGGAGACTCAATTCATTAATTCTGAAAACATTCAAACACAACAGTAAAGATTCTCTGTAAATATGCAAATCCACAAACAAACCAGTATTTGTAGGGGAGGAGAAACCACAGGTGGGGCTAAGAACATCCAGAATTTGCAATCTCCCCCAGCAATGTCCTCCTGCAGTTTCCTGGAAAAAGGCTGTTCTGATAACTGCTCTTGTAATGTGAATTTTGTTCAATGGGCTAATATTATTAATTCTAAATTTACTAATACTGGATACAAAACCATCTGTATTCATGAAAACCTGCAAGTTTACAAGCTGTCACACACAGAAACAGAAGCCGTTTCAAACATCATGCTGTATTTAGAAGGCTGCTTTGAAAATCTGGCTCTTAGAATCACCTTTGGTTGCTAAATAAACTTCTCTGGAGTAACCACAGCCCACACAAAAATAGTTACAACACAGTTTCATGACTTTAAGTGGAAATGGGTGTTTGTAAGAAGCATGCTCAATTTTTCTTCACTGAAGTTGAAATATAAAAAAAAAATACAATATAAGCTCTGTAAGCAGATTCTTCATGGTAAACAAATATGCAGAGATGCAGAAAATGCTAAGTGATCATTTTTAGAACATTTATTTTTGGCAGGATAAACACTTTCAGATTCTAAGCAACTTCTCTGTGTGTACAGAATCTCCAACTGTGAAAAGAAAACAAATAGCAGAGTTCCATTTGTTATAATCAGGGTTTTTTTCATGACTGTTTAGAATAAAGTTGGATCACATTTGGAGTGGCTTGGAAATTCATTGTTTAGGCATTAGTCTCCAGTGGTAAACATCCTAGAATATGTGTATAATACAGCAACTATTTTTGTACTTCAAAGCCTTCCCTCATATATTGGGAAGGTGCAGGATAAAAACAACCTCTTCTTTTCCCTTCTACAGAACGACAGTTTCATTGCTTGATTTCACTGAGAAGAGATCCCTGATTATCCTTCACCAGACCCATTTATTCACATAAAAATTAGCCCCAAACACCACAAATTGCACTTGAGAAATCCAACTCTCTGGAGAAACAGGAGTATAATGGGGGGACTGTACAGTCCTGGAGCCTTATCATTCCCCAACTCCTGGGGGCACAGGGCTTTTTTAATACAGGAACTCACTGTTGACTCTTCAGGACTGAATATCCTGCAGATGAGGAAATGTGGAACAACGACTCAGCTGGTTTGAGTGATCACATCTCCATGGTCAGCGCCCCACTGCCCTCCCTGCTGCCACCACTCCCCTCTCAGAGCAGGCCTCCTTCATCGCTTCGGAGGAACAGAAAGTAAGTTCAGGAGCAGGGTTGAAAACTGCATTCTCTCATTTTGAACAGCCTAGTGGAAATCTGAAAGCTCAACACTTCTGAAAGCAGCCGGCCGAGCCGTCCTGCTCCGAGTGTCCAAGGAGCCAGCAGCCAACATGAGTCAACGCTCTGGGAAACGTCGGCCTGCCAAGGTCACGTAAGTCTGTGGCAGGAGAAGTAACAGGATCATCTGGCTCTTCTCCTGTTTCTCAGCCACAAAACTTTCTTCCTCCCCTAACAATTACATATGTGGGTTTCCTTAACAGTTTCTTTTTACATTTCTGTTTAAATAGCACAGGGAAAAGGAAGAGGAGACTTGATGTGGAAAATTAGTTTTGGAAATGTTGAGCAGCGTACACTTGCCAACTTCTGTTCCTCCAGTCAGTTCACTGTCGATGCTCTCAGCTCTCACTGAAATGCTATTTTTAGGCTGTACATCAGATTTCACAAGTGAGACTGACAGGATTTTTAGAAAAATCGGAGGTTTTCCCCTGAGAATTAAATGAGAAAAACAATGTGGGAATACTGCTTCCCACTTTGTGCTGCTGAGGCTCCACCACAGCTACTCCAGGGCAAAGCTCCAAAGGGACCCAACTGCACAGGAGCAGCCTTTCCAGAAAGCATCAGGGGATTCCCAGCACGAGGGAGACGTGCAGGAGATTTCCAGCAGGGAGACGTACAGAAAACTCCCATCACGAGGGAGATGTGCAGGTCTTTTACACCTCATGAGACACAGGGAGTCTGAAAATGGTCTGAGGAGGTTCTCTACAGCAAATCAAAGCACAAGCACAGAGCGGAGCTTCAGAAAACAGAACTTTCTAATAAAATCCCCAGCTGTTGCTGGAGCTGCCAGGTGGCTCCTTAGGGGCAGAGGCAGCTGCAGAGCCCCTGTGCCAGGAGCTCCCACTGCTGCCCCAGCCCAGCTTGGGCACAGGGGCTCCCCAGACCTTCACCACCACTTCTTCCCACTGCTCAGTGTCATCTGCTACGCTGCAGCCTTTGAAGGAGAAGCCAGGAAGGCAGAGGTGGCACTTTCTGCTGCAGTGAGAGACCAGCAGAACCTGGAGGCAGCAACAGCTGTCTCCAGTGCATTGTTTGCTGAGCACTTGTCATGCTGTTGGACATGCACATTAAGAAATTAGAGTTTCTACATGGTTATTTCCTTGAGCTGACAGGTGTCTAAAGTCAGTTTCCAGCTCTGCTCACCATCCAAATATAAGGAACTTAGAGCAGGTTTGACTTTTGGGTATTTTTTTAATAGAGAGGCTCTGTGTTTAACATCTTTGCTAAGTCTCTTTTGATGAGGCCATGCACATACTGACAGCCCTTGCTGACAGAACAGGGCTGCAGGAAGAACATCTCATGCACATATAAACCAATGGCTCAACCAAAAAAGTATTGCTGTAAAAAGACTTATTATTGCAATGCTGCTGAGCAATTTTTTCTCAATATCCACATGGATATTTGAGACTGCTTGATGATGATGCAGATTGTTTTGAATATTTCAGGGTCATTTATCCATAAGAGACTGTAGACAAGTAATCCAGCCAAATTTCAGTTTGCAGATCAGCATGTCTAGATATTTGACCACACAGTCCCACAGAGAAAACGTGGTGTCACTGTGTTAGCTGAAGGTGGTGACTTCACACAGGTGTAACTGCGTGCAGAATCTACCTCTCAAGGGTTTTCTGGTGCTTCCTGAACCTGACAAGATTAATTTAGTGATTTGGAAATCTTTTGCCAAGCCCAAGTCCCCAGAAGACTGCATAGCAATAGGAAGATTAAAAGCAGATGGTTCAACAACTGAGGTTTTCTAGTTAAACTTTTAACAGACTTAAAATTCTTGGGCTTCATGTAATCATCTTCATTCTTTCCTTCAATTCAGTGTGTGTTAGTATCTTTGGAGCACTTTCTTTGGACATGAAGCCAAACACATCATGCTAATAATACCTCAAAAAGCATACCTTTATGATAGGCTTAATAAGAGGTTAAGGAAACGTTGACTCTAGCTCAACAAGGCTCTGTGCAATTAGACCATCTCCATGTGGTTGTTAATTTCCAAAAAAGGATGCTGGAATCTAAAATATGAAGAGAGACCATTTCCAGGAAGGGCTTTAGCAGATGAGCCTGTTAAAGACAATTCAAACACTGCTGCAGTTGACAAAGGGTCTCCTCTGTTAAGGTGAGGCATTTGAAAAGGGTCATTGTGGGAGCCGATGGTCACACAATGCTCCTGATTTCCTGTTCCCTTGGAACCACTAAACCCCCTGTCAAGTCTGGCAGGAGTGTGGGTGATGGGGGTCAGGCTGTCAGCATCCCCAGGCCTCAGGAGACCTGTGATGGAGAGGAGCAAGGCAGGAGCAGTTGGAAGCAATAACAGTTCTGGAAATTACCTAAGAAACTTAAGAGTTTCTCTGTCTGCTCCAGGCAGAGCAAGGGGAGAGGCTCTCTCCTCCCCCTTTGCTCTGACTTTGACTCCTATGGCTTTGACCCATACCAGGCCAGCCACAGCTTGTTGTGCCAAGGTCAGGCTCCCCCTCAGGCCAATAGGTTCCAGACCCTGGCCAGTCCAGCTTCAAGTCCTGAGATCATCTCTTCTTTAGTTATTTTCATTTTGGTGCTAATCCTGAGCATTGGTGTGACTGAGACAGAAAAGCAGGCAGATCCAAGCAAGTATGTGCCTGCCTGAATTGTAGTGACTCACTCCAAACTCCCAAATAACATCAGAATGAAGACAGGACAAGTGTTTCCCATTTGTGTATTAGAAATTTTCCCTCTCTGCAGAAGTGGCAGCTAAGACAATCCTCCAGACATTCCACATGAGGTCCAACAAACACCAAATACAAATAAAATACACAGAAACTCTCTGCTGGGGATTTCTTCCTCTGCAGTGTCTTATAGCACCATAACTAACTTTAGGACCACTTCATGCAGGGCCACAGAATGCCAGTGCTGAGCTACCAAGGACACAACGCCCCTTCTTCGTGTCACCTGCACTGAACAGGATTTGTTTTCCAGGAGTCATTTGGGTCAGCCTTCACAGAAGCACTCAGGGGAGGAGGACACCAAGCAGCAAGTATTTCTCTCCATGAACAAAAAGGTGCTTTAACAGCCTTTCTTGCCCACGTACCTGTGATACCAGGGCAGCATTTCTCATTACCAGCCCCAGGGTCCCCAAGACCTTGAAGACATGGGTTTCCATCACACAGGTCAGGTCTATGTCAGCACATTGCCCATGCCAGAATAAAGCACGAGAAGTGCCTGCAGTGCCTGATAGTGCAGCCTTCTTCCAGAAAACACAGCTGGCCTGATTCTTCCCATCCCTGAGAAGAGACTTGCAGGATGTTTTAGACTCCCCGTACTGCTCCCCAGTTCTGGGTGCCCACTATGTTGTGCCACTCCTTGTGCTGCAGTGAGTCCCACTTCACCCCCTTCCAACATCCCTTTGAAGGCAAAGTTAGTTGCAAGGACAAAAAAACTGCACCTGCAAAAGCTGAGGAGGTCTGCTTTGAAAAACCAAACCCACAAAATACATTTGGACACATGAATAGAGCAGCCAAACCTCAAGTTAAATCTTCCATATGAAGTGTAAGGAATCAAATAACCATCCAGAAGAGATGCCTGCAAAATAACTTGGCTCGTAACATTTTCATTTGGGTTAAATTAAAATAATTGTAAATCTTCAGTGCACAGCACGAGAGCTGCATTCTGTGTAACACTGTACGTATCCCATTAAGCTTTAAGTCAGTTCAGTCCTACAAAAATGCTTTGAAAACCAGACTGAGTTGCCCTTCCTTGGGCAACCAATCACACTACTGCAAGAAAGAAGAAGAGGCTTTGTGGGTGAGTTTTCTCCATTGTAGTTAACCAGAGCTAAAAGAGGCAGAGGAACAGGAGGGGCAGAAAAAGCATTCCTTGGAACGACGTGGAAAAGCATCATTACACATTGATCTCTTGAAGCTGCATTAAACCTCAGCTGTGCATCAATTAGAAGCCAGTGCCAAGCTGACTACCTCAGACACAAACATGGTTCATCTAATGATCCATTCGTAATGACTTCCAAGTTGTGACTTCCTGGGCATCCTGGAGGTTTAAGGGAAGAAGGTTTCTGGCCTCCAAGGTTCTTCACACACAGAACTGAGCCCTGCTGGCTGCAACTCAGGTCTGTGGGGAGCAAGAAACTTTGGACATTGTTTACCAGCTTTTTGCCAGATAGAAAAAACTACCTCAATTCACAACCCTGTTAAATCATTGTACATCACTGCATTTTCATAACATCAGGATGTTCAATTCCACTTTGGAATGGGAGTTTACAGTGCAACGTGTGCAGTGGCTGCTGAAAACCAGCTGATTCCTGCCACTCCTCCCCTCATTTTGAATAATTTTGACTCCATCATCCTGTCTTAACAACCTGAGGGCATTCACAGAATTGGTGTGAGCACAGCACAGGAAAACTCAGCCATAGCCATGCCAGTAGAGCAGAGTCACCACTCACACCTGGGTCTTTCTGAAGCTCTCATTGACTTTGCAAGGCTTGGAATTAACCAGTACATGTCTCTAGTCCAGCTGTAAATAGAATATTAAAACTCCCACCCCATAGTTGCTTTGGTATCAAGTGCCAACCCTAAAGAAGGCTTAAGAATCTTTACTAAAGGTGGCATAGAAGGGCAGAAGTCAATGATAAACTGGCACAGTTCTGCTCATTAGTTCTTGTAGAGAAAGACTTCAGAGTAAGGTAAACCCCAACACATGAGTTTATTTCCAGAGCTCTTTTTGAAAATGCTCCTGCATATGGGTGCCAATAAATCTTACATTCCCTAATAGACACAGGCATAAATTTTTATTGCTAGTTGGCCAGATTAGTGACAAGGAAAAAGGGAAGAATAAAGCAAAAGCTGCAGCTAGCACTATCTATCTCTGTCCTGCAGCCTTCTTTCTCATCACTCCTGCAACTCTCACATTAAGAGGCAGCTGAGCTCTCTACGTGCAGTTTTAATGGAACACCTATCCGTCAGCATTCAACTGCAGAGTTCAGCTGGGACTGCAGTTGCAAATAAAAACCCTTGTACTCTTCCTGAACAAGCACAGCAATGATAGTGTAGATAATACCTTGTACTGCTGAAACAAGAGCCATGCCAAGATTTCAAAGAGTTTTACAGACATTCATAATTTAAGACAATCCACATCCTCCTGAAGGTGATACTGGATCCTCACTTTACAGATGAGGAATAGAGGCATTGAAAAAATTAGGGATTGAGGGACATGGAAAGCAAGGCAGCACTGAACAACGTCCTGCTCACATACATCACAGCAACCAGACCTTGTGATGGTTTCTGCAGGCACTCTAACCATTGCCACATGCTGCTGAAGTTTGCTTTATCAATTTATCTGTTTTATTTCCTAAGTTACTCTTGGATGCTGTTACCCCATCCTTATTAACCTAATCTTCTCTGCTCTGGACCCTACTGTTTCACACCCATGCCAATTACACAGCCTGAATCACCCTGTCTGGCAGCCCCTGGTGACACTGGAGACACCATTCAGGCATTACCTGATTTGGTGAAACAGCTACAATGTTTTAGTTCTCTTTGATATATTATACACTAGATATTATGAATAACTTAAGTGCACCCTACTTCTATTGCCTTTCCCCTTTCTGGCAGTGTCCAAGCCATGGTTCAGTGAGGCGAGCTGTCCTTGCCAGGAGGAACCTGGGGTGCCAGCCTTGTTAAGCAGGGCCTGCTCTGGCCTAGGGCTTTCATTCAGCACAGGCTCTGTTTACTGAGGAACACTCAAAGTTTCAGACCCCGGGTTAGAAGTTTTAATTAATGCACACAGGAAAGCTGGATTAGGCGCTGTCTCTCCTGATGGATCTCTCCCTGCAGACTGTGAAACGGGGGAGTTTAAAAGCAAAGACTTTGCTCTTCACTGCCATAAAATATATCTTCTCACTCTGTAATTAATCTCAGTGAAACGAAAGAGGGCAATTTTAACGGATTCACCTATTGTGGTGCAAAGTGCAAAAAGACTGATTGAATATACACTTTCAGAGGTGCAGTTTGGCTTTCCTAATGTACCTCTTTAATGAGCATCTTGGACTTGAAAATCACAGAGCACAGGACAGGCCAGAGACACAAGAAGAGGTTTCTACAACACAGACAGAGGTGAAGCTGCACTCCCATATACCAAATAATAAATTTTAAAAGTGACAGTCTGTCTCATGAAAAGCCAAACCCAAATATAAGTCTTACTCCAAAGAACAAGTTTAAAGCAGAGAATCCAGTTTGCTGGTCACCCTCTCCCTTCCTACTCTTCCCTGGTCATGGGCTGAAGGAGGGCAAAATCAAGGTCTGCCCAGCAGTTCACCAGAGGAATAACCCCTGCACAGGGATTGCTCTAGCCAAAATCAGACCCACGACTGGTGAACAAGGGAAGTGGCACACTCCTTGTACAGGGCAGTGAGGGTGCAGCCCTCCCCCTCCCCAGGAATGTCCAACCTCTCAAGTGTAGGCCAAGGCAAGGGCACAGCAAGCACACACACCTGGGACTGGAGGAACAACAGGAACAAAGCAATGCACAGTGCTCAGAGATGGGCCTTCACCTGCATTTTCAGGTGCCTCTTGAGCAATTCCAAGAGCAGCTGCCTGCTGGCTTCTACTCTTACCCAAAATACAACCCTTCAGATTATAATTTCTTCAAGAGAGCACAGCACCTGAGACCAAACAAAAATTAGTTACAAGTTCATGGATCTTGAGAGCAGTGAAATCCTAGAAGACAGAATTTCCCCACCAGAAATCAAGTAAACCTTCCTCAAGGTTACACTAGCCCTGTGCTGAGGACACAGACCAGGTAAGCCATAAGGTGATAACTCAATTGCAACACTTCAGACTCGGTAAATATACAAGAAAAAATGATGCTACAGATGCTGGTAGATAATTGTGCAATAGGACTGAGCTAAGATAAAACATAAAGGGTATTATGTAGATGAAAAAATGGTATTTTTATACTTCAAAAGAGTAAGATAAAAAGCTGAGATTTTACTGATGGACTTTAGTTAAGGAATTAGTCATCATTATACAACAGCAATTTGAATATCCTAGCACAGCACGTGTCACAAGAAAATCATTCAAAGTTTGGATACGTTTTAGCTGTATCAATTAAAATTGTACATCACAGTGTAACATCAGATAGCAAAACTTATTCCAAGCAAGTATTTACATAGAGCTATTAAATTACAAAGATTTGGTTTAATTGGTGAGTAAATGGAGCTGGAAGTTGCTGAAGAGATCTCTAGCAACCAAGAAGATCACTGGGGCAGAACAAATTGTTTTACTCTGTTTTGTGTGTCTGAGTTTTAAGCCTTCCAGATGCAACAGCAAATGCAATAATAATACTGTCTAATGAAGATGGGTTTAAATAATGAGTTTGGGGTGAGAAGGCAAAGCAATGACTTGTGCAGCAGTATCTCACCGGGGAAGTAGAGAAGCTGACAGATTTTCTGCCTGGAAAGGGATGTAGGAAAGTGGATCACTGAGATAAACTAAAAGAAATTCTCCAGAAACAAAGGCACCATTTAGATATGTAGGACAGCTTTACTCAGACTCAGTAATTAGCTGCAGCACCAAGAAAGTTTAGCAATACTGCAGGCAAGAGTCAAAGCCCTAGGAGATGGTAAAAAAGGTTTGGAAAATATGGCCAAACAAATCCAGATCTGTCATAAACTTTCATACAGCACTTACTTGAATGGACAAGGCACTGCAGCACTGTCCTTTCCAACTGATCCAACCCAGAGACTGCTCTGGCAACGTGGACACATCCTCACGAGGACTGAATACTTCCCTCAGCACCACTGTTAGCAAAACTTTACTCCTCCAGTCTCCCAGAGAAGCTACAACCACCATCTGTACAGATCTATGGCCATGATAATTTACACCAGCTGGAAATCTGACCCACCTATTTAATGCAAGGGAACAGGCATGACTTCTTTCCTGCTGCATTGACTAAGATCTCCCCAGCCGTACTCTGAGAACACTTCAGGCGTTGGGATATCAACCACAGAAAACTGAGTGGAAATCCCCAGGCAGGAATAAAACATATGTTTAATAAATGGTTCTACAGAAACAGAAAAAAAAAAAGACAGAGAGGGGGAGGAGGAGGAAGAAAGGAAAAGGTTTGCAATTGTGAGATCATAAGAGTCCAAGCATATAAGTGATGACTAAGTGTAATCTTGAGTTTCAAGAAGATGAAGAAAAACATGTTTTTGAAACTGTTGAGACTGGTGTTCCGAGATATTCCTTTATTGGCCTGCGAGTGACCCTTTCAACCTGGGCTTCCCTCC
Source organism: Onychostruthus taczanowskii (assembly GCF_017590055.1). Lineage (NCBI taxonomy): Eukaryota > Metazoa > Chordata > Aves > Passeriformes > Passeridae > Onychostruthus > Onychostruthus taczanowskii. Next base: position 4,939,073 of record NW_024500350.1, read on the forward strand.
AGCCCGTGGGTCCACAGCAATGACTAGAGGGGAGAAAATCCCCGCTACTGTCCAGCTGTGCTCCAAATTACCTTACTCAGCTGTGCCTATAAATGTAATTGCATGTGTCCATGAAATTGCACCAGAATGACCTGCTCACCCCTGACATAGTTCATATATCTGTGATCTCTGTCTCTGTAGATAAAAATCTCTTTCTTCTGTGTGTGTCTGAAGATTCTGAACAGAGTCAATTCCCCACTAACCAAGGAAATGAAGAGAGCAGATAGCCCAGATACAACCAAACTCTGAAGAGTGCAAAACACAGGTAAATTATCCTCAAATGGACAATAAGAATATGAAATACAGAAGTTTAGCGTTGCTGCAGAGTACAGACCACAGATAAAAACTGGCAGACCTGCAGCAGGCAGCACATCTGCATATGCCATACTGAGGCCAGCTCAGCATCTCCAGTAGTTGATTTCCATGGGGACAGTGGATAGTGGATATCTAGGGATAACTACAATTCACACTGGTGGTGTAAAACAGCATGAACAAACACTGAGAAATACCCAAATTCCATTTCAGGTGAGAGAAGAAATATTTCCTGCTAACCCAGAGGAAGTGTTTGTCAAATTGAGTAACTGAGAACTCTCTGCTGTCCCTTCCCAAATTCCATCACCATTCACTCCTTCTCATGCCCCTTTTCTCTTCCCCCACAGGCTGAAGGAACTGGTACCTGCAATTTCTATGCTAAAGGTGTGCTGTTCCACTCCAGAGCAGCCCAGAGCACAGCTATGGTCCAAGCAAAGAGGAAAGTCAAACACAAGCAGAGGCGTAAGAGGAGGACGTTTTGGTGGCTCTGATGAAAGAGGAATGCCCTGGTGCAAACTGCAATTTGGGTCACTGTGGCAGGGGAAGGAGAAGATACAAAGCCTCAGATGGCTGGGGGAAGGTGTTTGGCAAGAGCCTGGGAGATCCACCTAGAAAAATTTCAATCTAAGGCAAAGGAAACCTATTATTCAATTTCAAGATGTCAGGTCAGCCATGAAGATAGATACAGACAGAGAGAAGGAGAGGTGAGAATGCACCTCCTTTGCTTTTAAAAGAAAGGCCAGAGAAGAAAAAAAATCAACTAAATATAACAGCCAGTGAAATAAGTAAAACATCTGGGAGGTTATTTCCTTGGTAACAAGCTAATGTAAATAGACCTTTGTATTAGGTCATAAATGTGACTTCCACAAAGATGTAAGTGAACTCTCCTCATTCAAAGTCTGCTGTGGGCTGGACATTTCCATGGAATTCCCTCCCTGGACCACCACTGTTTCCTGTCGGGCCTTCACACGGAAGGGCAGTCCCCCTCCTGACAATGACTGAGGCTCATGACTATTGTAACCAAAAAACAAAATGTGTTCCCATTAAAAAAATCTGGATGATAGCAATTAATTCCACATTTTTGTGAATAAATATCATGTGTTTTGTGCCAGAACACTTTGGCTCATTCACAGAAGCTAACAGTGACACATAAATCTATTTTCCCTGTTGCTCAACAGACCATCTTGCTCTGCCGACCAGTTTTCACAGGGGAAAAGGGGTTTTTTCTGTCTCTCAGTCAGGACCTTCAAAGGTCCTTGCTCCCCATCTTTATGTTGACCTGTGGGTTACAAAATGCACTCAATGCTACTGATGTCAAGGTAGTCCTGTGACTGCTTTGGGTTTTCACCAGGTACTGGTGAAACAAATTTATTTCCAAGAGCTGCCGCACCATTTCCCAGGAGTGATGTCATTCAACTGGAGTCAATGACCAGGATTCCTCCCCTCTCCTGCAGCCAAACCCAGCAGAACAGATGTGCTGTGAGCATCCCTGACACCACAGCTATGCTGAACGACCCATCCTGTTCTCCCTGTGGCAGTGCCAGGAAAGAGCTCTCTTCTGGCATCAGTGAGTTGGGTTAATGTGGAACAAGGAAGGACCAACACCTGAGCAGAGAATGGCCAAGCTATTCAGAAAAAAAAAGCTGATATACCCCTGTCTTTTCCCAGGGGTTTACTTTGTTTTACTCTGCTGATTTTGGTGTATTGCATTGCAGCAGTGTAAAACCAAAGGAAAGCTGTAGGATTCTGGCTGCTCTGAAGCTTTACAGATGTTTGCTGGCTTTATGTGGGAGAAACATCACTATTTTATTGACCAAACTCTTTTTTGTTTTAATATGGAAAATCTCAGTGGCACTTCACTCCATTTGTCTCTTTTTTCCTTCTTTAGTCATATGATAATGTACACTTATAACCAGTGAATCATCCCCCCAAAAAGTCATAAAGAGAAAAATAGCTTGTGTGTATGTCTCAGCGGTCAATGAATCATTGACAACAGGTATAATGGGAATAATTATATACTGCTGAGAAACTTTACCCAAAGCCCAGCTCAGAGGCTAGTTTCAAAACTTCTGAGCTGTGCAGTTGGATCCAAGGCTGTGAGTGCCAGGTTAGGAAGCAGCCAGGAGAATTTCAGATTTGTATTACTGCAAGGAAATGTCTTCCCCAAGTGTCTGTTATGTGTTGACAAATTGTTTATACTTAACCAAGCAATAATAATGAACAGTCTAAATAGACATTGATTTTTATGTTTTTAATTCACTTTTAGTGGGAAAATATCTTGGCAACAGAAATATGGATGTCAAGCTTTGGATGCCAGCCACTGCTTTAGAACTATGCTATTTTAAGCAGTAATATGTATTATTTGGTAAAACAACATATATTTTTAGGGTCTAATCCTGGAAGTTCCTACTCCAACAAGTTTTAGCCTTCCAATCAAAGTTTCTGGAATTACAGATATGAATGTAAATTTGTAGCAGACTGGATCCAGACAAAAAAAAAAAAAAAAGTTTCAGTTTCAACAGTTTGTCTGCTGCCTTCCTAGAAATAGTTGAAATATAAATGTGAGGCAATCGCTCCAGAACACAAGTGCAAAATCCTTCTCTAAGCCAGCTCAAAGAATTGGAGCAACTAAAGAAGACATGTCCATGGAGCAAGCCCAGCTCCAGAAGAAGGCTTTGCTTTCCAGTGCAGGGTCATTGGCTATTTTGAAGAGCATCTATCACACAGAGCAGTCAGGGCTGCCTCCCAGAGCTGATGGCTCCACTTTTTTCACCTGGATTTGTACCCTGGGCTGAGCTCAGCCCCAGTGCCAGCTCTGGCAGCCCCGGAGATTTTGCACATCATTGTGGAGCCAGACCCCACAATCACCCTTGGGAAAAAGGACAACAACTATTTTTTCTCAGCCCTGCTGAAGCCTCTTAGAGAGGAAAGATGAACAAATGTGCCCTCACGATAACACAGATGTGTCCCTTCCACCAGTGCCCAACAGGAATTCTCCTAAAGAACAGAATTCCTCACAGAAGAAAAATTTACAAAATAAATTATGGATGAATCAGATCCATTGTGTGCAGCATAAACCCTACCATCCACCAATGGCAAACAGAACCCCTAAGCACCTAATATACTTTTCCTCTCAAATATCCCAACGGTGCAAGAAGATGGTGATCAGCTCCATCCTGCTCCTGTCACAGCAATGCAGAGCTGTGCACCAGCACCAGCAGTTAATTCAGTGAAGCAGTTAATTCAGTGAAGCCCATACCTGGGAGGAGGTGATGGTCACAGGAACTCTTTCAGTGGAGACAAAAAGGCACCTTCTGAGAGCAAATCTGATCCATCATAGATATCTGCCTGAGGATAAGCTGAACAACCTTCTGGAGGTTCCCATTTCTCCTTGTCAGCTGCAAAGGGAGCATGGCTACAGCTGTGGCAGGTTCAAACATAAATGTCTGACTCCTGGACGCCTTGAGTTGAAGCAGAAATATTTCACCTTTAGCTGAGAAAGTAGTTGAAGAGAGATGGGTGGCTGCTGTTGCATTTCTGGGAAACACAAGATATTATACGACCTGTTAATTTATTCCAGAGTTTCCCTTTATGCTTTAACAATATTGTTCAGCATTCAATTCAAGTCATAACATTTAATGACTTGTGGTCAGCTCAGCTTATCCCACATTTCTGTGCCAGCTTAAAAATAAACAAAGCTGTGTCTACTGAATGGCACAATCAGAGGAATGTACCCTGCTCCTACCACAAGACATGTATCAGAACATACCAACACAATTTCAGCTCAGTTCAGAGAATATGGGACAGCTCTTTACATCCTGGTATAGGAGACTGAGGAAATTGAAGAGTTTGTTTGGTAATGAGCATCACTCTTTAGGGGACATGAAGACTGAGGACAGCTTCAAATTAACATTACTTTCATTTCAAACATGTCCAGTGGCCTCAGATAGGAGATGCAATGTGCTGGGGGCTGCACAGTTATTTGGGACTTGTTTCCAGCACTGAGTTAACTCAGTGAATAACCTGAGTCATGTCCTCACTGATACAGAAAAGCTGTGGGTTTGGAGGGTGCCTTTGTAGGAGTGGCTGTCCTCCACAGGGCAATGTGGCATTGTCATGTCTCCTTTTGACTCCTCTGTCAATTCTGTACACATAGTGAAGGGTTAATTCCACTGCAGGGTAAACTCCATGCTGCAAATAATTCCCCCAGGAAGAGGTAATCCCTGTCCTGATGAATTTACAACCAAAATCCCCACATAAGGTGTGGCAGGAGGCACAAAGCCAAGAAGAAGTACAGCAACTCTTACAAAAGCACCTTTGCTGCCAAGCTGGGAACAGAATTTAATGCTCAGCTGGTGACAAACAACCCCAAAACAACAATTTGCAGAAGATGCTCCATACTTTAGCCAATGGGAAGAAAACTCAAGTGTCTTCCTCCCTTAGAAGGTCTACACATACTCAACTGATTTCAGCACAATTTATAAAATAGATGTGTAATTTCTTGGCCTCAAAACCATTCTCTCGACATACCCAGTCCATGAATCTGCTGCACAGACATTCTCCATATTCTCAGTTTTCTGGTTTAAAAGCCATCAACCAACCTATATGCCTCCATTTCTTCAAAATCCTACTTTAATGTAATTTTGGCAAATAGGACGGTAACTATTTAAAGCTGTTCTGTGGGTTGTGTGCTTTGAAGAAGAAACCATTACCAGACACTTCAGAAAATTTCCATTTATCTTCTGCTGTTTCTTTGCTTTTATGCACCTTTTCCTACCAGCTGCTGGACCGCTGTCTGCCAACCCATCTCCCCCTTCTCCTGCATTCCACATTCAATGGGCTCTTCTGCAGTCAAAAGCTTTTTCCTATCTCATGGTGCCTTTATGTTAGAGAAATAATTTGTTTGTTACATTCAACAGGGAATTGCTTGGTCCTGTCTTTAAAAACGTATGACAGAGTTAGAGTCCATTTTGTTACCCTTTTGCTTGGAAATCTGTACCATTATGATCTCAGGATGAAAGTGCATTTTTTAGTAGATCAGGCAATGAGACAGGCCATTTCATCACAAGTGTCTACGTGGAACTTGGAGTGGTTTCTTAAATCTATCATAATAAAGGCACAGAACCAAGTTATGAGGCCATTTCCAAAAACTGAAGCCTTTATCCCATCTAAACCAAACTGTTTCTGGAGCTAGCTGATGTGAGGGCAAAGGGTGAGGAAAAGAGGGAATATCTTAAAATATATATTTTTACATCCTCTTCCCTGTCCAAAGCTATATACTTTGGGCTTCACCCCAATGGAGACACTTCCCAGTGCTCACTGTCCTCTTTCCCTCCTATCCCATGAAAAGCAGCAGTTAACTACTGAGCCCTTTGCCTCTCCCTTTAAGTCTTCAGCATCCATAGTTCCTGCAGTTACATCCTTGTAAACTCTAGATTCATATCTAATAATATGGAAGTTCTTCTGTAGCATCTCCTGAAGCAGGATTTCCAAGCTGTGCGGTGAATATGTATTAACTTGCAGATCAAAGCTGCCCTTGTCATTACATTAATGATCAACCCAGTCAATATTATACAACACAGATTCATCACAACCTTCAGATGCAGCCCTATGAAAATGTCTTCATTTCAAAGAGATGGCTCTGAAACTCCCCAATGACCCCTGCTCACCTACCAGCATTTCTGCCTACTTATGGGAACTGGGGGACATGCTGCAGTTCTTTCTTCAGGACATCCTGAAGAAAGAAAGAAAGGAAAGAAGAGAGAGGGAAAGAAAAAAAAAAAAAAAAAAAAAAAAAAAAAAAAAAAAAAAAAAAAAAAAAAAAAAAAAAAAAAAAACCCAAAAAAAGAAAGGGAAGGGACGAAAAGTTGAGCATAAAATGAAACTAATTCTCTTCTAAAAGTGGCTGTATTTGCCAACGTTTAAATCATCTTTCTTGTAAATTAATGCCAAATTTCCAGAAGCCCAAAAAAAAAAAAAAAAAAAAAAAAAAAAAGAAAAAAAGAAAAAAAAAAAAAAAAAAAAAAAAAAAAAAAAAAGAGAAAAAGAGAGGAAAAAGAGAGAAAAAGAGCAAACCAATTTGTGGAAGAGTTCTTGCTGAAGTTTCGGAAGAGCAATCTTTCTCCTCTTCTGGAGGAAAAGGCAGTGCTCAGAGCACGTGGTAGAAGTGTGGACACAAGCACACAAATCCAGGGGCTGCCAAGGCAGCAGCACCACGAGCAGTGAACCCCATTACCACCCTTCCCCTACACCTTCCCAAAGCCCCTCAGTGCACGAGACTCTCTGCACAGAGAGGGCAAAATCCCAGCCAGCCTTTGCTCATATTTCCTGAGGGCTGCTAAAACCATGTGCTAATCCTGTCAAAGCTCTCTCTCTGCATCCCCTGCCAGGGGTGCACACATAAACCTGCCTCATGTGAGCAGCCACCACAGCACACAGAGGCACGGGCTATTTTAGCACAGCTCTGCTTTCAGGTTACCCTGCTGGGTCATGTTACACACCCAGTCACAACATACTGAAATACAATACCACACCAGAACAGATATGTGACAAATTCTCCTCCAACCACACAAGTGCCTTATCCCTGTCCTGATCCAAAGTACAGCACTGCAGAACCCCTGCCAATCGGGCACAGCCACACAGGCACAACTTGATTTCAAGCAGAGGACGCCACTTCAGAAGTTGGGAAGGAGGGAGTAATAAAAAATATATCCTCTTGTTTATCCATATTTCACATGGATGTTTTTTTCAGTTATCAGGAATTCCCTGTTTCCTTCATGAAATTACACCAAGGACCAAGCACCTGCCAAGGAGGGTGGCTACAGTGCTGCAGGAAGAAGAAAGCAGAAGAGCAGCACCTCCTACCCCACACTCCACAGCTACTTCTACATTAGAAGCTTTAACAAATCTGCTTTGCAACACCTATTGCATTAAAATGGAATAAAAGCAAGTGGTGCAAGAGGTAGGGAGGGTAACATTATATTCCAATGACAGAAACAGAGGCAGCAAAAGAAAAAACTGCATTATTAGGAATCAAAGGATTTCCTCTGAGATCCTGGTTCCATGCATGAGGTCACTGGAATTCCTCAGCTTGCCATTGATTGCTGTGTAGATACAGGGCAGGCAAACCTTGTGCCTCAGTTTCCAAACCTCCAAAGGTAAGAATATGAGCACTTTCCCTGCTTCAGCAGGGCTTGTTGAGGCCTGGAGGTTTGCAGCGTGCTGCAAGATCAAAGGATCAGAAGAGCATTACATATTCAGCACAGGTACACACACTATTTGAAGGTCTGGAGGCAAGGCAGGTTGCTTAGCTTGCGAAGGAAAGCAGGAAACCAGAGATTTCACAAGCCCTTTTATTGTAATTACTGGGGATTGAATTGGTGCTCTGAGAGATGGGCACACCAGGCTGGCATCTCCCAAACAGCACTTACCTCAGAGGTATCACAGCCTCAGGATTTGTCCTAAGAGCACCCTAGAAGTGAAGACACTGAAATGAGTCTTCTCTTTGTGAAAACACAAGCTTTTCTTGAGAGTCACTTTCAACAACTTGCTCTTGCAAACTTCTCTATATCACCCTTCCATTTGTTGGGAAACACAAAATAAATCCTGGCACTCAAAACGCTGTCACAGGTTGTGGTACCCTGAAAGGTTTCATATTTCTGCAGAAGCAATAACTCTTCTGCTTGTCACTGTAAGCCAAGGTCCTTCTTACAGCACACACAAACACAGAAGAAAATAAATGTATTCCAGGAAAGCACAGGGATGAATTCACAATTACAAGTGGGAATCGGTGCTTTTGTAAACACACACAGACAAAAATTTATGGCACAGGTCTCTTTTTCCAGCTACTATTAAAGGTTATTTCAGCCAGACAACTTGACTGGGGACCTGTGGTAGCACATGGACTCTGTTATTCTCCCTTTCATGCCTTCACAAACTCATGCTGCTGCCAGTGCATCCACAGCAGGTGGGCTTTGTCCTCCCTGGGGCTCCTTGAGGCCACAGATCCCCAAGCTCTGGACCTCAATAAAAAAAGGGGCTTGCTGTTCACCATAATTTCAGGATTTCCACAGCTCCTAACTCATCTATCACAAGTGCTCATAGTGCACACACCTAAAAGCAGTCAGTCCCCTGCTTGTTTATTCTTCCTGCCCAGCACACATGACAGACAATGAATACAAGAGTCAGTAACGACATTCCCACAGACACACACGTGTCCATTAGAGGTGCTCCACCTGCCACACCTCTCCTTTTTAAAATCAAAGTATCTTAAAATGTTTAGAAATAAAGTGTTAGCCAAAGATTAAACGTTGATCCAGTGCTCAACAAAACCAGTGGGAGTCTCCACTGGTTTCAGCACTGAGAGCATCACACAGCTCTGAACGCACACAGGTCACACAGGATCCAGTCAGAGCTTTTGACACTTGGCAGGCTCAGACCTCATCTTGTCAATGCAAGCAACTGGACAAAATGGAAGCAAAAATCAGTACAGGTATTTTTTTATAATTTACCCAGGCCCCTGATCTAGGGCTGAGACACACAGAGAAAAAATTGTAAAAGGTGCAAAAAATGCAGTGAAATAAAACTGGTTTGGTGCTTCAGAAGATATTATTGGAGTGTGGAAACCTGTGGAACCTGGGATAGTGGAAATGACTACAACTTTTATGAGCATTGCAAGAATACAAAGCCTTACATGAGAAAACAAAAAGCCTTAGAAAAGTAGTCAAACAAAAGCCCATGCTAATGCTGGCGTTACCTGAGAGCCTCATTACAGAAACAAAGCTTGGGAGCAGACAGCACCAATCCTGGGCTTTCCTCAACAGCAAGGACAGACAAGATTTTATTTTAAAAGTTTCTCAGCTGGTGCAAACAGCAAATAAGCTTTTTGGGAATGATGCCACATGGAAGAGTAATGACAATGAAACCAAATCTGAAAGAACCAGGAAAGAAGTTTACATGGACACTGCCTGTAAGTTTGACAACGGAACTGAAAAGCAGCACTTTCCAACCCACACACACACAAAACCCACAGGTCTCTACATCCCACAGCCTGAGCTGGTCATCTCCAGGCTGGAATGATGTTGGAAGCCTCCACCAACAAGGGACTCAAAATGGTGTCTTAATCTGCTACCTTGGTCAAGTAGAGAAAGGCATTAAAAAGCTCAGTGACAACAAACTGAATCAAGAAGTATTGAGACATGAAATAACACAGCAGCTCTTCACACTGATTAAGGACTGTATATGCAAGCTGTGGGACACGGGTGCTGGGGCCTCACCTGAAGTCTTGAAAGCTGAAGTACTCCAAGGGTTCAGTCCATATCTGGAATATTAGAAATTAATTTCCTTCTAAGTCTATGAGGTCCTTTTTGCTAAAAGCCTAAATTGAGACTGGATGGTGTTCTCAGAGGCATGTTCCAGTTCAGCCACTTCTAAATGTCTGTAATGCAGAAAACACTGAAATGCCACAGGCTGTAACATGCAGGTGTTCAGGCAAAAGAATCACAGGGGTCCCTATAGGCCTTGAAATCACTGAACTGTGCAGAGAGCAATTAAACACTCTCACAATTAGAGATGACTTTGGCTTCCTTTGCTGAAAGGCTCAGTGTGCAGCTGGTCACCTCTTCCTCAGAAGTTTTGCTTGGCAACTCTGAGTGTCAAGACAGAACAGAATCTGATGTATGTGTGCATACATATACATACATATATAGATATACACAGACACATATGGCCCCTTTGTGTGGCTCCATGGAGCAAACCAGAGAAGGAATCAGACTGAGAAAGGAAAAGAACCTCTCCTGGAGCATTTGCAGCTGGCACTGTGGCTCAGTGACTGACCAACAGCACGTGCAGTAGGGAAGACTGAGGCAGAGGTGCAGCTTCCCAACCAAATAACAGCTGAAGAGAAACCACAGCTCAAGTAAATTGAGGTGCAGAAGTCAGGGAGCTCTCAGGCTTGGGGAGTTCTCTGCATCCCTTCTGTTAGGCTGCTATTGGTAAGTAATTCTACCAAATTGACTTAGTTGAGGCAGTGGTTCAAACCAGAACATGTCTGTGCTCCCAGTGACCAAAGAATGAAGCTCTGCTCAATAACCTCTACAAAATTATTCTCGCAACTTGAGAAAACAACTTTATTCCCAGAAGTACTCAGAAATGCATTTAAATTGCACTGTGTTTACATGCCACCCCATATAATGAAGGTATAAGCATGGACTTAGGAACCTTGTGCTGGGTATTTGAAGGTATACTGGGAAGCCAAGCAGAAGAAGAATACACTTGTCCTCCTGCCAGGTCTTTTAAGAAACACCAAAAAAACCAAAAAACCCAGACATCATTAAATAGTAATACCATGCTGAGAACATAAACTAAAAAAAAATGTACTAATTGGAGACAATGAAGATTCACAAAAGTATATAGTGAAATGAGGGACAAAAATGACACTGGACAGTCTAACGAGTACAAAGAAATGTAATATTGCATCTGTACAGCATCTCACAATCTAACATTCAGTGGGAAACTGTATCCTTACCTCCCAGAGAGGAACTGAGGCAAAGAATGGTTACATGACTCGCAAAATGCTGTGTCAGATCTGGGAAGGTGCACTGCAAGGTGACTCAGTGATCTCTGCCCCCATACACCAGTCAGAGGAATTGTTTCCAAGCCAACATCCAGGTCATTAAAGCTGATAAGGACCCAGGGCCAGGGACACTCCTGCTTGTCACAGTCATGTGTCCAAGCCTTGCAGATACCTGGTTTAGTACAGAGGGTGACTATTTCTGATTAAAAGTTTAGAGCATAGCACAGCAAGCCCACACATCTGACAGATCCCAAGGTCTCATCTGGAATGAATCAGTATCAATTCAGACTTTATTTAAACATATTGTTTAAATACAGTTTATCCTTCCTGATGCTGGGTTAAGAAGTTCAGTCTTTCAAGTATACTTTCTTACACTGAAATTTTCTTGTCTTTAGGAACAATTTGAGAACATGCAAGTGCATAATTACAGTGGTCAGATACCTTCATCCTATTATCATGTATCTGTGTTGTTTTTCTCAAGAAATCAGACTGATGTGTCTGTGGGACTGTACCCACCACACCACAACAGCAGTGTTTGGAAATAGTGACAGCAGGGACCAGATGAGCCTACAGAACATTGTGCCACATGCATAATATACATAGCTTCAGTAGATGGAGAGAAAGCTCCCAACTTCCTGAGCCAAGAGAACTAAAAGCAAAATTTATAGATCAGCTATGTATTTTATTTTTTATAACATTATGTACCTCTGTGACAAACAGCAATTTCCTAGAAATTCACAGTTTAGCTTCCAATAAGTTTGTCCTCTGAACTATGTTATTTACTGCTGTGACATCAGCACTCACTTCTCCTGCAGCTCCCTTGAGTGACAGCATAAAAATGCTGGTTACACTGATGGCACAAGATGCTCTAGCCTGAGATAGAAAACCCTTTCATCAAATGCACTTAGACTTATCTAGAGAAGGCATCATGACTTAAGGAGCTGCTCGCTCAGCTCTGGTCAGCAGATCAAGCGGTGCAGTTTATTCCTACTCAGCAAAGCAAACACAAATCCTGAATGGCAGTAACACACCCATGCCTCAAATAAATAATGTGCTTAAGTGTTTTCCTGATTGAACCTGGACTGCAGCCTGAGGACCAACAGAGCACCTTCTGCCACCTTCCAGAATGTGGAAGAGCACCTGGCTCAGAAGAGCAAGTGCCTCTGCTGATTTTCACAGCACTTTTCCTCTTGGGTAATTATTGGCAAAATCCAGCTCAAGAGTACCACCTAGCCTTCCTTCAACATTTTACAGACACTAACCAGTGAGCTCAACATCACCAAATTAGGTAGCTGTTAACTCTTGCACCTGTCCTACAACACATTTAAAATACAGACTGAGGACCAGGGTAGGTCAAACTCTACCACAGCATGAAGGGGTGCAAGAAATACAGATTTTTCTGCTGGATCCCATACAGCCTTTGCTCAGAAGGCAAACTCCTCTCTCTGCCCTCCTCCTGTGCTCTCTGCCACATTCATTCCCTCTTAACAGCCAGTGTCAGAGCTGAGCCAAAGGAACTGACTGACTCAGCAAGGGATGCCCAAGTCTTTGCTGTGTGGGAGACAGCAGTGTCAGTCCCATGGCACTGCCTCGGGAAGGGGACAGCTTCCCACAGCCCTTTTTCCTATAACGATGGACTGGAGAATGTTTGTGTGTTCAGGAATAATCACAGTATAATGTCACAGCCCACCCTCAGTATTTTATAACCCCCAAAGCCACTGACTCATATACACTCCAAGTGGTAGCCAGCCTCTCCACAGGCCCACTGTGCCCACCAGTGACACAGCCACTTCTGAGCTGAAGCACAACAACACATAACATCAAACAGCAATATCTTCTTATAGTTTAGCCTAGGAAACAGAGAATATGAGCCCACTCCAGGAAATACAGGGCATAAATGACACTGGTGGGTTCCTACAGCCCAAAGCACGGTTCTCCCACGTAGCCTGGAAAGTGGGAAGGACATAAAAGCACCTGTGTGGTGTCCTAATTGCTGCACTGTGCCAGCCAGCGGTGAATCAAACTGAGCCTGGAAGCAGCTCCACTGCCTGGTCACAAAGCAAGGACAGAGAGACTCCTGGCCATGAGCTGGGAGGCCTCAGCAATGCCCCCAGGACTTGGTGGCTGTAACCTCTGATTGCTCACGAAACCCTCTTCAATGACAGTGTAAACACCCAGAGTTGTCCAGCCTGGAATCGTGCCAGACCTCTGGCATGAAATTCCTTTTACTTGGAGGGAAAAAAAAAAATCCAGATGATCTGAGTGAACAAGAAGAGACATGTTGCAAAGGCAGTGCAAGAGATCTGGGATTTGTTCTTAGCTCCACCCAGCCCTGGTGATCATAATCCTTTGTTTGCCTTTTGTTTTTTTTTTTATTTAGATTGTAAGTTCTTCAAGACAGAGACAGTCTCTTGGTATTTGTTTATACAGAGTTTATACATCAGTCCCAGGGATTACTGCAAGGAGAATAATCTTTAATGACCACAAATCAGTGTGACCCCCCCCCGCTTTTAGAAATCCTTTAATGTGTGTCAAATAGATGTTCAAAAAGAGGCTCCAAACTAATTACAAGGTCTAAGATACCACAACAGCTCACCACTCCAGTTGCTGTCCATTAAATCCAGCTAGGAATTAAATCCTTGTATTCTTGGCTCTAACTTACTTTCTCAAGCAGACTGGCAAGTGAGTCTCAGTGTGACTACAAGCACTGTGCCTTTCCTCTCACAGGCTCACACTTGACAGGGAATTAAGAGAAGTCACTTCTGGTTTTGCCACATTAAAACCAAAGCAACAAAAACTTAACAAATAAACAAAAAAAAACCCAACCAAAATGAAACAACCCCCCCCTCCACAATCACAGAGAGAAATTCAACACTTCACAGGAACTTAGACAGACAGAACTCCCTTGTACTGGGGGCTTTAAAATAAAAAGAGGAAGTCCAAGGCAAAACTGACCTTAAAAGTGTACCTGGGGCACAGGCAGGAAGACAGACAGGCGAGAAAGAAGAAAAGTGCCAGGAGAGGGAGGGACTCTCTGATCCCCATCTGTTAAACACAGAGCTGCATCTTGAATTTTCTTCTAATTTCTGAGCAGCAGTATCAAGAGAGAGTGCCAAGGGATGAGCAGCAAACCATCTCTGAGCCCAGGCAAACCCAGAACCCAGCATGAGCCTGACTGCCAGATTTGTTTCTCCAGGACTGCCTGCCTTCCTCCAATGGCTGACCACAGCTCCTCCACCTTCACTCACGTGCTACAGTTATTTTAGCATAGTCCTAGAACTAAAATCCATTAATAATCAACAAATTCCATAGTGTCAAGGGGTTTCTCTAACAAACAAAACCCTGCCTCAGACTGTTTTTCATCCTGTATGTTCTCCAGAAGTGGCATCATGAACACTGCAAGCTTTTTTTAAAGGAAGTTTGGTTGTCTGCAGTCACTACCTGTCTTCTCTTCAACACCTATCCCCTTCCAGGGGAAACAGAGTCCAATCCAAACAGAGCTGTGCAGAGACTAGAGCAGATGAGATACAGGTTTGCTGTGTGCAGACTGCAGGATTTGTTTAGAAAAATGACTCTGCTTTACTTCACATGTCCATTCCTATTGTGCTTCTTCCAGTTGAGATAATTAACGTGCTTGAGGAAAAATTGATTGTTCCCTAATATTCCTTCAGCCCTGTATAATGAGGCTCATTTTGGTCCTGAAGTCAGTCCCGCTCAAGTAAAGTGCTTGTTTGCATTTAAGATCTTACGGGATGTTAAGATGAATCAAGGTGCTTGGGGCTGTCAAGTTGAAAGCTTAATATCTTCAAATTGCTGTCCAGGTTACTTTGAAATATTTATGTAATGTACCTTTCTTTCCTGGCAAATTACCATTAATGGGAAAGGATCTTAGAATTACCTACCAGAAGCTCCGAAGTCCCTCTAATGGTAACAATTATTCATTCTAACTTTTTTTATATACAATTTTTCCTGTAGTACCTTGAAATTACCTGCAATTCTAGCAAATGTTTTATGTTAATCTAAACTCTGATTCTATCTTACTCATCTTTCTCAAAGCTGCTGCCTTGAGGAACCACACAAAGCAATAGATAAACAGTGATTTCACTCTTCTGACTGTGCATTTGATGCAAAAAAATCCTCTTGGTATTTTTAAAAAGGCTGAATCTGCTTCAGTTGGAAAGCAGACTATTCAGGTATCAATCCAAGACCAATTGAAGCCAGAAGCATATATTCAAAAAACTGCTCTTCAAATGGGTTAATAAGTCCACAGTGGATATTTTCATGTGGAGTTATTAAATTTTAGACAATTATCATTGTCATAAAAGTCAACAGGCTCTCAGTTACCTAAAATACTCAAGAACCTATTTACTCAGAGTTCATTAAAAAAAAAAACAAAACCATCCATTTGAAGAAAATAGCAGATTTTCAGTGAAATAATGAAGAACAAAATATTTCCATGCTGAAATACCTGCATGCCTCACACGGATCCCCTTGCTGAGAGTCAAGTCTCTAAATGAAACTTATTTAAAAGAACTGTAGAAAACATGGGAACTGAAATGGTAGCAGAGAGGAAGGGTGGTTTGGGAGCATGCCAGCAGGCAGGACATTTGTGACATCTGGGTGAATTCCCTGATATTGTTGCAGAATTCCTGCTTGAGCTTGACTGAGCTCAGCCAGTGCAGTTCCCACCTGGAACACTGACCTACCTTCACCTCTGCACACCCCAGCCCTCTTCTTTGGAGCAAAGAAAGACTCCCTCAGAACACACTGGCACAGTGCTTCTTAGCACAAATCAGCTTCATTTTTGAGGGGGAAGCTGGCCACCGCCATAATTCAAGCAGCTACTGAGCAGTGCCCTTGCCCAGGTGTGAGTGGTGCCATAGTGCCATACAGCCAGGAAACAGCCACAGCTCTGTCAAGTATCAACCCAAACCAATTAATTTTTTTTTTTTTCCCCTGATGTCCCCTAGGCAGTGAGGGAGCCCCAGTTCTGCTGGGCCATCAATCCCACCCCAGAATGGCATTACAGCAGGTGCTCCCCGACGGACTGGGACCAAGGTAAGGAATCTCCTGCAGGAGTTCAGCAAGTAGCACGTGGGTGATGCTGCAGCCTCCTCTGCTGTGGAAAGCTTTCAACTGGTAGGTCCCAGTATCAAGACTGATGAAGCTACAGAAAAAGTGTAGAAGCCAAAGGAGACTCTTTGCAGTTGTCCTTTTTACTGTTCTTTCAATACTCTGTCTGAGCATTAGGTTGAGGATTTTTTGATTCAGTCTGAAACAAGAGGGAAAAGCTGCCTGTAAGGTACTTGCCCTTGCTGAGCTGGAGAATATTTCAGAGAAGATGGAGACCAGAAGGATAAACTCTGGGCACTGAAGGGCTGCATGAGAGAAACATGGGATATCCAGTTGTACCCAGGGACAGAACAAGCACCTGGATATGGAAGTTAGTACAACATCCCCTAGGATCAGAAGAAATGTGAAGATAGAAGATAATGGAATAAAGTTTTTAGGGAAAACACTAAGCACTGCAAATACACAAGCACACTGTAAATACTGAGGCACTCAGCCAGATCAGTATGTCTTATTTTCTCCCTTCAGCCAACTGCAGTGTATAGCAGGACGCTGGGATGATACGATACCTTCATAGGAGAACAAAACAAAACCAAACCAACAAAAACAATTGCAGCCCTCCCAGGAACCACTGCCTGTTTATGAACAAAAAACCATTAAGGCTCTTGGGGAAATGGAATACTCTGGTCCCACCAACAGTGGGCAGGTAAGTAGGAGTGAGATGTAAAAGCTGTGTAGAACACTGCAACAGAGCTGCAGCTCTTTTGGAGTTGAGTGCAAGTACTTACCTTCCCAGTTATGGTACCAAATCAATTTCACATGCCCTATATTTACCTGCACTTGTGCTCTGGCCTCTCTCAGACTGCAGGAAAGATCTTTTTTTTCTTTTTTTTTTTTTTTCTTTTTTTTTTGTAAAGGGATGTCTAGACAGTTGTCTTCACATCAGACAAAAAGCGATCACACAGGAAATTCAGAGGAAAATTGATGTGGGCTGCTATAAAACAGAGGTATTCAGGATGAGGATGGCAGCTCTGCTCCCTAGCAAGGTTCTCAATGTGGGGTGAGTGGCCCACCTGCAAATGCCAACCAGTTTTCACCATCCTAGCTTTGCTCCCAGGATGAAGAAATTCAAAGGAATCAAAGGAATCCTTCAATTTTCATCTCAGCTCCACTGAAACCAACAAAAGCTGCCCCATGTAAACCACTGCTGCATCACTGGCTGTGACACTGAACATCCAAATCACCCACACGGACTCAGGTCAGCACTGAAAGAGAACATCCAGTGGGAGTAAGTGTAATTCCCATCCATTCATAGCAAATGAGTGGAAAACAGACATTAAATTGATTTTCTGCTCCTTCCCTCTATTAAATACACTTAAAAAATAGATCTTTGAATCATCTCATGATTCATCACAGCATAACATGATGTATTGAGTGACCTATCTGGTTACATGGGCAGGTGACACATGAGTAGAGCAAAGTTTCAAGATCAAGAAAGAATTTGGCTGTGTCAATACAGCAGGTGTCAGCCTGATTCGTTAATTTTCATAGTAACTATGCCTCTATGTGAACTAATTAAAGAGAATTTAGAAGTATTTTAATTCTTTTTGGAGCCACACCAACTAAACAAGAAGTGTTTTGATATATGTTTTATGTTCCAAGATTTCTTTTTCTTCTTCAGGCAGTATTACAATCAGGATGGACAAAAACCTAAGTCTATTTCATCAAAAATTGTCTAAGTTGCTGTGTATGAAATGGATGGATTTTTCAGTTTTTCTTTGCTTTTTTAATTTATGCAATATGTAAAAATGTTCATCATATTTCCCTACAAAGGCAAATATCCATAGCCTTTGACAAGACTTTAAAAGAAAAATTAAACTACAGTTTAATAAAAAACCGCCCAAAGACATGAATGCAGTTTAGAAGAAAAATGTATTTTAATAATGTTTAAATTTTAGATAAAAGACTATTTCTCAGTAAAAATCTTTCCCCAAAAGTACCCAACTCTTTCTTTCTGCTTGTTATGCTTTCAAAATTCTAAAACTCACTTAGGAAACAAGACAGGAAAGAATGAAGGAAAAAGAGGTTCAGACAAGAAATGTATCCATACTTCTTCAAAAACTCTATCAATTTACATCAAGTTCTCAAGCCAATGTAATTTATAGTGTAGGTCTTAGAGATATAAAATTTATATTTAAACATAACCTTAGCTAATGATGGAAAACTTGCAATTAATAATTATATGTTTAAATCCCACAAGAACGTTTTGTTTAATATGACCATTTCAAGGCAAAATGATTACTGAATTGCTGCTGTCACCCAAATGACAATATTTTAAGAGACTCTAGGAATAACTTTTCCAGAAGCAATTGCTTCATCTTCTATAAAAAGTCATGCAAGGCATTCAGTACGACAGTATTCATATCAGAGCAGCTGAAACTCCCAGGGCAAACATGACAAGAGGATTCCTCATGAAGCTTTTAATGGTTCCATAACATTTTTTCTTGCCTCTTTTTTGGTTTTCAAATAATATGTATAATTTATTACTGCCAATAAAGTTTACTGGTATTTTCATGCCTAACAGTCACTCATGGTGGAAATCAGAGCAGGGATTAAGGAGGATGCTATTTTTAAAGTTCTTCTGGCAGAAATTGCTTCTCCTCCATGCAAGGAAGTGAGCTGTGGCTAGCATGCTCTCCTGCAACAGGTAAAGCATTGCTACAGGAGACAATACCAGAAAGCCTGGAGGAAGGGCTTAGGCTTGGGGCTGGTTTTTATTCCCCATGGTGTGCCACACAGGGAGAAATTCATCCTTTTAACAAGAAACAAGAAAAAAATTAAGTACGCATCACGCACACCTTGTTTGGAGAGCTGAAATGGGAGCTAAATGGCAGGACAGCTTCAATTTCATGTGGCTTGAGTAAAATCCAATTAATAAAAGAATTGGAAAATCTGAGTGGAGGGCAGAAAATCCTCATTCTTTGCAGTAACTCTGAGGCGGACAGGCAGGGCAGCAGCCATTCACACAGCTCCATGTCAGGGGTGCCAACTACCGCCTCATTCACAAAGTAAACTCTCAAGGATTTCTGTCAGGAATGATCATGCTTGGAAGTCACTAACTAAGCAGTGATGTGATCACACCTGAGCTCCATGCAGCTTTGGCATTTTCCTTTGTCATCTGTTTGCTGAACTTCCTCCGTCTTGTGCAGCTGTTCCCATTCCCCAGCTACAGCAGGGCACTGTCACAGCAGCAGCAGCAGCAACAACAAAAGAGACAAACCCCATCCAGTTACCTCAGCAGAAGTATTAAATGATCTAGTATTTAACACATTTGAAGTAAAGATCTGAACTACAAACCGTATGGTGCACAAGGCGAGGAGCCACGATCAGGCCTGGAGGCCCGGGCCTGGCAGCCGTGTCCGAGTGCCTGTGTGGCTGTGCCGGGGACAGAGGCCAGGCCGAGCCCTGCCCGGGTGCCTCGGCTCCCCACGGGAGTTAATGCTCACCGAGTCTGAACACAGGGGCAGCCCTGGGCAGCACTGGGAGAGGAGAGGAGCTGGGGTCGGAAATAAGTGGAATTCCTGAGCCCGTTGGAAAGGCTGGCGGCAGCGATCCCACAGACTGCATGGAAGCAAGCGTGTTGCTTTGTTTACTTCAAGCTTTATTTTTTAAAGCACCATGACAGCTCTGAGACCCGCTCTGTCTCAGACTAATCCATTTTCCCCTCAACACCTTGCAGCGAGCCGTCCGCCAGCTTCCCATCCAGGCCGGGGTCAGGAGCTCCCGCAGGGCCAAGCGGCGGCGGAGCGCTGGATGGGGCGGCCGGAGCAGCAGAATCAGCCTGGTCTGACCCTCTGCTGTCCTGCTCCATGGCCAGGATCAGCCCGCTCTGACCCTCTGCTGTCCCACTCCATGGCCAGGAGCAGCCTGGTCTGACCCTCTGCTGTCCACTCCATGGCCAGGATCAGCCCGCTCTGACCCTCTGCTGTCCCGCTCGGACCCTCTGCTGTCCACTCCATGGGCAGGATCAGCCCGCTCTGACCCTCTGCTGTCCACTCCATGGCCAGGAGCTCCGCACATCCCGGGCCTGGAACTCGGCAGAGTCCAAACACAGAGCGTGCTCCTCTAAGTCCCACCTTCTGTATGCGCAAGGCAGCATGGCCTTGAGGAACCAGAGCAACTGAGCTGAAATACTTCTTTATTTACTTCACTTCTGTACAGGTTTGAAACCGGAGACTCCCATTTCTGCAGGGCTCTGTGCAAAATAAACTCTGAGGCACAACAATGATTATCCCATTAAGCAACAAGGATTTGTGAGCCCTGTGTTCAGCTGGGTTTCTCTCACCAGCATTTTAACAATATTTCCAACACTACAGATTAAAAAATTCATGAGTCAGACTTCTTAAAGATCAGAAACTTGTGAGCATTTTCAAAATCTCAATCCCCAAAGCTTCCTTGAAAATCACAAAGACAAGAAACGTGCTGGGGTTTTTTACATAAAGGATGACTCTTGTGCAACATCTTAACTCAAGGTGCTGGGACTTTCCAAATAACACTAATTAAGGCAGTATTCATGATAAGATCCTGAGAAGTGATCCTACAATTTTTGTAGGATAAACAATAATAAAATTCAATATTGCTATAGTTACAACTAGATGTCAGTCTTGAAAAACCTCACAAAAAAAAATCTTTTAACTTTTCCCAGTTTGTCTTCTATTTAGATTGTACACTTGCTTGGGCCAAATCTTTCCCTATTGTTTATACAGCACATGGGGATAGTGAACTTGTTGGGAAATTCTGGACATTGACCTAAACTAAAAAATACCAGCGTACAGGGAATTTTATTTTGGATCTCAAAATACAGAGATTTTCTGATGGGAAGTATCAGACTTATTATGTACATCCAACTGTCTATATTAGACAAACTTTCTTTTTCTGGAGGTTTTGGATTTAGCCAAGCACAACCAAGGCAAGATTCTTCCACTGCAAACAAAAGAATCAAACAAAACAAATCTCTGCCTTTTGGGATTTTACAGACAACAAGGCTAGAAAAATGTGCTTGAAGCAAAAGTGTCTATGGCTCTTCCTGCACAGCTGACCCCCATTTCAGGAAAAAAACATAAACAAAATGGGATCAAATTTGTGTCAGGGACCTCTAACTATTAGCACAACAAACAGTTAACAGCTCACATTAACAGTTTAACTTGAAAAATCCTAACACGTCCCAGTGATGGGTAGAAGGCAGACAGCAGGACTTGCTAATTGGGTCACTCTTTACTAGACATCTTTGAGTGGTGGTTTGGGTTCTCTTAAAACTGCTGCCTAATGAAGTAATTCATGGTTAGCATCCTCTTGTCACTTCAAAAATAATTACTTCACATACAGTATTAGCAAAATCTAAATTTATACTCAATAATTTTCTTCTATAGCCATGCAGACTCAGAGCAGTGATGCTCCCAGATCAGCTCCCTGCTTAAATTATATCAGGGTAAAAGGCAGAAAAATAAAGCCAGCAGTTCATGGCATCAACATCCTCCCTGCTACAACAGCCCAAAAGACACAACAGTAGAGAGGAAAACAAATTGGTAACATTTAGGGGGCAGAAAAGCCCATGTCTGAAGTAAGGACCATGTCAGGTCCTCTTCCAAACTTCCTCAAGTCCTGAAGTAAGAGGAGCACAGACAATGCACTGCCACCACCAGTGACACACAGGGAGAGTCCTTCCTCAAGCTCCTCTCAACGCCTGGATTTTGGCTGGGAGAATTCAGAGCATTTCCAACCCTCTCCAATATACATCTGTGTTTATTATTTTTTTGCCTGCACGACTGACAATGAGCAACCCTGTTCACATATTTTCTAAAAGAGAGAGCACAGTTTGTTTATGTGTCAGCTGTACGTGCCAGTCCTTAATATGTCTGGGGTTACTGGGAAATAAATGGACTTTCTATGTCATATTTAGATCCCCTTCCCATCCCTCACCAGTCCCCTAATGTGTTTGTGTCCTTTGTGCCCTCACAGGGGATTTGCATCATACACAACATTCTGCCCTCACCTCTATTCACTCTGATGCTCAGAGGGCATTTTTTAAAGTATAGGATATTTTTTCAAGGCCTTGACCATTTATCATCCCAATGGAAAAAGTTCTCAATGATTTCATGAGGACTGGCCCTTCATCAACAACTGAAACAGCCTTTACAGGCTGACCAGATTCTGCAACTTCAACCACTTCCACACAGAAGCAACGGAAGAATTTCATCAGATTTAAGGGCTACAGTGACTTTTATTCCTGGCACAGGAACCAGCCTGAAGGGAGCTAAAGGTCCCTGAGACATATTTATGAAACAGTTCAGACTTTTTTCTGAGCATTCAATTCTCAGACCTGCAGCCTAAAGCCTGACAGGAGTGCATTTTTCCTTAATTGAATTTTTACACGTAAAATATTAAGAACATGAAAAATGAAAATTCCAAGTCAGAAACCATCACATCAAAAAACTGGTCATGGTTTGCACCACTCACTGCCCCACACATTGAGGCTCCTCTGCCATCGACAGGGACTGACCAGAGCTGAGGAGTGCAGGACCTGCCCAGCCCTCCTGGCACTCTGTGACACTGTTGGGAGCACTGTCAGAAATGCCTCTTGCACTGACATTCAGCTGAAGGAGAACTGAATGTCAGACATTCCATCTTCTCATCCTTAAGGAACTGCTCTACAGGCGTGTCAGGCACATCCCTCTAGATTAAACTAGTCTAAGCATTTAGATATCCACTCTTCCTTTACACTAACACAAGCATTAAGTCCATTGTCAACCTCCAGCCTAACACCAACATGAACGTGGTAAAAGAGAAATGCTCTGAATCAGCTTTTGAAAGTTATTTACAAGAGCCAGGATCTCGGGGGAAGGAAATTCAGCAAGCAAAGTTAATAAAAACATTCCCAGACTGTCATCTTAATTAGCTTCAGCACAATATTTAATGTGGTTGAACAGCATGGGATGGTTTGGGAAACTTAACATCAAGTGCAGCAGGCATGCAGTGCCTCAGCAAGAAAGGGATGAAATCTCTTTCTGGGACACAGCAAACTTGCTGGGAAGTTATTTGTTTGCTGGGAAACAATATCTGGCCGCAGGATGAATCTGCTGCCCAGTTTTGGCTGGCAGAGGGGACTGAGGACAGCACTCATTCCTGGCTGGCATGGGATGCAGTCCTTTCCCTTCATGGGCCCAGCATGGGGCATTGGGGAGAGCCAAAGTGAGTTCCCCACCCTAAGAGGGCTTTAAAATCTGGTAGGGGAGGATTAGAACACCTTTTAAATAGAAGGGGATCAAACTGGGGACTCCCAGATTGGATCCCAGCCTCTAACCCAGTACTGTACAGAGCAAGTGCCAGCATTTCCTCCTCCTTGGGCAGCTTTGCAAATCCTGATTCTTCTGCCCCAAATCCAACAGCCCAAAAGTGAAACATTTCATGTGGGGAGGAGTGGCAAATGGAACATCCCTTTGGATACAAAGGAACTCACTTTTTGGTTGCCAAGCCAAAAAGTCATGCATATGTACAGGGCATTATTGAAATATGCAAATTAATTTAAAAGCCTTGAGCATTCAGACTAATAAATTGGCACTACTCTCTCCCCTCTTGCGAATAGCATTAAATGATCTTTAACTGGTGAAAACCCTGTTTTTTGTAAAAGTAAATGTCAACCAAGAGTCCAACCCAAAATTGCCCCCATATTCCTAAAGACACTTTGGAGGATCAGCTTTAAAGATCACTGCAGGACCAAACCCTTCATCTTACAAACTGGCCCCATTTCCTGAACATATCCACAAGTGCTAAGCTCAAACTATTTGTCATCTCCACAGTAATTTGAAAAATATGTTAAGAGAACCATTATATTAAAATCAAGACTAAAATGGCTGAAAACTCTGGGTGAGGGAAGGAAAGTTATCATTTAACAGAAACACTAAATCCCTGCTACAGTAATTCACAGCTCCATTTATGCTTTTGCACCATCTGAGGATCCTGGCCCCATGGCTGTTTCAAAGGAGGTCAAGGAACAAGTCTGAGAAGCTATGTACCAGTTTCCTAATAAGATTGCCTTGTCTCACATTTCTGCTGATTTCTTTCATACGTTCAAAGTTGTTACAGCAGCTCATAAAGAGAAAATAAAGATTAGACACCAGCCTTTGCCCTTGAGACCATCCCTGACCTCTGGTTTGCCATTTACATTTATTACAAAAGAGCCTGAAATGTTTTTGAGTCATGGAAAAGCATCTGATGGTTACAGAGGGTTTTGCACCAATAATGTTCTGTTGCCGGGTCTCCTCAGACAGAACTTTGCAAGGATATTGAAACTCCCATAGTTGTAGGCAATAAACACAACTATGTCAAAGTTGGGAGGAGGAGATGGAGGGGGATGGTTTCTTGCACACCACTGTTTTTTTATCCATCTGGAATTAGGAAAGCACGCCTGAAAGAAAGAGCCAACAGCTTTGGATAAGTCAGCCCAATTCCTCGGCTATGACATACTCCCTGCATGCACGCACGAGAGAGAATGTGAGTAACTCATTTGTCTGTATTCAGCCATTATTTAAAATAGAACAAATTAAAAGATTCACCATGGCAGTAGTAAAAGACTTTTTAAAGGATTTGCTAACCAGCCTGGTCTTCGCTGAGGCTCCTCCTGCAAGAAGCAAAGCAATCCTGCCTTCAGAATTGGATTTAAGAGGACTTGAGAGTGTTCGCATCTGGTAATATCTGACCCCAGATCAGTGCTTCCCTACAGGCTTGTGTCTTTAAAATCAATGGGAACCTCACTGGAGACATAAGTGTGGTTAGCTGGGAGTCACAGCAACAAGAGGGCAAGAGTGAGCTGCTGTGACTCATGAGCTCCTGTAAAAAAAAACATCCTCTCCTGCTTCCCTTCTTTCTAGAGTCCGTTTTCTTCATTTAGCTAGATATAATTTGTCCTTGCAGAATAGCTATAGCTTTCTTTTACTCTGCCACTCACAAACTGCCCATTGCTGCCACATGCTGCACTACAGCCTAGAGGAGAACAAGGAACTATTTCCCATGAGCATTCATATATTCATTTCAATTCAATTTAAATGTGAGCTTCATTATGACCGTGTTAGCACCCCCTCTCCTGTTTACTTTCCATTAACATTCAGCCTGTCAAACTTCATTAGCACAAATGACCAGAGAAATTGTGAGCTGCTTGAATTCTTGCCGTTTGAAACATATTTAGTGGGTGAAATTCAATCTGTCCAGTAGGCCAAGGGAGTGCTGCCATGCCCCAGCCTTCTGCTGACTTGCAAATTTTGGGAGTGTTCACAAGCAAAATGTGATGACAAGAATAAGTCTCTTTGAGTAAGGGAAAACAGAAAGGAGAGATGTGACTGCCAGGCAGCAGCCCCAGGTACACTCCTGCTCCACCACAGATGGGGGAAATGTCAAAGGGAAGGAACTGATTCTCCCCCACCTCTGTTGCCATTAGACAATTAGGGAGGAAGAACACCTCAAACACAATGATATTTATAAAGAGATAAAAAGTGGAGGGGGAAAAGTAAAATTAATTATAAGACTCGTGGAGCTCTGCAAACCACCCAAGTGTTTTGCATGCAGCCCACACCATCCCACCTGTCCCAGGAGGACACGACTTCTCAGGTGAACTCACTCTTCCCTTTAGTCTCAGCTAGATTTCTTGTCCCCAGAAGAATATTATAACATATGGTTAACTTTTTCACACAATACCTAGTTCCCAATCTCACACAAAAACTTCCACAATATATGTCATTTTGACATGGGTTTAAACATGATAAACAGTGTAATACAATCTCCAGCTGTTTGAACAATTCTGGTCATAAACTGCCTCACTGCACTGTCATCATGCTGCTTTCTGCAGTGAGCCTTTGTTCTTTTTTATTCCCTACATTTTCCTCTTCCATTCCAAGATATTTTGAAAGAAAAACGCATAAATTCAAACTTCAAATCAACATTCCCTTGAGTTCTTTATGCAAAAAAGGAAGAACCTCAATTTTAAATTTCAGAGATGGACAAAAAAAATTATGTGGCTTTTTTTTTGAAATCTGGTCAGGCCATTCTGAAATATTAGGCATAATGTTTCCATTAATACTGGCAAAGAAGATTTCAAGAGTGGAAGAAAACACAATCCAGAAAAATTACCCATTCCAATGTTTCAGTTCAAAATATCCAGGTCAATACTAAGTTCATTTTTATTAAACAAAATTACAAGATCAAAAAAGTTTCTAGATAAAACATCTTATTTATTAATTTATTAATAACTCTCAGGAAAAAAAAAATACTTTGGTTACAATCAATTGTCATTACTTCCTTTTTCAGTTTTTTTTTTGTTTGTTTGGGGTTGTTTTTTTTTTTTTTTTTTTTTTTTTTCCTTTTTCAGGTTTTTTTTTTGGTTTTTTTTTGTTTGTTTGTTTGTTTGGGGGTTTTTTTTGGTTTTTTTTTTTTTTTTTTAGTGTAGCCTAGAAGACCAGAAAAAAACCCTTCCCTTTTTCTGTGCAGTTTTAGTAAAATAAACTTAACATCTAGCAGTGTTGATTAGAAGAGGTTAATACCCACTGGCAGGCTGTTTTTCAAGCTCCATTTCTGGAGGTTCCCTGTGCTGGTTGGATATGAAACCCTATCTGCCCCTCTCTAGTGACACACAGTCCTGGCAGAAAGCTCCTCTGTTCCAAATGCTCCTGGGATACTCAAAAATTCTGGAGAATATATATTTTCTTACTGTTCTATGATAGCCCAGGATACACTGAAACACTGAAAGATGAGTCCTATAAAGACAAGGTCTGAGTCTATGACTGGCTGCAGTTGCAGGGGGTTTATTAAAACCCTTTCCCATGGAGTTCAGCATTTCTTCAGTGTTCCAGCATAGCTGCAGAATGAATTTAAATTCCTCTCTGCCAACCCAGGTGTGGAAGAATATATTTTAATATCATAAGAAACACAGAGAAAAGGGAAAGGAGTATTCCACTTCATTAGTGTGCTTTAAAAAGGGGAGATCTAAGATAAGGATGAAGGGAAATTTAGGGCAGGCTTAGGAACGAGTTCCCAAGGGAAACCATGGAAGTCCCATCAAGTGAGATGTTTAAAATTAAACTGAATAAAGTACAAGAAAGTACATGGCACAAAACAACTCTGCATGCAGTAGGACCAGCTGCACAAAGTGTCTGTTTTCACTCCTGGTTTCTGTTGCTTTCTCTCACTCCTGTCCAAGTATCCCAGGAGTGTTTTCTCCCCCAAAGCATCACCCTCACTCCTCCCGCAGCCAGGGACAGCTCCAGTGATCTTAACTGGTTTAACTTCTTGTTAAATTCCTATCTACAAACACAGATGGACACGTTATTGTAGGCTCCTTTGTGCTGAGTACTAACTTGTTCTGGTCTGGCTTGTAGCTTTACACTTTGCTTCAAATGAAGACGATCACTGTCCCAGTGCTCAGCAGGGAAGAAGGAACTGGAGCCTCCCATCATTCGTGCCCTTTGATTTGCCTCTGGCAGCGAGCATCATCTTGGGATCAGCCAGCAGATCCCTGGACAAGGCTTTCAGAGCTCATGCTGCTGTAAGTCAGCAGAGGCTTGGTGGCACCCCCGATGGCAGGGCCAGCAGTGAAGAAACCACAGGTAGTGCCTGTGTGGGTAACTTGTTCTTCCCACTGCACAAACTTGGGGCAAAACTGGTTCTGATTTGCAAATATGATGGGGCTATTCCTTGTAAAAGAGAAAGAATTACCAAAATCAAATAGGTCAAAAACCGTGTTGGCTCACGATAGGAAAGCCATTAATATAACTAAATACTGTTAACAGAGAATAAGATAAAAATCACATGTCAAGGCTGGGGAGAGGAGGATTTGATTAAAGATGGCCTAACTGATTTGGCAGCAATTAAGATTTCTCTCCAACTGGAGCAGTTCATTCCTGCTATGAAGGAGGTACTGGGTCCAACTCTCTCCTCACCTGCACCAGTCCTACACTGGTGGAAGCCATCACCTCTGCTCAGGCAGCTCAGCACAGAGAGGAGCAGAATCCTGCCCCAAAAGGCCTGTGGCAATTGTACAGGATCAGATAAAACACCTCAGGAATGCAGCACTGAGTGGAGCACCAGGTAATGCTTTCATTTCCATCCTTGGCTTACTCAGTCCCAGCTTTCATTTAGACTACACAGTGGTTGGAGAAAGAGTTTTAACATTAATTAGTTTAAAGGGTGGGGATTACATTCGCATTTTAATAGTGTGGAAATGAATTATCTGAACAGGGAGCAACAAACTGTGGGAAGGGCTGCTCCATGTTTTCTGTTTCCCAGATGGAAACAACCCTGGATTTTCTTACTAACTCCCTCTCTGCTTAGCTGGCAGCAACCTGGCGGACACGGAGGCTCCAGCCCTTCAGAGCACACAGATGCAGTGCGGGGATCATTTGTACTGGGGTAACAACTGAGGGCCCCAACTGAGCTCAGACCTGTCTGGGATGGATTTTGCCCCACATACAATGCTGTAAATGACTGCAGGAGAAGCAGACAGCACCTAATGCAGGAGACAGAGTGAAGCCATCTGCCACCTGCAAACTGTAGCTCCAACAGACCTTTCCCCAGTACAGAACCCAGACCAGATTTGGGAAATGCACCAGAGGACCAGCATGGATCACACCACTTCCCAGGGAAACCTAACTCATACTGACAATTCTAAGAGTGCTTTAAAACTAGTTATTAATTCCCAATGCACCTGCTAGGGAATTAATATTTTTCTCTCCCATTTATCAATATGTTAACTGAGGTCTGGTCCGTTAATGTGTTGCAGTGATCAATGGCAGAGCAGAAACAGAAGCCAAAATTCTGCTCCAGGGGGAGTTTATTCATCAGATAAATAGGTGTCTGCACATTTGTTTTATACCTGCATAAACTCAAGAAGAAAACATGCTTGCCAGAAGTTTAACAATGAATCACTGCAAAAGCCTGGAAAGACACAAAAAATTCCAGGGAGGGGGGAAAAAAAAAACCCAAAAAAACTTTATCCTAACACATCTTTACTCAGGGTGCTTCAATGGCTTCATTGTTCACATGAGTCATGTGCAGTGCAGCATCCATCCCAAAATGAACCATAACAAAGGCTCTGCCTTGGGGACCATCAGAGTTTTGATTTTTGCAAGAATAATCCCACAGATGAAGAGGCCACGGTTATCTGTCCATTGAATCTGGCAGAAGAATGTGCTGCTGCTGAAAGTAGCCAGACCCACACAGACACTGCTTTTCCCAAAGCAGCTGGCAAGAGTGAGGAAGAGAGGGCAGGAAGGGAAGAGGAGAAAGGGAGAGGAAGATCTCTGGCACAGGACAGTGGAGGGTCCACCTTGTGCTAACCACAGCAGCCAGGATCTCCTTGCAGTTTGTCCCTCTCAGCCAGCAGAGTATGGAGCCCCCATTAGCCCCAGAAAGCCAAACTGGGCTCCAGGGACAGTGCCAGGGCTCTCCTGGTTGCTGAACAGAGTTATGCTCAGTGGACATCCAGTTTGAAACATCTAACCTTTGTGTTTCTAGAGTGGAAAGTCCAGAGTGCAGCTGGTCTATTACTTCCTTGTTTATGGTGCTGCACTGTAGGTCTGGACTGCTGGAATTGCACCCCATGAGCACAGAACAAGAGGCTGTAGACAGCTGCTGTATCTTATTTGTGCCTTATTTCCAATCAGGCTCCTGCCTGAAACCTCAAAACCACAATATCAGCCTCTTGGAAATATGCAATAGCGACCAACAGGGTAGTGCTGCTTGTTTAAGACCAGTAAAACATGAAGTTGGATGAATGCCACCCACAGAGCTGATTTCTTCAACATTTTCTACACAAAAAACCTACCTACTGACTTTAGCAGGAATTGCAGATATGTATAGTTACAAATTCTGAATTACAGTTCCTAGAAATCAGAAACAAAAGCTTGTATACAGCACCAGAAATAGAGTTTTGTGGTGGTGCAGGGAAACCAACCTGCATGTTCACACCCCTCGCCTGTATGAGTAACTGGACAAACCAGCTGCCCCTTGCAGCTCATCCAGGGATCAGTTTCTCTTTAGACAAGAAAGTGGTGCCATCACATCTGCAGAGGGGGTGTGGTTGGTTGGGGATTTTTAAAGTATAGCTTGATTTTGGTTACACTACAACTCTTACTCATCAAAGAGAAATTATCACAAAGAGCCTGCAAAAAATCCTCAAGCACAACTGCCTGTTCCCTGGGAAGCTCTCTATCACACGTACTGAATCTACTTGGAGAAATTAAGGGAACAGCAACTCTTTTGCTGCTTGCTGGCTCTCCCAGAAGGGCATCCCACCATGCAGCAACACCAAAGGACGGAGGGATGGGTGTGTATGGAATAGGGACATCTGGTGATGGCAGCCTGAGCCATAGGCATGTGTTTCACATATGTACTTACATGATCTGTTTGGTACATACTTGCCACAACAATTTGTACTGCAAGCAGAATTTCAGTTTCTTCTTAGCTGTGGTGGCAATCTTAAGGTAGGTCATGAGGAGATCTTAAGGAAATCATCTCACTCAACCACCGATTTTGGTTGTTGACAGACACTTCATGCTAAAAAAGGTGCTGGTTTGTTTCATCTAAAGGTGCTCACTCCCTTTGTAATATAATCAGTATTTCTTCAGGAAATAAGGCCTTACTGGGTGAGTACCTGAACATCAGTCTCAGGATTAAAAGAAGCAATTTTTCAGCCAGCACAGAGCACACCCACACACACAACCTGAGAAAGACCCAAGGAGACAAAAGGAAAGAAAAGGTACAGTTTAGCTTAAAGCTGCTCTCTGTAAAGAAAGCAATGAACATGAGCTCTAAAACTGCAGGCTATGAACAAAACAAAGAGGCTTGGGGAGAACAGTGGAGTGATCTGGAACAAAGGGAATCTGGTGTGTACAAAGAGCAAGGACAGGAACAGCAGCTAAGTGAGCTGGGAGGATGTTCTAGGATGGCACAGAACACATAACTGATGGTCATTAATCTCTGCAAGAGAGGCAGCTCTTCTTTTGTGCCATCTGTTTCTAATTACTGTCCCAACTCCGCTCTAGGCCTAGATTGCACAATTCCAACTCAATTCCAAACCACCCAAAGTGCTAAAGGTTTTGGAAGGCACAGGAATGGGAGTATCGGGCATAAATTGCAGGGTTTGTGGTATTTACACAAGAGCACTCAGTTAGTTCATGCACAAGTGCCAGAACAATGCACGTGAGGACCCCATTGGGTCACACATGAGTGCAAAATTGCTTCACCCATGTACACCACCCAGAAAGTTTATGCAGAAATTATAAAGTTTATGCAGAAATCAGCAGTTCATGCATGAGCACCCAATTAATGCAGGGTTGTCCAGTCAGTCTGTGCACAAGCAGCCAATTAATTTGTTCATAAGGACACAATTAATTAATGATGAGCACGTGATTGGTTTGCACATGGCTGCCCAGCTGGTACATGTGTGAGCACCCAGCGAGTGGTACACACGTGCCTAATCAGCGTGTGCTTGAATGTCCTCTCAGGTCATGCTTGAGCACTCCAACACCTCATGCATGAGCACCCAAATAACTGAGGGATGTGTCTTATGCATGAGCACCCAATCAGCCCATGCATGAATGCCCACACAATTTATTCTTGAGAACCCAAACATTTCATGAACAAGCCACAGTCAGTTTGTGCACCAGTGCCCCAATAACTCACCCCGAGTGCTGCACTGGGCAGGTTTTGGTAGCTGGGGCTGCAGTTATGCCTCTGCCAGGTGCTGGGCACAGCCCGTGCCCAGCCAGATGTGAAACTGGTGAAAAAACCCCAAATGCTCCAAAGCATCAACCCATCAGAAGAACCCTCAGGATCTTGTCTCAGATATACTCAAGAAAGAGCAGCTGTAAGCATTTGAGGAATGTGGAGGGAGAGATGGCTGAGAAGATGTGGGGCTGAAGATGTGCTCTTGGAAGGAAGCAATCCATGTGCAAGGAGTGCATCCCAAGGGACTGGCTCCAGGACAATTCACGGATACTTTTAATTTCTTTAATTCTGCATGTATTTTACAGAAGTGTCAGGAACATCACATCTGGTACCAGGAACAGAAGTTGCCTTAGAAGCTCTGAGCGAGCTGCTTGTGATTCTGCAACATGCCCACGAGAACTCAAATGCAGAGAGTAATGACTCTTAGCCTCTAGAGAAAAATCTCACTCTAACAAAATGCACTGACTTAAGAAGAATAAAGGACGAAGCTCTACAACCTGTGCTACACAGGAGCTCAGATAACATGATATTATGGCAGAGTGGTCATAAATATGTGATCTTATCAGTCCAACCTGCTTATGTCTCTTAATCACTGGTAAGTCCAGCTTGCACAACTTTCCTTGTTCAGGCATAGAGAAAAACAAGGTGGTATGTATTAAGCCTTGCTCATGCCAATAAAAATGTACTACAGGAATGAATGCATTTATTAACTCTCAGCAGTGGTGCCAATGGTTTTGGCTCAACTACAGTTTCCTGGCCTTGGACACAGGGTCAGGAATCTCTAAGACTTTTGAATCTTGCCCTGCAGTAAGTCTGAGCTGGAGCTGTCTGCCACAGGGGAGAGAAAGCAAAGCCTAGGCAGCCCTAAAACATAATATTTTCAGCATTCAAACAGAACAATTTAAACATTTGTAAGAGCAGGGGAAGGGCTGGCTTCAAGATGTTTTGGATCAGTTCTTTGCACTTAGATACAGTTGGATGCAGAGAAGGGCCAGCCAGAGCCCCCTGCCTGGGAGACCTTGCCACAGCCAGGAAGGGGAGGCTGTTCCTAAAAGCACACAGCAGAGCACTGGTGATCCAAGCCCTTGCAGGAGAATGGCAAATGCAGGATTGCCTGTAAGGGAGAAGGAAGCCCATTTCTACCAGCTGGAAGCGAAACTCACAAAAGCAAGATTATTTATTTACCAGAACCAGTAATTTCTTGATGCAACTGAAAAAAAGCACTACAAATTCAGACCTTTCAGCATTTTATTCAGAAAATTACTGTGGAAGGATAGCAACAAGTCCTTACTGTCTAGAAAACAGAAAATGTGGGCATAAACAGGCATCATTATTTTGTATCATTCCCAGCTACAACCGTCCCAGTACTGTAAAAGCCTTGCCATTAACTTCAAGCACCTCCCTCCTCCTCTGCATGCCCAAGCTCTCCTTTGCCCAGGACTGGATGTATTTCTCCATTTCATTGCATATCCAGTGTCTAGAGAGATGAGAGGCAGATAACTCACTAGAGACTACCCATGCTCAAACCCAACAAAAACACATTTAGCATTTGCCCATAGCCAGCCGAGCAGGGTCATGGTCAACCTGAGCATTCTGAATGTGCTCAAAGGTGTATCCCACACACAGTCACAGTGCTGGCACATCTCTGAAACTGACTCACCCAAGTTCTTAGAAACACCCATCTCAGTAAAAGACAATAAAAATTATGCTCCTAAGGCCCAAACACTCTAAGCTGTACTTTTAAAAAGTCAATGTCTAATGATTCATGTCCGTAAGGCACCTCACTGGGTCATATCCAACCAACAGCAAATGGCAGGCACAGAGAGTATGTCCTGGCAAATCTGGCCTGAAGCACCTCCTCTGAAAATGGGTCTTGGTCTCCTAAATCCCCAAGCTGTTAACTAATAAATACATAATTCAATTCTGAGGCAAAAAAAGACTAAATGGCTGAAAAATTAGTGGGTTTGTGCAGAGGCATTTGGAGAGACATAGCACATGCTCTAAGAACAATTCACCTAACAAGATTTACTGAGCCTCCTGCTCTGCTTTCAAACCAATCCTCTTTACTAGGTGAAGTCATTAACCTCATCACACGGAGCCCCCCCCGTCCAGCCCCAAGACAAAATTAGCCAATTTTACTAGAAAGCTTTCAGATTCAGATTTCATTTACACCTCTTTGTCAGTTCAAAATCAGGGACCCTTTTCACTGTCTGAACATACTCTGGCCACAGAAGCAAAAGTTTTACATTTCTACAAGAAACCTAACAGCTTTTTCCTTTCAAAAGTAAAATCCATAGATATTGAACATTTCTTCATGTACTGAGATCCCTGCTGTTACTGCTGAAATTTAACCTATCAGAGTAGGCATTGAAGGAGACCATCAACAATCTGTGGTGAAATCCTCAAGGGGAGGTAAGGACCTGGACACCTGTGAAAGCCTGGATTTATAGGTTTCAGCAGAATCTCTTTCTGCCCATTCTACTTTAACATAAACATGAGCTGTATGAAAAGGCTCTGAACAGCCACCCTGCACCTTTTTCACAACACAGCTTTCTCCTTTTGTTCTCCCTGCCTGCATGGAAGGTTTTTCAGAGGAATCTGGCCAATAATACTGTGAGCTAGCAACAGGATATTTTGGACAGAGCAATATTAGCTAGGGAAAAAAAAAATCAAAATTAAGAAAAGCACATGTAATTAGGCGAGGATGTGATGTCATCAGTAATACAAAGCATCATTAAATATACTTTACCCAGCAAATTAATTGCAGGCTAGTTTTACAGACATGGATAATCTTGACATAACTAAATGGTTCACAAATCACTGGCATTAGTTCTTAGAGTGTCAGTGAGTTTCCACATGAAACAGGAAAAAAAGGATGTTGCAAGAAGATCAGCAGGATGATTTAGGAGCCTGCTGTCTTGATTGATTTTCAAGCAGAGTTTTGCAATTAGGCAAGAGGATACCCTGCTCCATGTAGACTTAATGTGCAGACTCAGTGGTTGAGAAATAACACGTCCTGGAAGCAGAGGTTCAACTCTCTGTGTGCAGATGGGAGAGAGCCCCCACTGCTGCTCCCTCACAGGACAAAGCAGCACATCACGCACACAGGGAGCTCCTCCTGTGGCCCTGAGCACTTGCCTGGCCCTCATTTCCACAGCATCTAAGCCCCACTTTGCCTTGCAATACACTCTGGGTGCACTGATCCCCATGATAGTGCTGCAGGGTGGAAAAGACTTTCACAGCAATTTTACAAATACTAAAGGGAGGCATCAAGAAATTAATTAACTCACCAAAAGTCACAGAAGAAACCTGTGAAATAGAAGGGAACTGAACAGAGGTTTTCTACACTTCAGATCACTGTCAAGAGTTTGTACTTCTCTTCAGAGCTATTTCTTGAAAGATGTCTTGGCTGTAGCTGTTAAATTCTCTCCTTATCATAACAACTGATTTGTTTGTAGAGGGATGATGCATGTGTGTAAAATGTGCCCATAAACCATGATGAGGTTATTTCATTTTCAAACAGACAATCCAAACATTCCAGAGTTAAAAATAAAAGTAGCATTTAGCTCTACAGGGCATGTTTTCTGTTCCAGACAAGGTTATTTCTGCTCTTGTTTTAAGAAAGTAACAATTTTATTTTTTTTTACCATTCATATACCAGGTGTTTCTAGGGGTGTGTTTGGCCCCAGATCAGCTCTGGATGAAGCAGCAATACAGCACATCCTTGCTGGCAAATGAATCTCTACACATTTGGGAGCTACAGACTGCATGAACCATAAATCTCCTTCAGTGTGAGTGCCTGGACTCTTCTCCAGGTCTGTTACAAAGCAGATAACAAGTGGGGTCACTGAACAGTACAGAATAAAAGCTTGTATGGGGCTGGAATATGTCAAGCTTTACACTGAGACATTAGGATTTGTTCTTCCAGTGCACTTGGGCTCTTCTCAAAGCATCAGCCAAGGGACAAAGCAAGGAAAAGGCTCAGCACCTGCCTCCAGGCAGGAAAAGCTGCAAGGCTGGGTGGGCAGAGGGACACAGGATATTCCATGCTACAGCCACATACATGGACAAGCTCCCAGGGCTGTCAGCAGTTGGGTACAGCCATTGCCAGCTGCTGTGTGCTCCGTCCTCTTTGCTGAGTTTTTTGGTTTTCTCAAGGAAGGATCCACACAAGCTTGAAATTATGCAAAACACAGCTGAGAGAGGAAAGGCAGGAGTGCAACTGATGATTCCCAGCTCTACCATCCCCCTCTGTTTCAGATCCCAAAGAAGGATCCCAAGAAGAAACCAAAACCATCTCTAACACAGGCAGTATTCTAAAACCTCATTGCAATCCATGCGAATTTCCAGAAAAAGATAAATCTGCTTTACACTGACACACCTTTTTCAACAAAGCTACTGAAGTAAACTGGACATGTTTCTAGTATGTATTGTCTGGCCAATGTACCAGTACTATGTATTGCTTTTCAAGGCACGGAGTGGGTATTATATCAAATGCTTCCATAAGGCATTGTGAAGGGAATTTTTCTTTCCACATCTGAAACTCCCTGTACAGGGCAGGTCTTTAGAAAAGAAAACATCAGTGAGAAGCAAAATACTTGTCAGAGGGAAGAGAATCACACACTGAGACTTTACTAAACCAGCTTTTATCAGAACAAACTTTCTTCTACAAAGAAATATTCACGGCTCTGGGAAAGGAAACACACTTATCAGATCAGTGCCGTTTGCATAGGAAATGAAAAACGGCGACTGTTTATAACTTAAAGTGTTTTTAATGAACTTAACTGCTGTATTTTAGTCTGGGAGGAACAGTAAAAGTGCTTAGGAAAACAAGCAGTACAACCAAGATTATGAGATCTGGTCGGTCCCCTGGAACCACTGGAGCTGGGATTCCTTCACCACCTCTGCCAGTCCTGCTTTATGGCATGTGGGATAATTGCAGCCTGGCAGAGAAGGAACATGCCTTTTGCCAAATGTGAAAGTGAGCTGCTGGTACTTGTGTGACCTCCCTGTGGGATTCAGTAAAACTCCTGACTGAACCACCAAGCACTTGCCTGTTCACTGGCTGCCTTTCCACTGGGTTTCTTACATGACAATCTCTGAAGACAGCAAAGCACGTTCCCATTTTTCTGCTTCTGTGGCTACAGCTGGGGTGTGCTGCAGGTAACAGTGCAGACAAATCCAAGTTTGAAACCACTTAAAGACAGCGAGTTAGAACAAGAATCTGGGAGTGTAACAATTTCATTAATCATCTTCATTATCTTGGCACACATCAGGAACTTATTAGGAAAACTCAGGAGCTAAGCAAAGGGGTATGAATACCCAAAAAACTGCAATTAAAAGAGGACAACACACACCCAAAGGAAGATCAAATGAACACTAATCTTTTTTAAAAAGGAAAGAATAATACAGAATATTGGAGAATAGGTCCTTATCATCAGTATGTACCACACAGCCAGATCCTTCTGCCTCTACAGAGCCCAAACAGGTTTCACTGCTCCCCAACAGTTGCAGGGCTGGAGCTGGAATGCTTTGGGAATCAGGTGCACAAACAGGCAGTGACTGACCAGACTGACCATGAGGTAGAGTAATCCAGGCAAAGAGTTAAACACAGAGAGAGCAGCTGGGTCCAACTGTTGTAGGCTTGCTGTCAAGTCTGGAACCTCAGCATGTTTCCAGGTTGCCAACATGTCCTTAAACATTGGCCTCTATAATAAATGCACTTACAGATTGCAGAGAAAGTCTGGCCCCTCCTCAGAGTGACTGACAGCTGGAAATGGATTCAAGAATTCTCCAACAGGATTTTCCGGAAAGAGAGGTTCCTAGACATGTGTTAGGAAACAGATCTCTCACATAGAACATAAAATCCTGCAAATGTGGACAAGGTAGAAAAACAACCGCTTGGGGACTTTCATTTGGTTTTTTTTCAAGATGCAGTTTAAAACACTGTTCTTGGTAAATTTCACAAGTGGAGAAAAAGTCAGAGTATAAGCCTGGCTTTAGCACAGGGAAACCACGACCTGTCTGGGTCTACGTAGAAAAAGAGACTTGATAGAATGCTGACCTCTGAGGAGTCTCAAGGTATTTCAATAGCAGACACTGAACTTTGGGCAGCCCATTTTGTTGTGAAAACATCAGGCAACAATTTTGGCTGACACAAGCTACATCTGGCATGTCTAAACATTGCAAAAATTTCCCTTGAATGCCAAGTGACTGGTGTTGCAAGGACTTTTGAAAGCCCATAGCAAAAGGACCCCTCAACTTTTCATATGACAGTACCACTGGAGAATGGAAAGGTGCCTCCCCACAATGTACTGAAATAAAAGCGGAACAGGAATATTCCCAGCAACACAAGCTGAGACACACAGGAGACTCATATTGGGATTTCAAGCACAGGCCATAATCTCCCTTTTGGAAAATAACAGAGTTCCCATTAAGTTCAAAATGGGGAGAGCAGGCACTCCTCAAAGAGTGTTCCTTAACCACAACTGCTGAAAATTGCACTTTCTAGAAAAAATTTCAGGGCTGCTTCTGATTAAGATAAGTCCAGACCTCCAAAGCGAAAATAAAACAGCAGAGGACATCTCAATCAGCTCATACATAGAGACTATTAAAAAGAAAGACAACTCCCATTCTGCCTCCCCCTCCTCCAAGCACCCAACAAGTGAAATGCTTAAACAGTTCGGATCTAACCTCATATTTAAACTGCTACCAGTTTACACCACCTTGGGGGTATGTAAAATGGCCTAAATATGAGTATAAATAATTATGTGTAATCAAGAATTCAGGCTCCCTTTGCCTGAGGTGGAAAAAACCCATGCTCATTCCAAATACAAATTCATTTTGGAAATGAATTTTCATGACTGATCAGCGTATCTGCTAATCAACATATCTACAGTCTAGCCTCATAGCATGAATGCCAAGAACACACGGTACTGATGACAAAAGATGATACAATTTGCATGTTCGTTGAATCTATCAGAGCATGATGGATACCCTGTGCCCCTGGCAGATAATTAAATGTGACTGATTTGAGTTGGAAGGGACCAAGCTGAAATCCATTTCAGAAATGTGTTTTTTCTCTAAAGGAATAGCAGAGAGCAGTGACCAACTCCCCGACACACAATCTTTTCATTCATTGCAGAATTTCAAGGTTGTTCTGCTCAGTCAGAGAGTCACAGGACCACCTGTTCCACCTGGAAACAGCAGTTCATGACTGTGGATTGAGCTCTGAAGATGCAGTTGCAGAGCATCCTTTGGTGGTGATGACAATGCCTTGCAGAGCATCCTTTGGTGGTGATGACAATGCCTCTCACCACTGGCTCTGACCTCTGACCGACCCTGCCATGACAAGGCCACCTGACAGACTTCTGACTCAGCTCCTGGAATCTCTTTGCCTCGTGGGGTCCTTTCAGAACAAAATGAGTGAGCCCTACAGACCTTCACTGCTGCACTAGCCCCGATCTCCCTCAATCCCTGAGCTCAGCTTCATGCCAATAAGGTTTTAAATGCAGTTATTGCATTTAAAACTCCTAGCACACATCCTTCAGAGCCTTTTATCCTAAATCCTTGGCAGAGAAGTGTTTAGAATGAGGTGATGGCTGTA
The DNA here is from genome assembly GCF_017590055.1 of Onychostruthus taczanowskii. Classification (NCBI taxonomy): domain Eukaryota; kingdom Metazoa; phylum Chordata; class Aves; order Passeriformes; family Passeridae; genus Onychostruthus; species Onychostruthus taczanowskii. Next base: position 4,978,444 of record NW_024500350.1, read on the forward strand.
AGGAGGGCCTGGATGTGCCTTAGTTTCCTCAAGAGCATTAGGACAGGGATACTCTGCAACAGGTTTGCAGCCCTCATCTGTCAGAACCACTGTTTGTCCATCCATTAAATCACTAGAATTGTGGAAGCTTATGGAAGCACACAAGTGTTTTGTACAACTATAAAGACTAAGTAAGGAAACAAGGCAGGTTTCTAAATACAGTCAGAGCTTGCAACCAAGGAACCATAAAGGCAGACACCTCAGATATCTCTATATCTAATTGCTATATCTTAGCAATTTTGCATAAGCATGTAGAATCATCAGCAGTTGCCAAAAGCATCTGATGAATTCTCATGTAGCCACTATCAATGATTAATTAAGATTTAGAATGTGGCCTTTCTTACTACTTCCCAGTCCAATTATCTGCTTGGTAAAATTGACTGCTTCACAGCTGGAAGGTTCTTGTTAGACAGTCCACTTTGGGATCTGCTATTTTCTAGGCACTGAGGATGAGGAATGGCTGGAGAGAGATAATGTAGATCAACTTTTGTGTTGCTACCTGTTACCCAGCCCTTACTTTCTGCAGCCTCGCTGAAGAAAAGAAAAATCAAAACCCCAGACACGAGACAACATTTCAAGAGTGACCTAGTTAGTTACTGTAGGTTTGGATCCTTCACATTCTTGGCACCCAGCATTTGCAACTGCGTACATGAAAACCAGCTCACAGAAACATGGATTATTTTTTCCATAGCACTTCAAAACAACATAAAGGCTGAATATGGCCTGGAAATTCAACACTGGATGAATCCTTCTATCTGCAATCTTCAGGCTGTAAACAGGAAAATTATTGTTTCAAGGGAAGAAATAACTGTGGTGATCTGCTGTACGTGCCTGTCTTTGCATCCAGTTCAAGATGACTGCAGAAGTAAATGAACACCTACTAATTATTTAGATCTAGAAATGGAAAGGCAGCATCTACTGGCCTAATTCCCATGTGTATCTACTCCCTGGAAATATTATACTGTGAACTTCAGCAGCACTAACTCCTGCAGCAAACCGAATGCTGAGGTACATGATCTGTAACGGGTGCTCAAATATGGCTCTGGCCACTTGGCTGGTTATGGAAAGTACTGAGACGTGAGAAACCTTTCCTGGCTCTTCATTCCCATCCACTGACCTCAGATCTTGTAACATATTTGCTATGTAAAGTCACCCGTTATTCAGTAGCAAGGATTAGCAGCTGCAGCGAAAACCTGTGGGCTCTGATGTCAGATGTGAGTGCAGAGGCACTGAGCTCGGAAACTAAAAATTCCCAGTTCAATTTACAATAGAGATGATTGAAACAATCACCCCAGATTTGAAAACCCCAAGTGGACAGGAGGAGCGGGCTCAGCACATCCACCTCACACCAAATTGCTGGCCACTACCACATCCCTACCAGCACATCAAGGCAGCTGCACACATGCCCTTTAAATTGGTAATTCTGAGAAAGAAAAGCTCTCTGCAACAATCCCGGCTCTGCACAGAATCCGCTGTTGGCTTCTCTAGCTGAATCCTCAGCTGCATATCCACTTGGCACAGCCAAAGGAAAGTGCACTTTATCCTGCATCCGTCAGCATCGGTGACAAGCAGATTCCACATAAGGGCATGAAATAGCACATATCAGGGACAAGGTACTCGTAAGAAATGTGAGAGATTTAAACAAGAATTTCCATCTTTGCACTTCTACCCTGGGAGAATGGACCTGAGGTGCTGCTCAGGAAGAGGAAAGATTTTTCCAGAACTGCCAAACAAACTTCTGCAGAGTGGCAGGAAATTTTCCTCTCTTTGTACGGTTTCTAACACACTCAGAACTGCTGTGAGCAGTGCTGAGCCTTCTGCATCTCATCTGAGCTCTCATTCACATCAGAAATCCCTGCAAAGAAATGCAAGCTGCCCTTTTCCCAAAGGAAGAAGTTCAAATCAAACAGCAGCACCTCAAGCTGAAGAGGAAGTTTTTAAAGGCCAAGGTCATGTACAGACTGAGCAAAGTGGACAGCAAGGGCCTGGGTTCTGGGGCAGTGCTTCAGTTGTGCTCCTGAGCTCTGCTGCCAAAATGTAGGATCTGAAGCAGCCAAGCCTGGGAAACAGGTCTCCCAACACTGTTCTGAAAATCAAATCCACATTGCTGTAAAGCCCTTAATGCTGTCATACAGAAATCTCTTTGAGACAGCAGACAATTATTAAAATAGTACAAAAGCGAATAGTTACTTTTCTGCAGCTCACTTCTCCCTTTATAGATGATAGGCAAAAAAAAAAGTAAAATACCTGACTGATTAAATTCACATATTTGCAAAGATATGTGTGTTTGTGTACACACGTGAACGCTGCTGCCTGCCTTTCCTTTCAATTCCCAGGCAATTCCACAAGTTCTTAAATCCCCTTTGGCTAATCAGTTCAGACTATATATGGGCAGCCCATTTCTGGAGTAACAGATGCTCCTAATATAACCTTCAACATCACGCCTAGAAATTGTCCCATTTGGATGCCAGAGTCCCTAATTTGGAGCAGTGCCTGTCAGAACAGGGATGGTCACAGAGTGAGCTTCAAAGCTGCTCTGCCATTCAGAACAATGTGAACTATTAAAAAGGAAAAATAAAATAATCATGCCAGAATCAGTGCTCAGTAACACATGCTGCAGGGAGAGGGCAAAGCTACAACAACTCAGCAAGAGTTGAAATTCAGGCAGGGGAGAAGAATCAAAAATAGTTTATTAGTGAATCAGAGATGTAGAAGGAGAGACAGTGAGCGATGGAACAGCACGTGGAGGAGGAGCTCTGCTGGGAAATAAATGCACACATTATCACAGACAGAAAATAGAAGAAGTCTGAAACAGAGCTAGTCCAAAACAAATATTTCTGTGACTAGAAACATTTTTAAATAATTTTCTTCCTACTGAGTCCACAGGGTTCTTTTGTATTTGCAATATGTGACAGTTATAGCAAATAATGTTGTAAGTAGAAATGTTGTAAACAAGAGCATATTAATCATATGTTGGCATATACGCAAAGAATTCACATACAAAAGCATTTCACTGAAATCCTAGAGTTACCCTCATCCAATCCAAAAAGAGAAACAAAATCACATGTGTAAAGTGAAACAGCAGATTATTTGAATTTAAAATACAGCATTGCCAACTCCAGCCATTCAGATGTCATCAATGAAAACCTCTGCTTCCCAGTTTTCTCATGGAAGCTGATATTGATGGATTGAAAGAGCAAACTCACTAAACAGTGAGGCACACACAAACGTGGTAAAAAATGTGTGTGTCTTTTTCCAGCAATTTTACCAGTAGGTTTCTTTCAACAAAACATTCTGCCACCCTAGTGAGGTAGGTGGAGAAAGAAGGAATGAATTTGCCTAAAAAGAGATGCTAGAAATATCATTTACAAAACACAGATGAGTTTAGCAACAGCTGGAGCCCAGTTACTGGAAAGCAAATGAAGATCTTGGAGGAGATATTCCTTGAGACAGTTTGAATCACTTTCCCAGTATCTGATCCCAGTGCTCTTCAGAGTGTGTGGAATTGATGTCATGTTGTCTTTAATGTAAGTCAATGGCAGCCAGGCAGTTAAAATTAGAGATGTATTTGCAGCCATGTGTCCCCTAATGAACATGAAGAAAACATTTTTGAAGTAATTTGCAGGTTATTCTAGGTGGGAATTGAAATGAAAACATTGATTTGCTTTACGAGGAATCACTGAATCATGCACTAGTCTCAAGATATCAAGGTGCAGTAATTAAAGATTTTACACCTGCAGGATTCCATCTTGGAAAGGCTCACTTTAACTGAGAGCAGGTGCATTTCTCAGCTTATTCTAAAACAAAGAGTTGATCCAGAGGTATCAACTCTTTTTGGAACAGGCCTTTTTTGGAACAAAGTCTGATTAAAAAATCAGCAATGTTCAGTCTAAACCTTTACTCAGATCTGGCTCTTTTTGGAGTTCTCTGTCACTTGGGTCCAGTCCCAGCTGAGGCTCTCTAGAGAGTCACTCTCATCCCTTTGGGGTACATAAACTAACAGGAGCTGAATGCAGCTGAACTCCTCCTGAGCACATAGCCAGTGAAACCCCTTGAAAAGGAGAAAAATGTGTTTATTAATTTGTTGATTAAGTTTGTTTTGATTTCTTTAGATTATTTGTTTCCACATTTAACAGAAGTGGTGGAGACTTGAAAATATTAAGTGAGTCATATACTGCAGGTTTTATTTGCTTCTACATTTTTATATATAAATAGTAAAAAAAGCAATTTTTAGTATTTATTTCTCAACACAGATAAGGGGGTTACCATGGCTACCAGTCTCCAGTAACATGGTTTAAAAGGACAAAAAAAGGAAACCAGACTGGAGCCTGAAATAATCAGGTTGTTCTGCCCAAAACGTACACCATGCGTGTTATGGTAGGAACAGGGGACTAAAATCAGACAGGCTGGAAAAATACAACACTGAAAACAAAAACAAGGAAAAGGAGTAAAAAAGGTATGTGAGCCATGCACACAACTTCAGATTCAATGTATTTTCAAGTACACAGAACATCTCAGCAGGACATAAGCAGCTCTGGCTTTGAAGCAAACACAATAAGGTCCCTGAAAAAAAAAAAATTAAAGAAAACTGCTTCCTAAGGAGGTTAGTGCAGCTCCACAGGCAGTGCACACAGGACAGCCCAGTCCCTGGGATGAATGTCCATTTTAATGCCCAGATACAAAGGTTTAACACTGCCCAGCTCCTGAGCTGTCGTGAGTGACATGGAAAATTCCTCATCATGTCCATGCCCTTCTTCCTCCCTTCTCACAAGGAAAAACACAGATAAAACCCAGTGCTGTAAACACAGGTTGGAAGTTGTTGGTATTGCTCTGCCCAGATCTCCTGTCCAAGAAGACAACAAGCATGACTTGCTTCTCCCAGAGTTTTTTCACCCTTCTGTTTTTATTACACAGAAGAGTTCAATGGTCTTCAAATATGGAAATCTGATGCTTCCAACACCTGAGTTTCTGATCTACTGAAGGCTTTAGACAGATGTCTGGACTATTTTATTGATACAGTACAAAGGACTCTTTGAATACCAGACTTTCACCAAGAACAGGCAAAGGTATATTCTTATATTTCAAAAGGATGCATTAAATAAAGGCCTGAGAAGAATGTGTGAGGGTGATTCATTTTATATTGATACACACACTGTTCACAAAACTGTAGACTCATCTAAACAGTGTAATATATTTAGAGGAAGAAAAAATTACTTGGCTGCACAGGATGACGCACTTTCCAATTCATTCTCATACGAACAAGCTGAGTGTAGTGATAATTTATTGAGAAAAAGTAATTTATGCATATACAATTGGGACTTTAAATCGTAAATATGGCTGTGGGACTCAGATTTTTTCAAAATTATCCTTTTTCCTCTCCCCCTCTCTGCTCCACTAATATCATCCTTCTATTCCCTTACTACTGATACCAAGTGTTTAAAAACTCTGGCCCATCCAGCAACAAGTCCCTTTGTGTACACTTTGTCTGAACACTGCTCAGTGGTAGTGGGGAAGGCCTGATCCTTTCATAAGATCTGCCTCCTAGTTTGTCTCATTCTGAATTTTCTCATTACTTTAAATCATGTGAGCAAAAAACAACAAGATGCCCCCTTGGCAATGCCAGCAGCATCAGCAAATTTTAACAATAGTTTGTTTGTGTGCTTTTCAACCTCATAATGGCCTCTGAGTGTTTGACTCAAGAGCTTGATATTTGTTGGAAATTCTGTAGTGCCAGAAGTATATTTTTTGTGGAACTCTTTGTGGAAGAGCTAGAAGTAGAAGCTGTTTTCAAAAGCAACACAAAAACATCTCTCTGAAGATGAGGGGACAAGTTTTTTATATATTTAAATTTTAAAAGGTCCTAATTATACAAGTAAAATATATTTTTCTGTCCCTCACTAATTTATCCCCATATGCCCCTCAGGCACAGCCCAATGAACTGCAGCAGCATTGAAGCAATTTTTCCTGCTGCTCCGGAAGCAGTGCCTTGTGCAGCGATGTGACAGTTCAAAGTGTATGTTATTTTAATGAAATATCATGATAGCTCATTAAAGAGGATGGCAACAGAATTTTGGATTCTCTCCTGTTCCCAAGTTATGTATACAAATGAATGCTGACTTTCCTTCACAAAGTACAGGCAGAGTTCAGCTGAGACAGATGTCTGCTGCATCAATTGTGCTAACAACCCACTCTGACAGGCTGATTACCACAGCTAGACCCAGCTTATGGGTCACTGGGGAATTATGATTAGACCATATACATTTTTCTTAGAAGGCAGAAAAACAGGACAGGATGAGTAAGTTCTGGCTCACTAGAAGCTTTTTTTTTTCCTCAGGATGGAGATGCTCAAGTTCCTAATGAATAATATTTTGTGAATGGCTTAACATGGATGGAAGAAGGGGGAGGGACAAAAAACAGCAAACAAGAAAAGCAGGTAATGCAGACTTGTAGACTTCATTCTGCAAAGTTTTCAGGAAAACAACATGGGGATTGGCTTTAGCAGAATAGTGTGAGATGCACAGACAAAGCACCTGAACAACACACAACTCAACCAGAAAGGATGCAGAGATGTGCAAACACTCCACAGGAAAGTTTTCAGAATACAAGTCCTGGAAGTTGGCAGCTCAGTTCTTGCAGGAACAAGAACTTGGATTGCCAGGGCTGAAAGACTGAGCTCACAGGGAACCACCCTCCTACCCTGCTGTTCCTCTGCAGATTTGCAGCGAGGCTCATGAGAAATGCCCAGTGAGGACACAGTGCTCCCCTGCACTGTGTCACTGAGTCCCTGGGTGCTTTGGCCTCACTCCTGATGAGCCACCCGACCTCAGGATTAAAATCCAAAGTCAGGAATGACAGATCAAACCCTTCACTTCTTGAAGTGCATGAAAAGGGGAAAACAATCCCTGCTGCAGCTCTGTGAAGCATTTCTCTGCCTAGAAAGGTCTATGAGACTTCCCTTAGCTGAAGAAACTGCATAGTTCAATAATTATTTTGTAAGCATCACAGTGGGCTGGAGGGGAAACATATGCATTGGTTTATTCTTTGCTATCCTACCAACTTCATGTGGGATCTTAGCACCTCATCAGCCTCTCCTGGACCTCACTGCCCAACTCACATTTTAAAAAGTCTGTGGTATCTACAGACAGGCAAGATCAAATGACAGAACGTTACCATTTTGAAGTTCCCCAACTCTGTTTTATATCAGCAATGAATTTGGTTTAGCATTTCTGCTGGAATAAATAGTTCACGCTTGTTTCAAACAAAATAGTGGTAAAAGAGATAGAAGTTAGGAGAGTAAGACCTTTAATTTAAATATGAGATGTTCAAATGCTAAAACCTGACACGAAGGACATGGTTCTTTGCTCAAGGAGGTATCTAGGAAAATCCTCCACAACCTAAAGAAAATGGTCTGACAGGAGAAAATACCAGTAAAAGTGCCTGAGGCCAGTTGTGCCTTTTAGAAGCCCCTTGGTCATCTATTCTTCCATCCCCAACAGAGCAAAGGAAAAACATGAAGGGGAAAGATCATAGTTGTTCTCCAGATTTGCCATAAGAGACTGAACTGAAGATAAATCACCACTGTCTTTATCACACAGATCAAGAAAAACATTTGACAGCCTGCAGCAGGTTCATTCTGGAATAGCTTGAAGCTCTCTGCCCTGCCAAGGAGAACCAGGAATGTCCTCCAGGCTCCCAGTGGAGAGGCAGCATGTGCAGTTCTGCTGTGGCAGCTCTGGCACTGGGTGGGGTGATGTGCCAGCCTGGCACTGCCCCGTGGCTCCCCAAGAGCAGAGACAAACACAGCTGGCACCACACACCTGCCCTGCTCTGCTGGAAGGATGGCTTTGTCAGAGCTGCTGTCCTGCCCTCAGGGTCGGTTTGAAGTGTCCCCTCTGTCTCCTCTGGGATTTAAGGGTTCTCCTCCCCTGTCCCATGAGGAGCAAACCTTCCTGCAGAGTCATTTCATTCCTTACAAATGGAGCCTTCCCATGCATGAATCCAGCACTGTGTGCTTGTTCAGCATGGTGAGCCTGTGCTAACCTTCCATGGATGCTGGAGGACTTAACACAGATTTAATGCAGGGGCATTATTATTAAAAAAGAAAACTAAATTTAAAAGTAGGAAGACTAGCATTTCATACCCATTCAGTTTCTCTTTAAATCAACTGAATGAGTCAATTAAATTAATAATAAAGAGTAAAGGGGAGCTTGATACACAACACTACTCTGCAGGTTATATTTAGCTGCAAAGAGAATAGAAACCATCATAGAAAATAATGCAGAGACCATGCAGGAAGGGAAAGAGCAAAGGAAGGGATGAGAGGAATAAATTTTCAGGGTTTTGGTTTTTGTAACCTGCCGTTTTCCAGTCAGGCCACACTATGGTGGAGAGTGCACCAATCACCCACTTTGGGTGCCATCCAGTCATTTGTGGAACAATCTTTTTCTGGCTTTATTTGGACATATCCTCACTACCCCTTCCATGTTCCTGCCGAGTCTGTCCCCTCCTCTGAGGTACATCTTTGGCTAGTAGAAGCTAGCTGGCTTCTACACACTACATTAGAAAATAGAAAATTTTCTACAATACTGGATGAACGCTAGAAAAAGTGCTTGCTTCACTAAATTCTCAAAAGTTGTCAATATTTTGCTTAGAAATTACCTGTTTTGCAATACAGTTAACTGTTTTTCTGGCCAAAATAAAAATAAAAATAAAAATAAAAATAAGATTGCTAAAATAAAGCACTTTATGAATTAGTTTATTTCAGTAGAAAAAAATAGGGAGGGGAGTTGAATCCCAGATTTCTTTGCTTGTTTGTTTGAGCACTGATACACACCAACCTCCACCAGTACATTATTGTGCTAGCTGAATAAAAGTGGCCTTCAGATGAGCCTCAAGAAAAGCTCCTGCTCACCACTCTGCCAAAATACTTCAAATTACTCCTCACTGCACCTGTGGCTCTCCAGGTTCTTCAGCGGCTCTGCACTGCAGAGCTACAAAACACAGATGTCTCTACCCCACGCTGCAGATGTGAGGCACAGAAAGATTCAGGACTCACCTGCAGTCACACGAGAGTTGTGACACAGAACAAGAACCCAAACTCAGATTCCCTGTGCCAAGGCTCATATTTAGAAAGGGGTTGAGCTCCAAATTCACACAGGCACTTAATAAAATACAGGAAGTGTTCTTGAGAGGAGTGCCTTGGAGATAATACGACACTGGGGTTATTACCTGAGCCTGACAGACATTTTTATATTTACTCAGGTGATCAAATTAACAGCCCTGCCTAATTTCCCATATACAGCATCTCTAACATAGCTCACCTTCTGAGCTGAATTTAAAGCTAAAAATAAATGGGTCTTTTGGAACATCCTGAATAAAGTTTTGGCAGTTACTTCTATAATAGGAGTTTTCTAAATTAAATACAAATAACAATATGGATGCCCAATTCAGAAAGGAAAGAAAAGCCACTAAATTTTTTTTATTATTAGGACTTATGGCTCTCCCAATTTTAATCCTAATTATTGTAGAATCTCATATACATACTGGGAGTTTATAAAAAATCTTATCAAATTAAAAAATATATTCCCTATTAAAACCTATACTTCAATACAGTCCCACAAAAAGCCACCAGCACAATGAGAAGAGACACTGCCAACATTAACAATCTTCTCCTCTTCCAAATCATTAATTTCCAGTGTTACTGAGAAGGAATTCCTGGGAGCATCCTTCTGGGTCAAGGTATACAGATCATTGATTTATGTATAAACTCATTTAAAAGAAATTGAATCTGCCTACATAAATAAAGGTTATAAAATAGCGATTCCCAAAGACTTTTTATTCTGTTAATCCAATAATGCATTTTCCTTTTCTTTTTTTGCTTTACTTGATGTTTCTTCCACCCATATTTTAAGGCAATTTCATGACAAGTAAATCCAGGCAATAAATATTTTTGCTGGGTCTGATCTGCAAATTATCAAATCTAGTGACACACTGACACAGCGCGTTCTTCCTGCCATGAAAAATTTATCACATGCAACTCGAGCACCTCCGAGCAGGAGAAGTCCGCCGCTCCTGATTTATGCTGCTCGAAAGGAAACGGACACGTTTTAAAGTTGCAAAGCTGTGATTCCATTTTTTCTTCTGCTGGGCGTGTTTGATCAAATCAGAGCTTGCAAACCAAGCTCTCTGCTGCGGTCTACATCTGAGAGGGGAGAGAGTTGTTTTTGTGGGAATGATCTAGCTCGGGAAAAATGCCGAGGTTAGCACACCCTTGTGTAAAACACATTGCCGGCATTACTTGGCACTGCTGCCTGCAGGTCAAGCTTCTGCTCATGTCAGCAGTCTTGGCTCTTTTGGAGGAAGCTTGGCAGGATGATGGAAAAAAAATCATACATCCCTCGTCAATGAATCCTCCCCTCTTTTCCTCACCCTTTGGACACTGGCAGCAGCACCAGTGAAGTTGGATGGTTCTACTCACCTCAGCTAGGACATCATCTAACGCTAATTTCAATCATGGTTTTCCTCCCAGGAATAAAAGATTTATTCCAAGTTTCCTTGACCTCTCTCAAAAAGTTGTGAGGAATGGAAGAGAAGTAAAGAAATAAAGCAAGTCCTATTAACCCCAGGAAAAGCATGGGAAGAGGGAGACAGGTTAAAATTACTTGGTTAAGTGGCTGATTAGAATTGAAAATAAAGCCTATTAATATGCTGTGATCACACACAAGTCTGCTTTGACACACTGGTACATATCACTGCAAATTCAGCATGCCTGAACAGTGACACACATCCACAGGTTGCAACATCATCTCTTCTAAATGATGTTGAGTATCCCACCATCTCTGAGAAACTGCTTCCCAGAAGGAAAGGCTGGCTGGGTGAGACCAGACACCATGTCCCGCATCAGGTGACACGGGGAAGGGAAAAAAAAGAAAATGGGAGCAAGACTCAGGAAAGGCGCAGGCTCCAGCAAACCATAAGGTTGTCCTGAGGTTTTGTGCTGCAGTGAAGTGTTTAGCATCAGAGAAAACCAGGATTCAGATCCTCCTGCCCCATAAAGCAGACTCTTGACTGATAAGATTCCCAGCATCAGCAGAGCTGGGACTGCGCACGCAGCTGAGTTCTCCTCCCACCCACGGGAGGGCAGGGCTGCTCTCACACCTTACACACATGACACAAGCACATTTTTACATAATACTAAGATGTGTGTAACTTCAGTACCAAATACCCCTTACACAGTTTTAGACAGCTTTGGTTAGAAGAAACAAAGCTTGTCTCTTTACATAGATATCAGCTGGAGAAACAAATGCACAATGTGATTCTTAGGGGAGAACTGCAAAAAAGAATTCAATTGAGCTCTATAAACTGCAGCTGCAGTCCCATAGCCAGGACTAGGAAATTCCAAAACCAGATGACTGAGGTGGCAATGAGATGGCAGGAAGAGCATTTACCCAGGAGAGGAAGAAAAATCTATTTATACAATGGTGTTAGGATTCTTCTTAAGCACAATCATAAGGGTTTTAGTAAAAAGAAAGGACAAGTACAGAGCTCCCCCAGTTCAGATGATACACAGCAAATAGGATTTCAGAAAATGCAGTTTATCTTTGCTTTAATAGAAATGACGTGACTGATACTTGTCTGCATAAAGATGGAACTATCAATCCTTGCACATACAAATTTTCAAAATAATGCTCTAACATAGCTGAAGTATTAATTATAATTCTTTATTAGGTGTGCATGTTGCTACTTTAAAACAATCAGAAGCTAAATGGAGGTCTCAGTAACCACAGTGATTTCAGCTCATATTACTCCTGTCACTGATGGAACAGAGAAGACTCAAACTACAAACCATATGTACACTGCTTCTCATCCTTACAAACAACATGTCATATCTCTTTTGACTTAAAGATTTTACCATTTTTTACTCCACATGGAATAAAAATTTTAACCTATTTATTCACATTATCAGATCCAGCAATTCAAACCCAGACAAGAAAATAAAATGAAAGACACCACACAGGCCAGTGCACAAATACAAAGCATAAATCTTCCTCCAGCCAAAAGAGAAGAATGTCCTTTTTATAGGGCCGTTACATTTGTTTATATTATTTTCATAGAGCAGATCCAAGTTCTGCATTTGGCACACATTACTCAGCAGCTAACAGAAGAATTAAATCAATCAATGTAGCTGGCAGTGTGCAGGCCCAAACAGCTGGCCAGAGCAGTTGTGTGTGCAAACATGCTCTGCGTGCTCCTAATCCATGCACACATGCAAATGCACAGCAGGAAAGTTTAAATTAAGCCATGTCAGTTTAAAATACCTCAGGTATCAGAACTGCACCTAATACTTCAGCATGGAGCATTTCAAGAAAGCAAAATATTTATTTTGCAGCTCCAGTTTTCATTCTTTGGGACTTCCCACCTGCCAGGCCATAAGGGTCCATTTTATCTGAACAGAGATTTCTCTTCTGCTTGAAAGGCAGCTGCCCAGGAATCAGCACCTCACAGAACCAGGGCTGGCAAATGAGGTGAGGTAATCCTTCCCAGGCTTTGCTACAGAGAAAGCAGAAGGAAAATACAGCACACAAAAGTTCCTGAAGTTCCCGTCCTGTGTCGTGCAATCTCCCCTTGAGGAGAGGGTAAAAGAGTGCACAGAATTCAAGTGACCACAGGTGGGTTACCCTATCACCTCCTAAAATACAGAAACTACAGCAGGAAAGCACCTGCAGCTCTGAGTGCTGCAGGGCAACCACCCACATGCTCCATGGGAATGAATGGAAAGCTGCTCACCTCGCACCTCTGCCACTATTTTGGAAAAGCAGACCAGAGCTGCCAACTGCTATGCTGGGAATTAAAGAGAAACAGGGAAGGGTGGAGGAAATTAAGAACCAGTTTGCACTGACACTGAGGTGCAGTGCTCTGGGATCAGTGTGATAATCCCAGCCAGGTTTTCCTCAGGTCCCTGATGCTGCTGAGATGGTCACTGCTAACCTCAGGCCAGCAGGGATGGATGGCACCTTGCTTTCCCATGTACCAATTGTTAGATACAACACCCTGTGTCCTGTCAGCATGATGGTTCAGGACACCATAAAAAAGAATTAGTAATGTTTAAGCAAGCTACTCTCCCCTCCAAGCCCATTGTGTCCCAGCCAATGGACAAGACACCACACAGAGACAGATTAAGTCAGTGACAGGCAATGTTAAACTACTCCTGAAGAAATCTGAGCTTGAGCCAATATCCACAGAAGACACTGTGAAACATTCTTCTTCAGTAGGTGTTGGACAAGAGTTATCACTCATCACTCATTACTACATTAAACAGAGAGCGATAAAAATTCCAAAACTAGGACCCTTGGGGACACAACACTTTACGTGGAGACAGAAGGTTTAGCATTAGAGTCCTGATTTAACATTACTTTCACAGACAAGTGTTAACCAGGAGCAAACCCACTGAAGTCCATGGACTTACTCCAGTGTAAAACCTGCACAACTGAGGGAAGAGACAGGGTCAGCATCAAATGGGGATAGCAGAGGCAGGGATTTTGAGAACCGCCTGTGGAAAAATGTTCACACATACTTTGCACACATCATTGCTATGATTAATTTCTTGTGCATGCATGAAGTACTCAAAATGTGGGCTTGAACTTGCTAACTCCAGCAGTAGAACAGACTCACAGAGCAGATCCTCAGCTGGAGTAAATCAACATAACCCTATTGAAACCAAGAGAAATATGTTGATTTATAGCACCAAAAGATCTGGTCTTGAGGTATTCTAAAACTGTATATGGAAAATAAACCCATGAAAAAACAAAACCAAGAGGAAAAACACTGCTTCTTTATCCTACAATGCAACTTTGGTTTTCTTTCCCTTACTCATCACACTCCTCTGGGAGTTGCTCACAAAGCTTTCTTACATTGCTATCCATTTAGTGTCAGGTTTCACTCTCACCAGCCTTTCAGTATAGGGCCTCCCTTGCTGATTAAGTGACCTAGAGTGTCTTGGTTTGAAAAGACAGGTGTCTGCTAAGGAAGGTGGGAGCTTCTCTTGAAATGGAAAATGTAAACCCCTTGCCTCTGAATTATTATAGTTTTGAAATTAAGGGGCTCTTAGGCAAAGATACAGGAGTAGAAATAACAGTTTTTTATTAAGAAAAATAAAAATGCATTAATCCAAAACAACACTGACAGAGTCAGAATATGACCTGACACCCTCTGGGTCAGGGTGTTGGCAGCAGTCCCATTCAATGGTGGCTGCGGCCCTCCTGCAGTGACAGGGGTGGTTCTGTTGAAATAATGTTCCTGTAGAAGGGGTGTAGGTTTCTTCTGATGGTCCAGTGGTTTTCCAAATGTCAGATTATATCCAGGTAGGAATTCTTGGCTCCTCCCCCTGGGCAGAGCATCTCTCCCAATGGGATGATGTAATTTTATCAGCCATGCAGTGACACTCAATGGCTCATTAACAGAAGATATCTCCCCGGAGGGAGGATGGGTTGTAGAAGAGATAAAGAAAACTGCTCCACCTGGTTTTAACAGGTGGCTCATTAACAGAAGATAACTGCCCCACCTGGTTCTAGCAGATGGCAACAGAATACACATCCGCCGGCCACATCTTGCATTTGCAACCTAAGACATAAGAGTAATTCAGTAATAGTCCAGATGCTAGACACTGCCTCTCTAGGTAGCTATTTGAAGCCTGGTAATTTTAAACCTTTTATTTAAATCTCCATCATCTACCAAAACACAAATTTTGAGTTCTAACTTACTGTGCTTTCGAAGTACTGAAAGCAGCAGGTGGGCTCTAAGGCAGCAATTCGTTATAAACATCATGCTCCCTAAATAATGGTAGCTGTTTAATCCTATGGTGGTTAATGGCCAGCATGCTGGAGAAGAGCACGGGACAATTTATGAATTCCAAATATGGTTTTTCAAACAGAATTTTGGCCTCCAAGAACAGTAATGTGATATATGGAGCAGATGACATTGATTACGCCTCAACTCTTCTTGTAGAGCCTAAAGGAAAGATTTGAGGCTATTCATAACCCAGGACTGTTTAGCAGCCTAATCTTCAGATTGGAAACACCTTGAATCCCTGGGGTCAATTTAGCTTTTCATCCTTTCAATGTACAATAGGGGCATTGAAATTGGGAGGCATTTCTGAGGATGAAAGCTCTGCAAACAGCACAGGAAGCACATCTCGGACCAGGGGATACGTATCAAGAAGCTTTATGTTGCTTACAGAAATCCACAGCCTGGGGACACGTGGGTGCTGCCCCAAACCCAGACCCAAGCCCTCCTAAAAAGCTCTGAGAACTGTTTTCTGTTAATGTATTTGAATCTTCAGCTTCCTTCCTGCAAACAGTCTCTGTGTGTGATGCTGGGCAGTCTCCCTGTGTGCTGCTCCTCTCCAAATTGAAGAAGATTTTCAGATTACACTAGTGATTCTGAGAGTCCCTTGGAATACTCCCATCCTAGCAAACACACCGGGGACTGACTAGAAGTCACTTAAAGGAAGAACTGTGACACATTTGAGAAGTTTCAGGACACAAAGAACATTTCTGACTGCCTTCTTACATTATTACAATAATGCTAATATGCAGTAGCCAAAAATTCACAAACACTTCCATCCCTAACACCTTGGACAGGCATGAAAAGAAAACAGACCATGTCTTTGGGTCTCTGTGCTGAAATTGAAAATGGAAGAGCAACTAAACAAACAGCAATGGATGTTGATTCATACAGCAAATCCAAATGAAAAACAGCATTAACAGCTGACACTGGGGAGGGTTGTTCTGTTTTGGGGGGTTTCAGTAAGCATCCTAGCAACAAGTCTGAACTGTACTGATGATGCCCAGGGGACAGCAGAGGCTCTGTTTATGAATCCTGCATCCAGGACTAACCTAGTACTTCCTAGTGTGCATAGCAAAAAAACCCAAATGTGCACAAGATGAAACAACTCCAACAAAGAGAACAAGGGAAAGCTTGAAAGTGATGTCCCTTATAAATGAACTGGAAATAAAATGCACTTACCGCTTTGACAGCAAATCACCAGGTAATTGTTTCTTCCCACAGACATTATTGTAACATAGACAAAAATTGGTCACCATTAAACAAAGTTTACTCAGTGGCATTTTTACTGTTCTGCTGATGGGCCAGTTAAGAAAACACTGAATAAATTACGAAACAATAGAAGGAAGATGGCTCTTTATAAGCTGTGTTCGATATAACAATTTTAAAAGGCTATAACACAAGCTTATTGAATTTGGCAGGGCTTATAAATCCCAACTCCCATTACTGTGCTGCAACTTAAAAGAAGTATTCTTCACTTTGTCATTGGAAATTTCAGGTTTAAGTGGTCCCAGTGCAAAATGATAACTCACTCACATGCTTGAATGTTTCCATGCACAGACCACAGGTCAAACATCTGGTTAAATGCAGCACTCAGTACTGCAGCCTGTCGTGCTCCTGCTCATGTGAGAATTGGTTTCTACATACCTAGCAGGCCAAATATTTCTCTCATTTGAGATTTCATTGGCAGTGCTGTTTTGGTGGAGTTTTTTAAGGGTTTGGGTGGGCTTTTTTAGGAATTCTGACCTTCTTGAGCAGATCTCTATGATTTGGGGATGCAAAAGCTCAAACCAGAGCATTTCAGTTAGGATGCCCATGGGCACACAGAGCCAGTTTAGTGGCAAACAAGCCACCAGAGGGTGTTTGGGGAACCTTTGGTGCTGTTGGCAGTGAAGCAGTTGCCTACAGAGCCTTTCTGGCATTGAATGATCTTGTTTTGTGGAGTAATGCTCGCAGTAAATAACCTGGCCTTGACAGATGTTCTCCACTTCCAAAGATATGAGATCTTTAGAGCCCTGATCTGTAGCAGGAAACAGCTGAGACCCAAAATGCATTTGGCCACAAGGCCAAATTGCAGAAATAAGCCCACAGAATTTCAAAGGGAAGGAGGGTCTTTCCCCCTTTCCCTAAATAAGCATGCTAATATGAATTGCTCCAAACAGACAACTCTTCTAGAATATTCTCTTACAGGTAGGTACAAATCGTTTAGAGCAGAACAGGACTGGATCATTTAACACTGATTTTGAAAGTAATACAAATTTTAAAAATGTTAAAGGCTTAACCAGTGGAAGCTGCTAGAAATGCAGCTGCTCCAAGCCTGAAATGCCAAACTGTGACTAGAAATAAATTATTCCAAAATTTGCCAAAAAAAGCCTGAAGATTTCTACTGTGCTTTCATTCTGTGGAAGATATACAGCTCAGCACAGACTTCAAATGAAAAGATACAAATATTTTGTGCTAAGAAATTCACATCATCCTACTGTATTTTTCAATTAATTTCTGCTTTGAATTTGCAGCTGCAAAACAAACAAAAATCCATGTAGCAATGATTGTGAATAAGATTTTCCTATAGACCAATATTAACTTGAAATTACTTAACCAGAGAAGGGCATGAACAAAAGACCAACAGGATGTGATAAAAAAAAATAAAAATCTGCACGTCTTGAACATTTTCTGAATCAAGTCAATGTAACTTTTAATTGCTCCAGTTATAGATATCTATATACATATAGCTTTGTATAACTGCACAAAAAAACTGTGTTTTCACTGTGGCTGATAAATGTGGGCTTTGACAGGGACTAGGATGAGGCATCTATTTTTAAATCTCAATAAAGCTTTCCAGAATTCTGTACTCTAGATCTACCTTGAACAAAATGCAGCACCATTTAAAAAGAGGGATTAGAATATCCATAAAACAGTCAAATCTGTTTCTCCAGCGACACAAACAGTTAAACTAGAAACCAGAAGTTCAACACTTGTGCTTGTGTGATAGCACTCTAAGTCAGCTGACATTCCAGGTTTACAGCAGAAGATCAGTGATGCTGTGATGACTCCTGGGATGGACTGGCTTCTGAACACCAGCCTTCGGTTAAGAGCTTTCTTTCAATACACACAATAATATTTGGACAGCTCCAATAGAGCAGGATTTACTGCTCTGCTCCTACAGCCCCCTCCCTCTCTAGGATGAGTGCTTTTGAAATACTAATGATTTTATAAGCCTCCTTCTTTTGGTGAGGCATAGAGAGAGTAACAGCTTTGCTCAAAGTCAAGTGAAGTGAGAGAAAGTGATATTCTTCCAGGTCACACTGAAAAACCAAGACAGCCAAAGAGCTGCATTCAGACCATGAATCTCAGCTCTGATCCAGGAGCTGCTGAAGCTGATGCAAGGCTCTCTGCTGACTTTAATGGGCAACAGACCAGGGCCCTTTGTCCTTAACCCATGGGTTAATCCTTGGCACAAGCCTGAAGATAAGTAATTGCAGAGCAACCACACTTCTTACAAAGCAGCACATCACGACAACAGCCAAATTTGCTTCACATGGACTGCGAACGTGCAGTGCACAGAAAAACACAATTCTCATTGTTATCACGTCCTTTTAACCCTTAGAAGTTTGACATTGCAGTCTGCTGCTTTGAAAAACAACCTCCCTGTGGACATGCCCTGTCACACCCCCTTTGTTATTACAGGGTCAGATACTGCCCAGGATCCATAAGCTCTCTTGTTGCTCAGGTTTAATAGAGAAGTGAAGGACAGTCCAGTTCCTACCACCTTCTCACACAAATGTACTGAAACTTTTTAAAATTCAGGTGGACTGACAAGGACTGCAAGTTTTTATATGAAACCAGACTAAATTAAGGTACAAACTGTAAAGAGGAAGATTTTGCTCTAAGCTTTCATTTTGTTTATTTCAAAACAAATATTCCCTATAAAGAGTACTGAATTCCTATATATCTGAGAGTCCAGCTGTATCTTTGTTTAAGGTAATCACATTAGCCCAGATACTGACTGGATGCTAACAAAACCTTTTTTTCCTTTTTTTTTGGAAATGTGCTCTAAATAACACATTTTGAGATGTTGTTAGGCTAAATGCAAACAGAACTTGAGCCCTGACGTGCTCCACACATTAAAAAAAAGGATTCCTAGAAGTTGCACTTTATGGGACTTATCACACACTGCTGACGTCCTTGGATGCTCTGCCAGAGCCAAGATTAACAGCCCATTTGAAAGCCTGAAAATGTTTAAGAACTGAAAGGCTCGTGCTGATGGCTGAGCTCCCCTCATGTTCCACTGAGATCAATGAATTTGAAAGCATTTGGCATCTTACATGATGGGTGAGCTCTGCTCCAGCTACCAAATCTTGATTAGTCCAAAATAGAAGAACTTTGAATGCGGTCTTGGAAGAACACAGAGGAAAATGTGAGCTGTCATGGAAGAGAAGTAAATCTCTTCCCTGTCAGCCACAGTGAATCTTTCTCTCTCTCATCAGCTTTCCCTTTCCCCCCATGACCTCAAGGAGGGAAAAAAAAGGTAAAATTAAAAATAAAAGTCTATTTTAATGGACAAACTGGGACCACCTGATAGTGTGTTTCTGACCAGCTATTCCCACCTCCTGGGAATTTCAACAAACATCATAAACAAAACCAGGTGGGAAACTGATTTCATTTATTTTGATTTTACAAAGAAGTTCAGACTGAAATTGAGTTGTTTACAAAACTACAGAACTTTGATGGGCCAAAAGAAAAAACTATGTCAATCTGAGATCTACAGTCCACATCTCACTAAAAGCAGGAGTATATTTATGTAACGTGCCCAGAATTAGCAATAAATAAAGAAACTCTGTTAAGATGCAGAGGCAAAAATCCTAGTTTACACAGCTGCACCAAGCCAAAGCATTTTATAAAACTATGCAGTACCTGAAAAAGTTGAATTGCAGCCTCCTACAAAGTTGAGTTTCACAGCAGCTTACAGCAGGATGTGAGAGTGAACAATACACAGCTGTAACTGCAAAATCAATTAGAAGGAGGTGGAAGTAAGAAGGTGGAGTTTAGCCTGGATAGAGAGATAACTTGGAACATGAGTTCAGGTGATTTGAAATAAATGTTTCATCTCCCTGAGAAGATGAAGAGTATGATTTGCATTATGTGAAGCAGGGCTCAGACTGAAAACAGGAACATCAGCTAACTGGTCATCCTAAGTATTCCTCAGAAATCTCTCTCCAAAGCATGCTTCAAAGTATTGAAACTATAGGTGGGAAATACAGGATGAAAAAACTCATCTCAGAGGTTAGGACCCATCTGTGGCAGCTCTGCACCACCACCAGCTGGGTCAGAGCACACTTGAGCACAAGCAGGAGCACGTGAGGCTCCACAACCTCCCCAAGTTCTCTGCTTATGAATGGGTGAATCGTAACTGCAGAGCCCTTAACCACAGGGCAGAGACTTCAGTGGGTTTCCATTTTCTTGACATGACAGTAAGTGCATGTCAAAGAGAAAATGGCAACAGTCCTTTAATCAAAGCAAGGAGCAAGTTTTCACCAGCCGAAAACACAGATTAAGACTTAACTCTGATGAAGCTGCTGTCAGACCAGTAAGATTGAAAAAAGATTCACATCCTTGCAGAAATAGCCTAGAAAATGTCATTTGAGAGGAAAAATAGTTTGCCAGCACAAGCTGATCTGTGTGTAGCTCCTCGGCCATTTTTCATGCAGATTCAGAAAATGCAATTTCATAAGAAAAGGAAAAATTACCACTTCGTAAGAGCTGCAAAATTCAAAACAGCCCCTTTGCATCATTTAGCTGAGCAAAGGAGCTTAAAAAATACATTAAATTTAAATTCACTTTAATATCCTGGCAGATTGCTGGGGTGGTATGGACGGTCTTCCACGCAATTCAGAATCAAATCACACTGCAAGTTGCAGAGTGTCCTGAATACCCTGTTTTATTAGCACATAGAAAAGCAACACTCAGTGCCAAATAGCTTTCCCTTGAGCTCTTCAGACAGCAATGTGCACATCCCACCTATGCAGCTGCACATTCATCAGCGTCTTTGTGTTATTTCATTTTGAGGAGAAAATGCATGGACTGGGCAGAAAATGGACAGATTTCCACAGTCAAAAAGTGACCACTGTCCCAAGAGTACAGCTGGAGATGGATTAAAGTAATGTTGAGCTTTGTGTTGCCCCATATCAGGCAATGCAGGGATGAAAGGGGCAATATTTGTCTGAACAGCTCCACCACCACTCCCTGCTCAACTCCATTGTTATTTCTCCTTTCATGGCAATAAATTAATCCCCAAATTTCAGTCACAGGAAAGGTTCTCCACAACCTGTATGAGTGTATCAATTCCAAATGTTTGCAGGTCACATAACAGAGATAAAAACAGAAAAGAAAGGAAGATTGGAATAAGAGTCAAGAGGAAAGTGCAGTGAATGGCTCAAGGTGTCCCCAGCGTGTGCCAGCACGCCAGGCTTTCCCCCAGCACTGCTGAGTTCTGGCTGCTTCCTCCAGGGTCAGCCTGCTGGCCAATGCAGTCACCAGAGCAGGAGGAATTTTAAGTTTAAAAGCAGCACAGCATTAAGAAGTGACCTTGGCCAGCTGCCACAGCCCCAGCTTTGCCAGAAGCTGCCTTCCTCAATCATGCAGCACCTCCCAGCCAGATTACCTAAAGGCAGCTGTGATTGCTTCCTCCCCTAAAGCTGGAAACAGACACAAGACACAGGAAGCTGACAGAAAATAATAATATGAAAAACCTAACCCATTTACACCAATATCACAAGGAACACATAGCACTGAAAGCACCAGGTAAATTCTTGCATTTCCTAGGCTTTGCAAGATAAGAACGTACAAGATGAGGAGAGGACCAAGAGCAGTAGATTGAAGGCTGTGTTGGAAGAAAGGCAGATGGACTGTTCTGTCCTAATATGCAAAATACTTTTTGGTTGATATCTGCTTTGGTGTGAATGTTCTGAAATGAGACATAAAATAAAATTCACAAAGATTACCTGGTTTCCCTGTGCCTCAGTTCTCTGCCTACAGTTCCCCAAGGAGCACAGTATGATACACATGCTAAATGTAATGATGCAGTTCTATCAAAAGTAAGATCCACACAGGGACTTCATAAGCCCCAGAGAAACTGTACTCAGCAGCTCCTCTCTCTGAGAGTTTTAAATAGATATGCCAAGGGTTCATGCAGATCCCAGGAAGTACTATGATAATTTTCAGCAATGAAGATTAGCCAATTATTTCTTGTGAAGTATTCCAGGTACATGCTCAGATTTTAACTTGAACAGATTTTTCAGCACAATGTGATAGTACAATGGATTGTAACAAATTATGCCAGCTGAAGTTTTAATCCTGGACAGAACTAACCCTGGAGATTTTACTTTAAAAAAAATCAAACAAAATAAAACACAAATCCACCCCCACCCCCATAATCTCAAGACACAAAAGTTTCAAGAAGAAAACAGGCACCACCCCAGGTGTGTGTTTAAGGCCTCTGTCTGCAAGTCTTCAATAAATCTGTCTTCAAAGTTCTGGCAGAAAGCTATCTCACACCAGAGGTGTTATGAGGGAAGGAGCATAGCTTCAAAAATAAATCATTAATGAGTTGGGGTGTATTGTTATGCAACTCAAGAGCACGTGGTGTACCTGGCATCCACCTTAGAATGAGATGGCAGAGATATTTGTTACTGCACCAAACAGCCACCACTCACTCAACAAAGCCTCCCTCTGCCATCTTTTCCCATTTCTGGCCTTTTATTTTTTAATATGCTTTGAGAGGGGTATTTCCATGTAGCTACTGTCCAGATGTCACCCATGCAAGCTCCCAGGCAGGTGCAGCACTGACCAACACCTGAGCAGGGCATTCCCTGGAGAGAGAGTGCAGCTTCACTGCTGCTTTGCTGCAGCTCCTGCCAGCTCCCCCAGCCTGTCCTGCTCCCTTCCTTGACTTCTGCAGGGCAATAAAGAAAAAAATCACATCTTCACAGTGAGCATCACCTACACAGACAGCAGGAGCCAGGCTGAGGCAACTGTTTCTGATGGATCTCACTTCAGAAGAAGCCAGGGATTCAGGACCAGGAGCTACAGCAAATGTGTCGCCATCACTCCAACACTCCTCTTTGATCCTGGTGTTTATTTACATCTTTGGAGAACAAGAAGTTAATTCACAAGCAATTTCTAAGCAGTATCTCCTAAGTGCTGCTTATCTTTGTCTGAAGTTTTGACACTGATCTGAAGAACAAGTTGGACAATCCCATTAACAGGAACAATCAGTGATTCAAGATCCAAGGATCTCAAAGTACTTTACAGAAAATAAAACGGATAACATCCATAGGAGATAAGTGTCAATATTACAGCATATTTTACAGTGGGGTAGAAATTAGCACAGGATAACGGAATTACCAAGAACATCACCAGAGCAAGGCAGGAATAAAATGAAAATTTGATCCTCATTTTCCAGCACTGTTCGAGCAATGCTGTGCAATTACTGCAGAATCCTACTCATCTTCACTGTTGCAGAAACTGAGGAGAGATGCTCAGAAGCACAGCTCATAAGAGATAAACAGGAAGGCATTTCTGGTGAAAATTCAAAATGCCAACAAACAAAAAAATCCCATTTGGCAGAAGACATATTTTCACTTGGAAACACTGTGGATCTTAAGGGAGTTGTAGGCTGGGCCCATGGAAGCTGAGCATCTGCTGCTGAATGGCTGCATTCTTACCCTGCCATAGCTTTTCTTTCTTAAGATTGCAGGACCAGAGTCTTCAGAAATGGGAGACAGCACAAAAATAGGTATTTTGGGGAGTTCAGACACAGAGAATATAACATGTAGTATCTTGGAAGCAATTTGACATTTCACAAAGGAAGCACACTCTGTTTCTGAAAGAAGTACTTCAATCTCAGAAATAAGGATGTTATTTTTAAAAAACTGACAAAACTTTTTGCAGAAAGCAAAGTTTTGTACCCCTCAAAAAGATGATAATGATTGCAAGGAAATATAACTTTATTTCCCTGAGAGTATTGTTTTGACCTTTTAAGCATTATTCTGAGCATTTAAGCTAATGCTTGGGACCAAAAATGGAAGTTCTACACCTTAAAAAAGCCATCATTTTTATGTAACATGTAAGGTTAACAGGGTTCACTATTTTTCTATTTTTTCATTAATTCTATTCCTTTTTTCTCCCCCAGCCCTTCTAGTAGCCTAAGTCTCTTTGACTGTTGTGTCCATGTCCTGCAGTTTCATATCTAAACTAAACTCTGAGCACAATGACAGCACAATGAAGCCCTGATCAAGCACTCTGAGCTCTACTGTAAATACATGAGATGGGAAAATCTCATCCTGTGTGCCCTCTATAAGCTCTGGATCGAGTCCAGGACAAAGAGAAGTTTATTAATGCACACACATCCCTACTGGCCTTTGAGCTCTTTGACAAAAATTGTTTTAAACAGGCCCCTGTAGAGACCGAATGAGCAGTATTCAAATATTTACATCGAACAACAGAGTTAATTACACTTCAAGACATCAGTAAGATTCACTCTGCTGCAACCTCAGCAACATACTCCAGTAAAGCAGCAACATAAACCATTTTCTGCAATCGAGGCGGGCAGCTTTCCATCTGGGTTTCAGCTAAGGCAGGAATGTTTCTGTCGACAACAGAACCTCACTAATCAGCACTTCACTAATCCACACATTTTATTAACTTTGCCAAAAAACTCACAGCCTCTCCCTGCCCCTCAGCACAGATTTAATAGCAGAGACCTCAAGCAAAGTCTTTCATTCCCCAAAAACATTTTTTTAGGCAAATGTTATGTGCATTTGAGTCAGACATTACAAAGCAGTTTGATAAATAATTTGAGCAAAACTAGTTATCACTGACAGAGCCAAATCTTATGCATATCTGGAGAAGAGAACCCAAAGCAACTTGAAGTTAAATCTACAAAAGAATATTTTATCAAAAACACTTAATCCTTAGTATCTCTCAGGATTTGGCCCTCTGTGAACAAAACAACAGGCTCAAATGAAATTTACTTTCTTCCAAGTTAACACTGCATTTGCCCACTTACTTACCGGCTCACAAATTCAATAACTTTCAAAGAAGTCTCCCTCCAGCCACTTTTGACACTTCATTCTTCCTTTCACAGAGTGGTCTGCATCCTATAGATGTAAGCCAACAGGAACAGCAAAGCCAAAACAAACATTAAGCTATACTCTGGAATGAAAATTAAAAGCTCTGTCCATGCCAGTGTCTTACCTCTGTGTTTAGAACTTTTCGTATCTCTCGGCTCCAACCATTAGCACTGAATGTCTGCAGCTATGGCAGATTCATTTTTCAAGCCCACCAGAGATTATCCATATACCACCACCTTTAAAATCAAACTAACAGACAGCTCAACATTCATTATCCTTCCACTTCCAAGGGCATTTTTAAACAAGTGTGGAGAAAACCAAACAGAATAACTTGCTGGGGGTTTTTTCTTCCTCATCAATTATCCTTGCAATTGATAGAGAATATGAATAATACCATGTATAAATTATATACAGGTAATTGTAGAGAAAAATAAAGAAAACTCATCTACAGAAAGCCAGTAAATTGGATGGTATTTATACTGATCTACTTCTACATTTTTGTATGGAATATATAACAACACATAGATAAGAATGTAATTTAAATTCCACAAATGTTATTTCCTTAGTTGTGATTTCTGTTAAGACAGAGGGAAGACGCCACAAACAATGGAGTACTCAGAGGAGGGGTGGAAGCTGTGGTCTCACATGTTCAGTCCAAAAGCTACAGACATCCCTGCTCCATGGAACATCCTCTGCACTGCCCCAGCCCAGAGGAGCACGGACCTGGGCACTCCTACACAAGATCACTTAGAGAGCTCATCTTTTATTAGCATCTGGTGCTCAAGGAGAAAATGCAAGTAGATACAGCCAGAGAATGGACCCTTAGCTGGACCATCCCCATCTGGCACTGAGCTCCTCAAAATCTTATTTCCTCAGCCTAGCAAAGTGATGGACACATCAAAAGCATGGTTCTTCCAGAGCCCTCAGGCCTGGCAGCACTCCTAGCTGAAGATGCATTGTGCTGGATTTACAGTGAACAGTGCTACAAAGCTCAGCAATATAATGGTTTATGTCTGTTAATTATCTGATGTGTTTATTGTATGGATCTGGACATTTTAAATTAAATTACACTCTTAGAGTAAAGGAGCATAGAAGAAACTCTGATGAATCAGAGTGACCAAGAGAACTCTGTGACCAAGAGAAGTAACTCTTGTACCAAGCAGTAACACTGACTGCACATTCCCTCACTATCATCATCTCCATTCCAAGTCAGGATTTCTGTTCAATCCTTGCAATTAGCTCAGTAGGTCAAAACTGGAAAATACCATGTTGCATTTGAAGATCTGAATGTCCTTGAGAGTTAAAGCAAGGTTAGGATGTTTAGACTTTCTGCCTATATTTGAATGACACTGGAAAGACAGGCTCTGTGCATCACTAGAGGCAAGATCCACACACCCACCTGTACGTCATTCTCAGCTTCCCACTGATGTTTACAGAAGGATATTTTGATTTATTCAAAGAGATGCCTTGCAAAACACCCACCTCACCAGAAGAGACATGATACAGTGCCAGGCACTGACTCCACACATCTTTATCAGTTTACCCCCAAACTGTGAATTGTCTTAATTTTTGAAAACTTCTCTGCTCCTTGCCTCTTCATTTGAACCATATTTAGTAATAACCTCCATTTTGACTTTCCGTAGCATATACTGCCCACGAGTGAAAAATCAGAGGTACATAACTCTTCCATATGAGAGGGAGATTTTGACAGGATTCCAGTGAAATTAACTATCCCATACACACAAAGCTACTTGGCATAATGAGGAAGAGAACAGACAACAACTCATTCTCCTGTTTAAACTTAATCCCAGGTATTCCTTTCCAGAAGACAAACCTTCTCCCCTCACTGGTGGACAAGGAACAGAGGTATTTCATAACAACTCTTCTCAAATTTTTTGAGGCAGCAAAAAATTCCTTCTTAAAGGTTTGTTAAATGTCTCCTGAGTTCAGGTGTCTGATCTTACTCTGACCTGTTGGCTCCTCTCTTCTCTTCTATCCTCCTTACTGGATAAAACCCCACTTTTCATTATGGTATCTATGACGTCACAAACACACCTCAATGGTGAACTCTTTGTTTTCAGAACCACAGAAACTTTGATCAGACCAGTCTGAGATCAATGAAAGAGGCACTCGTAATATGATCTGCTGAAATCACAGGGGTTTGTCACGTTGTAGTCTTAGCTGAACACAAAGAACAGATTTGACAAAATCATCTCTCCAAAGGCAACCTGCTTGGCATCCAAAATAATGGGAAACCAACCCTGAACTGTCATACTAATGGAATTCCTTCTCTGGCATGACTATTTCAGTCAACTTCACTACACACAGTACGATGCATATGGCAGAGATCCTCTATTACAGAGGATCAGCCTATTGTAAATGATATTAAGGAAAATATTAAAATAAAAATGTATCTACAGATGACTTGAAATAGTCAACCTATTGATTTGAGAAATTTAAAGACTCCATCTTGCCTCTAAAAAGTGAATAAAACCACCTCTTCTACTTTATGTATTACACCCCATTTGCTCTCACTACTCCAAATTACATTTCAAGTTTTCAGGTAAATTGAGGCAGAGGCAGGATACCAAGGCCATATTCTGTGTGCAGCCACACATACTGTAAGCATGTAAACACCCACCTATAAACAGGCACTGGATTTATATAAACATACACACACATATAAATTCACTTTATAAACAGAGGCAGACCACACCTCTATCTTCCAGTCTGCACAGAACTCCAACTCCCACACCACTGGGAATTTTAAGATACGTTCAAACTTGAAGTCTATCCTGGGCGTGCTTTGACCTCTGAATTTTTGGGCCTAAGACAGATCTGAACTTGAACAGAAAGGTTTCACAGATCAATCTCCAAATCACCCCTCATATTTGAAAGAACCAATAGAACAACAATACCCAGAAAAAATAATCACAGAATTAATATGAACATAAATTAACAACCTTTAGAACAAAATTGTTTGACAGTTGTTATTTTTATAAAGGGATTTAATAAACCAAAAATTCAGAGGGCCCAAGCATAGCTAATAAAATCAGTGTGAGGAGACATGATAAAATTCATGAGGTCTTTGTCTCCACCTACTGTATGGAGGAATAATAATTGTAACTCCCTGAAGGATACAGAGGAAATTAATTTATTCCTTTCCCAATATAAATTCCCGACATCTATTCCACACAGATCACAGGACTTCAGCCTTCCCCAGTTACAAGAGTTGCTGTCACAAAGCTGAGAGACAATCACAATGGCTGCCTTTACTGAGAACTGAGGTGTCCATAGTTACTGCAAAGTGGCAACTGTTATGGTTTTATGGTTCACTCTTCCTTTAGAATAAGAAGTTTTGAAATACAAGAAACTGTTTAAAATAACTTATGTAAGCATAAGAGGGGATCTGGGAACTTCCTGAACAGGAATGAAAATTAAAGGCCTTCAGAACATTTAGTTCAATCTTTCTTAATGACCAATAATTATATTAAAAATAAAACCTGCAGAATTGCAGTCCAAACCTGCACAGGCCTGTGTACACTCTCAGGTGTAAAGGCAAAACGAATTAGACAAAACACTCTTAATTAAAACTGTCAATCTGTCAAAATCTGGAAAAGATTACAGAGAAGTCTGATCTATGGTTGGTCTATACTTTGCATTTCCTAAATTGACAAAATAAAATGTAGGTTATAAATTTTTTCTAAAGACAGCTCTTTCCTGCTATTCTGGCACTCATCTAACCAGTTTATTTCTTTCCTACTGTCACTAAATTTCTGCACAATCAAAAGCTAAAATAAAGCTTTTCATTGCTATGGTCTTGGGGAGACTGGTGCCAGATTCTGCTTGAAGAGAAACTGGGGGAGCCCCAGGAGGCCATTAAAAACTTGATTGAAAATGTCAGGCTGATGGCAGAGAACCAGCCAGCCTGCACAGCAAGGGGCACAGATGCACCCCAGGCAATTTGGTGTTTTTATTTATACAAACCACATGATGTTTCCAACCCTCAGAATGCGTTCAGGGAACAGATTCAAAAGTGCCAGAAAATTGAACTTTTGAACACACTGGTGTTGATGAACAAGCTCTTTCAGAAATATGCCCTGAGTGGACCCAAGTATGTACTTGTAAAGGTGCATATTAAGGAAGCATTTTGTTTTCACATCTATCTAGAGTGCGTGTTGCAGATCTGTGAGGGCTTTTGGCTATTTTCAAAATTGTTTGCAGAATTTAAATAAGCAGTTTCCATTTTAATATGAAAAAGAGGCTATAGCTACTGTAGTAATTCCAAAATTTAATCCCTTTCCTCTCTGTGTACAAAATTATAGGGGTTTTTCTTACTCCAACTCAAGAGCACACAACTCCAACTCTTACAGAACAGATGGACCTAAGGATAGCAAAGACCTAAACCAGGTGTCTTACATTCAACTAATAAACCTTGGGAAGGCTGGTACAGTAACCACCCTGAAAGAACCAAGTAGTTGGATATAAGGACAGGAAGATTTTGTGCACGTGTCAGAGCTGCACCAGCAGTCACAGCTGGTGTTACCTCATCTCTTGGTTTTCACCTTCACTTCAGGCTCTCCTAGAGCCTGCCCAAGTCAACAATTAATCAGGCCATGAGTGCTACATTAGAGACCCTCACCCTCCTCCTTCTCCTCTGTGGATGCAGCAGGGTGAAAGGCATCACTGCACTCTCCTCCAGCTGGATCAGCCACATCCGAGAGGGCAGCAGGGAAGGGAAAGGGAAATGGTGTCACCAGGAATGCCGTGCCTTGGCCAGATGTGCACACTCACAGCAGACAACTGAATGCTTTCATGTCTCCTGACAGATTGTTTTCCTGAGGGACAAAGCCTTGCAGCTCTAAAGCAAAGAGACTTAATTCAGCATGTAGTTCTCCTCCATTACTTATTTACACAGACACTAGTGTACACATTAAAACCATAAGCAGAAGCTACACATGGGATAAAAAATGTTTGATAATATGCAGAAAATGTATGGCCACAGGAAGAGAGTCAACTTTACATTATAACCATAGAAGGCACGATGGGAAATGCCTCAACACAGGCTCTTTTGTGCTCCAGAAAAAGGGAACAATCCCTGACAGAAGTAAGCAGTGTCAGAAACACTTGATGTACGACAATTGCTGGGCAGATGTGCTGCTGGTGAGGGGCAGATTTCAGGACAACAGAGCAAAAATTCCTTGCTTTTATTTCCTCTACTTCACTCTGTATTGTTTTTACAACCATGCTAATATTATTTAATAATATCATTTACTGAGTTCTGCAAGGCAAGCTGCACAGGTATTGTCTAACAGGATCTCACCACGGGGCTTATGATCATCTCTCCACATTACAAGTAACAGGTTTTATTTTCCAAAAACTCATGAACTGGCCACAATGACATGGTGGCAGCACCTGCAGCTTCAGAGGAAACGAGCCTTAATGGAACAATAATGGCAGAGCTTGACCATAAAAGTAATTCCTCCTTAACCTTTCTCATTTACTACTCAAAGGAGTACGTTACAGCAAAAATATCCAAAAGTGCAAACAAATTTGAAGAACAACTGGGCATCAGCCACTCATACAAACACACAGGACACCCAAAACAGCATTTGTTAGAGATTTATGCACACTCAGTGGGTTGCTGTGAGTCCTAGTGACTTCCTAGCCAAAGGATGGTCACTTCTGCTCTACAGTTCAGAACCAAAGAATACAATTTTATGAGATTTAATTCAAAGATCTTGTGAAATAAAAGTATATGTTTTGGAAACAGCTATATTTCTGGGGTTTTGATTCTTTGTGGCAACAAGTTTCACCAATTAATGCATACAAATTAAAAGCACTTCTGAAAGCTCTGTTTGATTACACTTAAAGAAGCGGGGGGAAAGGGATTCTTCTTTGAAGTGAAATGCACTGCAGTCCTGGAACCAAGAAAGCTTTGGTAACCATAGCAACACTAATTTTCAATATACATTTTCATAGCTATTTAATTTGTCAAATTGCAGACTGGCATTCAAATCATTTTTTCCAGCAGACCCATGCTTTTCAATACATGAAGTTATTCACATTTACTAGTAGTGGCCTCTCAGGTACTTTACAACATGGTTCTCTTCCAAATATAACTATTGTATCAGCCTTGACAAAAAAAAAAAAAAAAAATGCTACATGGTTTCTGTTTCTGCTGTTATTGTCCTTGACAATTTCATTTTTTTAATAAACCAACTGTTTGCCAATGTTCAATTTTTTAGAAGACAGAGCAGGCAATGTTCTGTAGTTACTAACTCATAAATTGTTAAGAGTAGCTGAAATACTTTGTCTTCCAAATCCTGTTAAATATCCAAGTTACTTTAAAAGTATGCAGCTTTATGGATGGAAAGTTAATGAATAAACCTGGCACTGAGCTGTATATCAGATCTATATCTGACTGAGATCCACCTGCAAAAGGCTTTCTTAAATTCACTACTGAAGATAAGACTGCTAAGCAAGAAAAACATGCTGTGTACTATGAGTGAATTTGCTTAAGCACTTGGGTAGTAGAATAAGTTTCCAGGCCTAAGAACAAACTGCATTCCTCTGTTGTGTACTGCTGACTGTAAAAAGCCTGAAAGCAAGCAACTATTTCACAAATCCAGAACTTTTTCAGGATAATTATGGTAACTCTTAAACACGGCAGACTCCACCAAAAACCATATCTCTTGACAGACCTTAAAATCAGCACAGAAAACATGAAGTCATAAGGAATTTGGGATATGTGCCATTATCACAGTTCTGGTCTCTCAAGACATGCCAACACTGCCATAATTCACAGGATTCTGTCCTAGTTTTCTAGTAGAGTTCTAGTTCAGGCTACCCTGCTTTGGAAGGGACCATGGAGATGAGAGGACACCATTGCCAGTAGTGCAAGTACCACATTTGGTCAGATAATATCACTGAGAGGTCTCCTGTAAAAGTAGACAATTGCCATAGTATTGTTTTTGTGATAGTAAACAGACAACAAAAAGAATGAGAGAAAATATGTAGAAAAAATGTCCCAAAGTAAGAATCTGTAAACAGTAGCATTAAAACACAGTTAATAGAAGTATTAACGAAAATAGAAATTAGTTTAATTAAATAATCCCTACAGCATCTGATGGCAAAGCAGATTGGTATACTCATTATTTTACCAAAGCAACATGACAAGTTAAAACTACTGAGCTGTTAAAAAATATTAGTCCTGCCATCCTAAGTGTAACAACAGAATCCATATAAAATGGATATTAAATCCTCGATCATACTTGTTTAAAGCAGAATCTACCTATCCAGCCACAAGTGCCTATTCCTAGATGGCAGGCCCCATGAAAAGATGTAATGAGATCCCCTGGGTGGAAATTCAAACTAGCCAAAAATTCTCTGTTATTATGTTATGTTAGAACATGGAGGATATTTGATAAGCCACAGAGAAAACAGCTGTTGCCTACATCATTAAAATAGCGTTGAACTGTCAAGCAGAACCTGCACGGATTAATCATGGGAAGAAGAGCTAAAAATAAATATTCCTCTCACATCAGTGTCATGTGTAAGGCAAAACAGCAAATAAAGAGAAAAAAGGACACACGGCACCAAACTAGAGAAGGGAAAGCTCTCAGCTCAATTAGGCAAGGCTTCAATTAAAGAGGAAGCAATCAAATGAAACTTGAAGCACACTCCCATTGTACAAATGAGCACAGTTACTGCAACCTCTGTGTTCTCCCATATTTGCCTCATTGCAACCTCCTCCCACACTCACTGCTGATACAGTCCTCGAGCTGTTACACAAGGTGGATGCTGCCATAAAACAGAACATTTTTCTTTCCTTTACCTGGGACCAGTTGCTGGGTCTTTGTACTACAGGCAGAAAAAAACCTAAATTTAACCCCAGGCAGAAGCAGACAATAGGCAAAAAATTGCATTAGAAAATTGAAAGAATCCTTCCGAAATGGAAAATTCAAGCAGAAAGTGAAACACAAACCATACACATAAGCCCTGAAACCAGAGAAATTCTATTGCCAAGCCTGGAGCACTGAACTGTGGTGGAAGCTGGCATTAAAGCCCTAGCAATATGCAATACCTAGGTAAGCTGAATGGGAATAACTAACCCAAACTTAACAGGATATGTAGCAAAAGAGGCCATTTCCCCAATAGCTGGAGTCTCAATCATGGAACAGTTAAGTCCATTAGCAGGACACTGAACTTTGCCCTTTTGTTTGGAGGCAATCAGGATCACAAAGGCTGGGTGTTACCAATTTCCCCAGTCCTCTAACACTCACCAGCCACCCAGTCACATGCTGGACAAATGATCACATCTACCCCCTTGTTGGGGGGTGAGAAAAATGGCATTAAAGGTACATGACAGTAATGTAACCCATGACAAAGACATGGCTCATTTAAGAAGTCAAGACATCCTTTAATCACAGTTGCATGGCGTGGAGGGATGGAAGGTGCCTTGTGCAGCCTAAGAAACCATTCCTGAGAAACCCTTCCCCTTGCTGCAACATCAGGTGCCAATTTTAGCCATTTACTCCCCAGCACAACAGAAACTCTGCTGCACTTAATGGGACAGATGATGAAACTCCCCATTCTTTCATCTGAGAATTCACCTCTGTACATAATTAGAAGCACAATCATTAAAGTTAGCGTTCCAAATTGCTGTCAGGAACCAGCCACACAAAGTATTCCTGCAGGGCTACAAGGCACTTTACAGACCACATCACAAAGCCTGTCCTTACAGCAAACTCCAGATCTGTCTGAAGAACAGTTCACCCGCTTCTCTCCAAAGAACCAAATTAAACCTAATCCATTTACTAACACAAGTGCAGATAATAGAACTAAATGTAGTTCTTATCTAGCAGACAGGCAGTCTCAGCCTGAGAAATATTTATCTCTCTTGATATTGTCTGACCAATCCCACTAAAAAGACCAGACGTCTGGCAAGCTGCAGAGTTGGAGGCCCAATCAAACAAATCAAACCTGAATAATGCAGATAAGCTTCAACTAAACAAAACAGAAGGTAAAAGGTGTTTCAGACCTGGAAAATAATGACCTGTTTGAAGAACATGGAACTGAAGGTACTGATAAAAATAACACTGAGAACAGAGGGGGTCTGGGATTCCAGCAAATCCAGTAGGGACAGTGGACAAGACGATGATTGCTGACTCAGCATGTGGCTATTTGCACACTCCACCTCAGTGCATTCATTTCAGGTTACTTGTCCTGCTTCAGTTTGTGATTTAAGGAGTTAACTACAGTAGAAACAGAATTTGAAAACTTCCCTTACGTGTTCTTCTCTAAGGAGAATGCAGCAATTGAGATTCCTGTATCCAATTCTTTTGATTTTTTTGCCCATGATTCTGGTGGAACTCTCAGTTTCTCTTCTGGCCTTGCTATTCTAATTCTACCATACTATTGTCAGCAACACTGTGAAGCCCTGCTCAGCTAGGAGACCTTCCTTGCTATCTGGATCTCCAGTTGCATAGGAGGAGGTTGTAGTGTCTGCTGTGGGGTATAGGTCCTGTTTTTAATCTCACAGTCACACCTATGTACTTCCCCAGAAACATTTGGGCCTGTAACATGGGACAGGGAGTTAAACAATTCCCAGCTGTAGCCGGCCAGAACTATATTACAATGTGGCATATTTACTCTGGTGTCTGGATGAAGATTACAAGTGAAATTATATTACTTTATCTGAGGTAAAATAATTTTCATATTTTCCAGAATGTGTTAAGCAAACGAAGGAATTCCTCAGTGAGAACAGGAATGTTTTGGAGTAGTTCCTGAGGTAGATGTAGAAATACTAAATAACTTGTTTAATGTTGGAATAAGAGTCTACAGTAGCTACACTGATTAAAATTGCAAAGCAGCACAATGAGAACTTTGCATCCTCTGCTACCCCAAATGTCACAGAAAATGTGTTGCTCAATATAAGTCTTACTAAGGACCAATAGCTCCAGGAGGACTGAGCACTATTTCTCTTTGAGGGAAATAATAGACTGAGATCTCAGGCTCACAAATACATACAATTTATGTATACAACTCATTCTTAAATTTCTGCATCATACAATAAAAGAGTTTCCAGGTCTTAAATGTAGAAGCTCCAGGCACATCAGAACACATTTGATTAAAAGAATTCAGGCCAAAGAATCAAGACTTGCTGAATCATACAAGTAAACTTTCCAAGCCTGATTTCATCTACATGTCCTGAAACTAGTTATCATCAATGTGGATAAAACCCCACCTGATACAACCTGCTAAGAAATAAATGCAGCCATTGAACCACATTCATGGGTTTTTCTCAGTAAAGATCAATAGAGCTAAAAGTAACATAAAGAAAGCCCACTATATTAAGAACACAGCAATAATGAAACACAGCAGTAATGAAACACTAAACATGAGCTTTCCTTGAGAGATGACACGGGCATTGCATAGGGGCACATACAGAGAGAGAGGTTCTGCCTGGGTAATGAGCTGCCAAAGTTTGTACCAGCTGAAGATCTACTCCAAATGTTTAAAGGAAGAGGTTTCATCACTAAACCAAATTATTGGGATTGTGTACTTTGCTGCTTTTTTTAGTAGGTTCCAATTTCTCCTGCCAAGCTAGGAAGTTATGCTGTGAGCAGCTGGTACTCCAGGACTAACAACTCCACCACTAATTTATCCTCTAATACTCAAGCTTCCGACGTCTCTGTTTGTAACACACAACCACAGTGGGTAAAGTATCACAAGTTCCTCCTCCATGCCTACGGAGACTTACCCAGCTTCACAAAATGACTTTTGTTACAAAGGGATTTACATTGGTGTCCTTGGAAGCAACAGATGGTCAGGATGAGCTGCTGCCATCAGCATTTTCCTTTAGTCTGTTAAATTATTCACATAGTGCCCCCAACAGTGGAGGCGTTCTCTCAGTTTAAAAGTGAAAACAGACCAGTTCAAAGATGGGACAAAACAACAAGCGAAGCAGCAGTGTCTTTAAAAGACACTGGAATGGGCTGGATTTTGTGATTACATAAAAGCAAGAAACACTGTCTCAATCTGATGTATGAATTAAGAGCTTTACCTTATCAACAGGAAATATGAACACATTTCCTACAATTATTTCCTCTTGCAAATCACTCCCTGTAGGTCTCAAAGGAAACAACAGATGCACCCAAAACAAGTTTTCATTTCTTTGCTGGCTGTTCAAAGAAAATGCAAAACTCTGTTTTGTTTTCATTTCTTAGCACCTCACTGTTTAGACAAAATCTCTTCCTCAGCAAATTTGAGGTACTTTACTGGCTGGTGTTATCATCTTTACCTACAAAGTGAGGCAATTAGAAGAAAAGCAAGGGCAGCTTCAAACTTGTACCCTGTTCTCATGAGCCACCATATTATGCCACATTCCTAAGCCACCCCCACACCACAAACCCAGCAAACCTATTAACCTGTAGCAGGGACTCAGTTATTTGAATGGTATCTTAGGCATAGAAAGGGGAAATCTTGTTAAAGATGTATGAGCATTTAACTGAGCAATCTTTGACACTTCCAAGTTTTCCAACTGATGCACTGCCAATGTGTTTCTTGTGTTCATCCAAGATTTATGATCTTGGTCCTGTGACAGGCACTCTGCTCCCTCTAACAATTTGAGCAGGTTGAAGAGTTGACTGTTGGTGTGAACTGTTGGCTCATCTGTTACCTTATGTTGTTTTTAATTGCAAGTATTCCTGCCTACAATGACATGCTTGTGTCAACACAAAACAGGCTTGGTGCAAGACTCACAATGGAATTTGAAACACTCTGTAGTGCGGAAACACTGGAATCTGTGAGCTTGGTTTCAAATCCTCCCAGGCAGATGCTTTCTGAGAAACCTGCATCTGGTTTTCTAATCCCCCTGAAGTTTGAGAGCGTTCAGATCAAGCTTTATGTCAAGCCCCTGCCCTAACAAGCAGGGCTAAGTTGAACAAAGTTGTATTTGCCAACATATCCCTGGAGAGAATAAAGCACCTCTGCTGCAAAGTCCTGGTTCTCCAAAGCTGGAGGGGGTGGTGTCAGTTTTAACCTTAAATGGTATCTGAAAACAAATCTTGAAAGTTTACAGTCATTTAAAATACAAACAGCTTAGCAAGGCAGCCATTCAGTACAATTTCTCCTCAAATAATAAGACCTTTGAGAAAGACAAGACTGATTGCAATTAAAGATAGAGGGTAAAAAAACACTGTGATTTATAAAGTGCATGGAAAATGGCTTGAAGATTCAGGAATGATAGAATTTTGGAACTGTACAGGAAGAAAAAATATCCTAATCAGTGTTATAAAGACTTTTTGGTTATCCTTATAAAACAATTCTACAAAGGATGGGTTTGCTTCCACAGAATTCTATTAGTTTCATCTTTATTGAATACAGTGGGATATCTCCCACAAGCATAGTAAAAAAAAATATATTAAGCCTGAAGTCAAGTGATGTTCTTCACTCAGCCATGGGAGAAATTTTTCAGTCCAGTAAGTATAACTTCGGAGTGAAATAAAAAAAAATGAGAAACTAATCAGGGCCATGAATCAGCCTCACTGGGGAACAACAGGGCAATGCAGAACTCTGCTCTAAATTGCTATCAGCGCTAGAAATCCAGCCCGGGGAGCTCGCTCTGCTGAGCGCACGCCGAGCAGCGCAGACAATTTTCTGCTGCCCTCTGCAGGGAAGCCTTGGGCCTTGTCATCCACAGCCAGGCCTGCACAGGATAAACAGGCTCACAAAAAAACCAGGGAGTTTTCAGAGGAATTTTTACAATTTACTGGTGTATTGTTAACTTCAACAGTAATCTGCACTCAGTTTATCATGAATACTGCACTTATAATTGCAAACCAACCTTTTCACTTGAGATGATGAGCCAGTTATTGGCATAACTGAGGAAGTTTTGATGGAAATATTAATCCCTAGATGACTCCATCATATGGGAATAAAAGACCAGGCCCTCTTCCTTGCAACCTCAACACTATGCTTCCACTCTGCTTTGACTGCTAGGTACCAGAACATAACCAGGAATTGAAAGGTACCCAAAGAAAAGCTCTCGTCTCACAAGCTCTTGTTCTCCTGTACTCTCTAGGAAAATATTAAGGAAATATGACTGTGCCATTCACTTCTTCCTTCTAAACTAGTGCATGAATTATTTTGGTCTCATACACTGAATGATTAAAAAAAAATAAAAAGAGATGGGAAACCAAAAAAACCCCCATTGTACAGTGCTTCAGTTCAGTCTGTCTAAACACAAAGCCATGAAAATGTTTTTGAGATAAAAGTGTTTAATGAAACATGAGCACGTTGAAAGTTTTGTTACTCAGCTGACCAGCTACTCAATCCACTTATACACTTCATTTGAGAACACTTCTTTTAACTCCAGAGCAAAGGTGAGAAGGATATGGTTCTAGTTCCACCTCTTCCCTTAGGGACTCTGTGGAGGTATTTTGTGCTCCCATCTCCTCATCGGCCACAACACAAACAGCAGAACAGCATCAGGAACCTTAATTCACTACTGTCTGCAGGACACTGAGATGATATGCTGAAATATGTATATATAAGCAGAGATATTTTCTTTGTCATTGCACATCTGATGTTGCATGAGAATGTAATAAAGACAGCTGTGGGACTCTAGGGTAATGTGTCCATACACAAGAAGGTCTGGAGAAATTTTTGTTGAGAGGCAGCCTTAAGCACTCAGCATTCCTACCAGATGGAGTACACCCCCCTATACAGCAACACATGTATCTGCAAAACGTGTATCATGCATTTGTAATTCCTTTATGCTGAAATACATAAAATAAACACAAAACAACTTGTTCTGTACTCGCCACAGCTGATTTTGTTAAACACCAGTATAAGAATCACAAATGGACTTTAGAACAATATGGAAACAGACCAGCTTGAAGGAGGGAGAGTTTTTAAAGCTATCCAAACCAATCTGACAGCATCAAATGTAAAGGAAAGAAAACTAAAAGTTGCACAAAAACATAGGGATCAGCATGTCAAAACTGACAGAAGCCTGGCAAACAAGATGAAGTTTAGAAATTAAATACTTCTCCTCAAGCAATTAATTAGCAACATAGATCTATATAATACAAACAAAACCTCCAGAAATGCACTGACTCCTTACATCCAGCACCTGCACTCTTGTCTCCAGAGCAAGGGTGGGCAGTTTATGAACAGAAACAGTCTAAGCAAAACTCTGGAGATGGTGTCTCATTTCTGGCCTCAGGCCCAACTCTGCAAAAACACCAAGGGACTTGGCAGAGCTCAATCGCTGAAGAACATCATGCAGCACAGAAGTCAAACTTACTTCTGACCAGACTCAACCTCATTCATCAGCATCATCAAACTGGCCCTTCTCAACTGTTCTAACTCGTGGTGGAAAAACAAAGCAAGGTGTGTGGTGACAGCCTGGGTTGTAAAACCAATCCTCCTTCCATACATATGAGCCGAAAAGATTATTTTCCTCAAAGCTTCCACCGGAGAGATCATCAGCATCTAAAGATAAAATAAAAGGTTTAAACCATGGGAGATACTCAGGAAAGTAGTGGAACAGTGTAGCAAGTTATTATGGAGGTCTATGGCATCTTCCAGTTCACTCTTTCAATCTGATCTGCACTTTAATTAGACCTTAAAAAAGGCAAACAGAAAAATTAATTTGGCAATGTCTTCATTTTAAGGCAGGCTCACGCCACACAGACAGAACAGTTTTCCAGAAAGCTCACTGATGTACCTGGGACTTAGAATGTCTGGCACCAGCTCTTACAAGATGTGCCGTTCTTTCACATCTTCCCTGGGAATAAAAGGCTCATGAAACTAACAATTTTATTTGCCTTTCCCCTTGCTGCTGTTGTCATAACACCATCCCAACGAAGAGTCCTCCAAACCCTCTAAGAACTGGGTCACTGGACAGAACAGGAGGGTGGGGTCCTGGAAAAGCTGTCTTGGAAAAACATTTCCACCAGGCTAGAATTAAGCCTAATGGGCCTGTATTTAACCAATCTAGCACAAAAATAGGGCAAAGTGTTTTAACAGAAGCATAAATATTTCTAGCAGACACTGAGCAAAGAAAAAGCCCAGAGCATGGAGAAGCAGAGGACCCAACACAATACCCCACGTCAGCCTTCCAGCAGCACTGCCAAACAAGCCATCACAGCAAGAGCTTAAGACACTTAAAAAGCCAGGAATGACCAATCAGCAGTTTTGTATTTGCAGCAGT
This sequence comes from Onychostruthus taczanowskii, assembly GCF_017590055.1. Lineage (NCBI taxonomy): Eukaryota > Metazoa > Chordata > Aves > Passeriformes > Passeridae > Onychostruthus > Onychostruthus taczanowskii. The sequence continues at coordinate 5,018,677 of NW_024500350.1, forward strand.
TAACTCAGACACTTGTACTCAGTATGCTTCAGAAGGATCTGAATCCAATAATCACAGCTGCCTTAGTTTGTGAGGATTTCAAGAGCTACAGGTGGGACGAGCAAGTTAAATGAAGGGGGCAAGAGGAACAGTTCCAGTACAAAATTCAAAACATTGCATAAATTTGAGCATATAAAAGATTAAAATGAAAGCTCAGAATGGAAGAGAGGGAAAACCTCCAAAAAGAGAACAGCCTTTTTCTCAGATTACCCACTGTGAAAAACCAATACTGTTTTTCCATTTTAAAGTCAGAAAGTTTTTTCAGCCTTTCTGTAAAACCATTCTCACTTTCTTCCATTACCAAACAATGGAATTTAAATACAAAAGTTTATTTTAATTATGAGAATAAAATGAACTTATTTCCTAAGCAAAGCAAATTATATTAATTACAAAAACATACACATTAATGAGAAGAAAATGGAAATGGTACTATTCTTCATCAACAAAGACACAGCATGTTATCAGTCACTGCTGGCTAAACTCCATCCACCTGTGCTAAGAACCAGCCTGGCCAGTGCAAGGTTGGACTCTTTAACACGTGAGTCACCATAAAAACAAGTTACAAACTGAAGGAATAATTCAACTCTGAAGGTGTGAGTGACTCCTCCTATTTGTTGCTACTTTTGTCCCGGGACTGATCATGTGTACAACCACTCAGGAGGATCAAGCTTCAACAAAACCAAAGTCAAATAAACAAAAAAAAAACCAAAAAAGAAACCACTCAAAAAAACCTACAGTAAATGCAACAAACCATACTCAGAGACTGAGCTCTGTTCCAAACAACTCCATGCTCTATCGAGACATTGTAATGAACAGTCTTGAATTTTCCTGAAGAATTTTTACACAAAAAAAGTTAATTCCTGCACACCATGTACCTTTCTGTTCTCCTTCAGAATAACAAAGATACACCACTGAAAACTTGCTTCACCAGAGAAACTCAACACAAACATGGAATTCACCTCCTTACCATACCACTCCCTAAGAATTCAATTGCTCAAGCAAGAGTTTCATGTGAACTTCACACCACCACCTTTAAATCCTGTATTTGACAACAAAATTGTGCATTACACATCCAGGAGGTGAACACAACAAGAAACTTCCCAAAACAGAACACGGAGTTACTTAAAACACATTCTTCTGCAAAGCACCTACCTCCAACTATCCAAAACTCAAATGAAGCACAAGTAAATGTGTACTCACCATAAGGACTACATGTAGACTCCTCCAATTCTTTATCCCAGTCCTCCACCTCATGCTCAGATGCATCTTGCTGCCCTGAAGACTCAGGTCCATTGGAAACTTCACTATCCCACACATCCAGGTCAGCATATATATTGTACCAGCCCTCATCAGTAGAGCCATTGACATCACCTTCATTGGGGGAGGTAGAAGCAGATTCACTTTCTTCAGACTTGCCATCAGAAACATTTGGAATATTCTGCAGCAAACATTCTAAAACCAGGAGAAAACACCAACAGGTACACTCAGAAATTAAACAAGAACAATTAAGTGTTCAGCACAATAATTCAGAAAGGTACAAAAATGCACTTTGTGACTATTAATCTTATTGTAATACATGCAGTTTGCTATATATGTAATATCACTACAGGGCTGCTTCACATTTCAGACGCTTGGGAAGAGTGGACATAGCCTTGCACCACAACACCAGCACAAATCAGATTTCCTTGTTGGAAAATAACTCTGTAAACTAGGGCAAAGGACACAGCAGTCTTGTTTCACCACATTCACCTGTGGGTATTAAAAAAAGTTCTGGATTAAAAAAGAAAAAGTCATATTAATTACTCATGTACCTAGGCATACACAAATATATACATGGAAATAATTTAGCACAGTAAGTAAAGAGGCATTTCCCATGCAACACCAAAAGGTTTTGAGTAGATTTCTCAAGTAGTGCACAAGTTTCAATATTTGCGACCTACTTTGTTTTGTCCTACCTTTTCTGGGCTTCCAGATCGTAGCGTCTGTCTTATCAGGAAGCTGTTTCCCCTCAGAGTTTGCAACCTCAAAGGCAGCAGCCATCACCTATGAGAAATTTTTAAAGAGTTCTGATTGCTCATGAAACTGCTACCCCAGGTGTTGCCGACCTTGATCCCTTGATGAATCAGAGGTTTAACAACAAACAGGCTTTCACTTCAGAAGGCAAATCTGCAGAGTTATAGCTAATTCTGCTGCTGCCATCGGTTACCCTTAGCATTAGCACCAACACAGAACAACCCGTCTCCTCACTCACAACCCCGACAGAAATCGTGCCCCTTTGGGAATGGCGGCACAGTGTGAAAGCACCAGAGGGAATTAAGACACAAGGAATGGAAAAAGTACTAACTCTGAACCTACCGCTCTGTGGGAGCCCACGCGCCGAGCGGGACCCTCCGGCAGCCCTGAGGGGCTGGCCCAAGATGGGTGGAGAGCGGGAAGAAACCCTCAGCTGCTCTGAGGGGCGCGCAGCGAAAGCGACGGCGAGTTCTCCTCACACTTCCAGTGGAACAAGGAGGAGCCGGCGGTGGGTGCGGGAAGCTGGAGCCTGCAAGGGCCGAAGCCGGTGGGCAAGGGCAGGGCGCGGACTCCAGGTGAGCCCTTACGGCGTCCCCGCCACCTCCGCTGCCCGCCCCGCAATCCCCGGGACCCCCGAACCTTCGGATCCGAGCCCGGCCTGAGGGCACCATCGACCGCCCGGGCCCCTCGCCGCCCCTGGGCAGCGTCAGCCGGGCGGGCCCGCGGCTGTGCCCGAGGGACAGGGTGCGGCAGCGGGGTGAGGCTGGCGGGACGGTGCGACCGCTCCCGCTCCGGCCTCGGTGCCTGCAACGCCGCCACCGCCCAGAGCGCCCCGGCTGCGGAGCCCACCGCGCAGAGCTTCGCAATCACAGACAGAGTTCGGCTGGAAAGACCTCCGAGACATCGAGTGCAACCGTGACCCAACACCACCACGTAATCCAGACAAACACAGGCATGAGAGCTCTGAGAAAGTACCTCGTCACTGATGAAGTTGTAAATAAAGTATCAATACCTCTCATGGCTGGGTGGAGTTTTCCCCTTGCCGAAAGGTAATTTCCTTCCGGCCTCGTGGTGGCAGCATGCTCGGAACACGGAGAGACGGGAAGCACCTCGGCTGAACAGCTGTGCAGGTGTCGAGCACGTGTGCTCGCAGGCAAAGCGCTGCGAGGAACCAGAGCGGCTGCTGGAAAAGGGCCCACCTTCTGAAATGATGGAGTTACCGGCTTTGGTGGACTTTAACAACTCCAAACTTTGCAGTTGAAAACTTTTAGTGGAGCAACTGATGAAGCAAGAAGTGGTTCAGGAGAGGGAGTAACAGCATAAGGGGCAGGGAGGGTATAAGTGATTGTCAGTAAGGAAATCTCAATGTAGACAATGAGATGGCAGAGAACTAGTGGGGATATAGGAGACGGCCTGGCTAAAAGCTTGGGAAACACAAAAGCAGGATGTACTTCAGATCTGATTCCTCCACAGGAGGAATCTTATCAGACTGCTGCTCCAAACTTTATTCCCAGCTAGTTAAGTTACTGGAATTCATTGCTTGAGAGGAGCTGCAATTTCTACATGAGTGCGAAATCAAGAAATATTTCCCTGTATTGTCATTATGTCACCCTTCAGTCACCGGGAAATTGCACAAAGGAACACTTGCTTCCTGTTCTTTTACTTTCCCTACATTTCTCTGTTGGTCCAAAGATAGCATTTATGTTGATTTCTCAGGTTTGTGGCTCTGTAAACAACCAAGGACAGCACTCTTTCAAAAAACATTACACATTTTTTAGGCATGGTGAAAGTTGAAGTGTAGATCAGAGCTTTCCACTCTCACCTCAAGGACATTGCCAACAGATCTCTACAACTCCCCCCTACCCTTCATCACTCTCACAATGCAAAATAGCTGCAGAGGCTGTTTCTCTTTCTGTCATGAAGATTACATATTTCAAGGCTAGGACGCAATAAATACTGCAATTTTACTGATTTCTCATTACCTAATGAAAAGCGTTTCACTTTTCATGATTCAACTTCATAAGATAAAAAGATGACCCACAGGTGTAGTTTCCACTGGGTTTGGTTTGGATTTTTTGTATTTAGGTGCTGTAAGTGTAAAAACTGATGCACTAGAACTATCTGAATGTTTAAGCAGATCAAGAGTTTGCTCTCAGAAGTCTTGATGAAAACACCCTCAGAGGTTTGCTTCCTCTGACTGTGCACTTGAACCTGCCCCTGGCAGAATCAACACTAGAAATTATTGCAACAGAGAAGATGATTCTTTTTTGTCACATAAAATGTAAAGGTAAACTTTAATAAAGTCCAGGTACATATTTACCTTTGTACAAAGAAGTTAAAAAATGCACAGTCGTGTTATAACTATGTATAGTTTTTCATAAATGTCCAGTTTGCAATAAAGTGTGTTTAGAAACAAAATCTTCCACCAGGTCTCCCTGCAACATCTTCATTGCTCGCCAGTGAATGCTCCCACAGTTTTCTGGTTTGCCTTGGGGATGACTCAGCTCCTCCTTGATATAATCCAGCCAGAGGTCTTTAAAAGAAAAATGAAAGTTCTGGTTAGATTTTTACTAGGTATTACTTAACAAACATGAAAAGCCTGACTAGATACTCTTTTTCTAAGTATCTTTGATAATGCAGTAGGGTTCACTTTGTGAAACAAAAACCTTGAGGAGCAAAAACCCTGGGTTCTATTCCCAGCTGGAACAGTAATGTCTGCAGAAATAATGCAACAATAACTGAGCTGTGTACTTTCTTCAAATGAATATTGCAGAAATCTTGATTATAAATATGTAGCTCCATACTGTTCATAAATCCAAATTAAAAGTGATACACATCTCTTATGCCAGCCAGTGTCTGAACGTGATTTGCTCCTAATTGTGCTGAAGCCATCCCAGTGCCAATGAGCCTGGGCTGACAGTGGAGGGTCCCTGCAGTGTCCTACTCTTAATGGCACAGAAGAAATAAGCTCCACTCTGCATGACAGCAAGCACAAGGGCAGAACAAACAGGTACCTTTTAAAATAGATGGAAATAAAAGAGGCAGCAGTGATTGAAGGGATGAATAAATAAATTAAAAAAACCAGAATCCTCCTTACCAGTATTTGTTGAACCAAATTCCCTCAAGGCACGTTCATAGTATTCTCTCAGATTAAGCATTTTGCAGGATTCCTAAAAAAGGAGGGTATTAAAAGACCACTTATTTTGTGCAGAAGTGAATCTGCAGCATGATTAGATTCTGACAAAGAGAGAGAGTCATGGCAATTACACACTGCTGAAGATTAGTTACCATGGAACTTGGGTTTGTATCACATCCTGTGAATCAACTGCAGAGACAAACATGAACTGATCACAGACTAACACCACTACTCTGCTTCCCATTTAAATCCCAAGTTAGAACTGTATTTTACAAACACAAAGCATTAATTGGATAGTCAACAACTTACTTGCTCCTTTTCTATTTGGATCATCTTCCTGAAGAAGTCAAGTGAAAATGGACGATTTTCACACAGGCTGAAATAAGATAAGTGACTTTAGACTTAAGGACTCTTAACATATACCCTAGAATAATCCACTTTGAAGGTATTTTTTTTACCTGGTGAAGAGTCTTTTAACTTTCTTATAACCATTGTTTCTGTAAGTCCAGTCAAGATACATTTCTTTCATAGTCACAGATTCAGCAGGCGTTGTGGCATGTAAGGATCTCTGCAAGTTTAAAAGGAAAAAACCCATCAAAATAAACAAAAAATAAACCTATCACATAACCTACAACTAAATGGCTCAATTAGTGCTTCTCCCTAATTAGGCATCTGACACAAAGGAGATCTCCTAAGTCTAAAACACATTTCTCCTTCAGTATTCCATATAGCTGGAACTGGCATTTCCATAAATCCCTTCACGCAGAGGGTTTCACAATACTCTATGAACAGCTGAATTCAAGCTCCCACCTGAAATACATGTTTTATGTGGTAAATGGGAGGAAAAAACAACTCAACATGCCAGGCAAAGAGAAAATGTTCTGCGCTACACTACTGAGGAAATCCACAGTGAGAATAAAATCCTCATTCTGATCTTGACTTTTCTGTAAAAAGACTGATGTTTTCACACAAATTGGAAAATTCTCTTTTCCATGCTCAGATAAGTATCTGAAAACAGAGCAAATATTCTGGACCACAAAGTAGGAGTCCATCATTGGTTATGCTTACAAACATCCACATGCCTTAGAACATGGGATTGACATTTGTGCCTGTAAGTCTATGTCCATGTCCAACTGTTTTTTTAAAGGCACATAGTTTTGCTTGAAATTCTTTCATATCAACACATCCATGAAGGCAGTATAAGGCATTTGTTGCATGTTCCAGCCACACACATTGTTCCATTTTATTGACACAGACAAAAAAGTAGATTTTGATTAGTCAAGTACCTGGTAGAGAGCTTCTGTGTCCTCCTTGCTGTTTGTGCTCTCACTCCATTCCACCCAGAGGGTCCACAATGGCAAAGTGCCCTACAAGGTCAGCAAACACATCAAATGGCTGAAACTCAGTGACTCTGATTTACAGAAACAGACAGCAACACAGCCATCAGGTTTTGTATTACCTGCCATAAAAAATACTCTTTGGACACAGCTCTTGGAAAGACAACTTTGAACTGCACACTGAAATGACTTCTCATTTCCTTCCTCACTTACAGGATAAATCATCCTTAGCTGGACAGCTGTGTTACCAGGGATGAGAACCAAGTTCTGCACCACTGAGCACTGCAGTACACAGAGGTGACTCCAAGAACAAAAAGGAAAGAAACCAACTTGCTCCCTCACTCATTGTGCTCAGGGTTTGAAATGGAACAGAGCAGGAGAGGACACAGCTAATTCAAGGCTTGAAATACCACACAGGTGTATCAGACAGTGAAGAAAATGAAACACATTTTTCCACTAAGACACAAACACCAGCTCGCTGTTAGGAGAATATGTAAAATGTCAACTGTAAGCATTCAGATTTTAAACATGTGAATTTTAAGTGAACTGACAATTCCCTAATACTCCAGAATGCAATTTGCATGTGAAACGTCAAGTTCTTATTTCTGACCTTAAAAATTGTTAAGGACTTTAAATGCCTTGTAAACAAAACAAAAACAACAAAAACACCAAACCAACAAAAAAACCCACAAAAAAAAACAAAACAAAAACAAACAAAACAAAACAAAACAAAACAAAAACACCCAAACACAAAAACCACAAAACAACCAGTCATCAGGGGTTTCTGGCCCAAGCTTAATGCATGCAAGTCCATTAAACCAGCACAGACCTTAGATTTCACATGTTTCATGGCTTCTTCAAAACTCTGGGTCACATCATCCCTCTTCAGCTGGATCAGCACCTGCAGCCTCATCTGCCACGTTTCCACAGACTGGCTGAAGTGCCTGGTTGCAGCTTCTGCCACCTCCACAGCCCTCTCAGAGTGGTTGGAGTCCAGTAAGAGCTGAAGCTAAAACCCAGCAGATACAGCTTTGTTAAAAAACAGGGCTTTGAACCAAAATAGTTCATCTTTGTGTCTACTCAAAATGGCAAAAGCAGGCACACAAATAGTGCAGGAAAGTCTCAGCATCTGTTTCTTCTGTGTCAGTTCTTACCCACTGCTTGTAGAGAGCTTCTGACATCAAATTGGACTCATGGGCTTTGCTGAACACACTCAGTGTCCTCTCCAGCCTCTAGAACCAACAGAGAAGAATAAAAAGAAAACAAGCATTATTCCTATATATATATATATATACACTAGATTCTAACATCCCAAGAAGTCCACATGGATTGTGTATCATGTCAGTGAATATCTAATTACACATTATGTGTCTAATGCTCTAGGTACCTGCAAACATTCCAAGACAAAGTGGAAATCTGACCATTTACTTCTCTTCCTTAAGGAGTGAAGAACAACGTTGCATTGTTCTTTTAGTGTAATACTAGGGAACCAAGTTGCAGAGGATAATTAATTAATTCACAGAGTAATAATTAAATTAGCCATGTGCCAGCACCAAACTTTGCCCAGACTTATTTGCAAGAGTAATTTTAATCCATCATCTTCTTTGAACAAGCAGAGGTTTGAAAGACCTGTCAGTGAATTTTTTTGATCCCCTTCAACCCAAACCATTCCACAATTCCATGATTAACAAGTCTGCAGTCTTAGCTTTTATCCAAAGAGGTCACTGTACTTACTGACAAGGCTAGTTAATCAGGTCCAGGTTAATCATGTCCAGACAGGACACCTGTAAGCCTAGCAGTAAAAGTGATCCCCCCAGATGGAGATTAAGTTGTTTTTAATGATGGCCACAGGTAAGTATTTTCAATAAAATGTCAAAATACATTTGCTTCTTGTCCAAGCTATTACAAAAGTCAATAAAAATAGGGATGATTTGTTAAAAATATTTCCTAATAAATTTTACCTTTTGCTTTAATTCTTCACTATTGGTTTTTCTGTTGTACCTCTCTAAGCAAAAAGTGATGTAGCATTTCCACATGTCCTCTGTGGAAGCAAAGGCATAATATCACACTTCAGAGAATCACAAGAATAACAACAAATATTTGTCTTTAAGAAATATAAAGATACAAAATGTGATACAAGTGTAAATGCCAACTTTATTTTAAAACCTTGTATTACAAGAGAGGCCATAGATTTATAACATTACACTTGAAAATTACTCCCCAGTCCAAGCTGCAGGCAGTAACTCCTGGTAAAGAACATCAAGCTCTTAGTTCAGCTGAGACTTTTAAAGATCCCTTCCAACCCAAACTGTTCTATGGCTTTAAAGGCTGTACAGCAGCAAGTTTGAGACCACTCCACAAATAGTCCCTTGACAAGCTCCTTTACAAGTAAGAACAAGACCAGAGGCTGAAGCTGGGTATTCACTCCCCTGGCAACTCAAAACCACTTCTTACTCACAGCTGACCAGCAGCAGACACATTTTCATTTAAGCAGTTAAGAGCATAAATACACTGGAAAATAACCCAAATAATATATAAAATAGATCCCAAGAGGTAGCATCTAAGAATTGCTTGCCTTCTCTTAGGCATGGTAGAGCCTGCCATCACCTTCAAGGCTTTTACAGGCTGCTCAAGTACCAGAAACAAATGTTAAAATGCAGGCAGATCATTTCACCTGTTGGGACTGCTCTCACAGCTTCATCAAAGACTGCACAGCACCGTTCCTCTCTCTGGGCCATTTCTGAGGCCTTCTTCTGCTTTGTGGTGTGCTCTGTGGGCTGCAGGGACCCCAGCTCCAGTTCCCGGCGGGCCATGTAGTCCCATGTCAGGGGATCATCAGCATATCTGGCCTGCAGACTGAACACAACATGCTTGTAACAGCCCACAGCCACCAGTCCTTACCTGCAGGTATGTTTAAGAGGGTTGTTATATTGCTATAGAAATGTAGTTAATTGCTAAGTAACCAAATGCCAGGAAAAAAAATTTCCACAAGAGAAAGACAAAATATTAGCTTTTTAAAATATTATTTAATACAGATATTCTTCAGAAGTAACAGGAAACAGACAAGGAGCTGTCAAGAAAGATCTTTCTTTTGAGAGGAACAACTTGAGAAACAAAAGATGCAAAAACCCCACCAAAGTACATAGGAAAATCCACAGTTCCTGCAATGAATTTACAGAAACTGAGTGCACTAATTATTCAGTGACAACTGTATTTTACCTAAATGTTCCCAGCAGTTTTTTAAAACCCTTCCTGAAATTAGATACAAGTATCCTCTTCTAAAGATCATGCTTTTGGTTTTCTTAAAGGACTTCATATAAGCCTTAACACTATTTCCCTAGAGGAACAGACTAGTTCTGAAAGTCCAGTCAATGCACTATAAGTTAGAGTTATAACTTATGAGAACATGCTTCTTAAATACCAAACCAAAATAGAATAAAAATACAATACAAAGCCATAACTCACCTTTCAAGGATTTCTTTTTGCAAATCTTGAGTAAAATCAAAGAGCTTTGCAATAGAGAGCACAGCCAGCTGGAACTCAACACCTACATTTCAAGAGAAGATAAACTATCAAGTGGAGTATTTGCTGAAGAATTCCTCCAGATATTACATCAATTGCACTTTGCATTTCTGTAGCTTGGTTCCACATGCAAATTTAATCAGCACCTCCTCTATTCCCTCACTTGACTCTGCCAAGAAAACACAAAATACTCGGGACAGATCTCTCCAAAGCTGTACAAAACAGATGTCCATGAATTGTGTCCATCTTGTGTCTCCACAAGTTACCTTTGAAAATGCCAAGTGACATGACTGGACATAATCAGATCATTGTGAACGCCCACCAGCCATTACTCACCTTTCTATTTTTAGGTGCTTACAAATCATTTGTGTACCTATTTTTTTCATGATTTCTCCAGAAAATTAAATTAAACCAACTCTTTCTGAAATTTCCTCTAATGTCCTTTTTCCCCACTAATTTTCAATGTTCATTATTGTATTTTTCCCAGTCATCCAAAATATCCCCATCTATCATGAGCAGTCAAAGATATTTGCTACTAGTTTGCAGCTATTTTACCCAATTCTCTCAATAAAATGGCTTATTTTTACCAAGCCTGCTTAATTCAAAATAATTTAGCCTGGTTTATTACTAGTCTGAATTCTAACTTTTTTGCCACTCGTGGTAGCTGATTAGTTGTGATCTAATGTTCAGCAAAGTAAAAAAGTGTGTAACTCTGAACCCTCCTTCAGTGTTCTTTCTTCAAACAATCAAGTTTTGGGGCTGTAACCCAGCACTAGGCCTCTTCAGCCTGAAAGCTGTTGTGCTGTAAGAGATGTCAGCCTGCAGGAAAGACATGCAATGAGAACTACCATTAATTTATACCCTGGCATTTAATAAGTTCTGCTGAAAAAATGGTGTATCTGAAAAAAGGATCTCAGAGTGTGCACTCTGCCAAGCCTATCAGCATTGCCTACTGCAGAATTGGGTTAAAGGTTACAATTTTCTTAATGAATAAGTACAAGAAATGCTCATTCACCTTTAATTTTCTGAGAAGCATCCCTGTAGACTATGCGAGCCATCTCCCCATTGAGAATTTCTTCAGAGTAATTGAATTCCCCCTGAAATATCAAGCATATCATTGAAGAAATTATTGTCCTTTCTCAGCTAACATTTTTGCAAACAGGGAAAGAAAAATCAAAATATATAAATGTTTTTCTTCCTGCAAGGCTATTTTTATGTAACTTACACAAATCAACTACAACGAAATCAGGTAGGAAGTCTGATTATTACTTTCCAGAAATTATCATTAATTTTCTCACTGGGGAATGTAATAAAAGATTCTACAAATGCAAAGGGAAAAAAAAAGTATGAAGTATTAGAACTGAGCATCAGCAAATACTTGAGAAGCTCCACACAGGTGCAGGACATGAACAAAAACTTGCTCTAAGCCATTGTCAAATAAAACATTAATCCAAAACTGAATTTCAACATGTAATACTTAAAAGATATTGTCTGCTTGTGTAAGTTTAGCTGACTTACCAGGTCCATCTTTGCTTGTTCAAATTCCTTCTTCTCCTTCCTCTGTTTTTCAGCATGCATAAGCTCCATTCTGAAATACTGCAAGAGTGACAACAAAATGAAATTAGTCTGGGAATAAATTATAAAAATCTAAATCCACAAACAGGATAAAACAAGCTCTGAGGAGATACAAATTAGCCTTTGACACATCCCACACATGTCCTACAGCCTCAGTTTTTGAAGGTTTGTGCACCTACCACTATCTGCCCTGTGTATTTGCCCAGAAATTTCCAACAGGTAGCAATGATCATTTAGTCATTCTTTAAACTTTAACTTGCCCCCAAAGAAAACCAAGTTCCTTAACAAAGACTGGGGATGCCAGACTGAGCCTGACAACGATGTCCTAGCAGAGCTTAACAGTACCTTAGAAAGGAAGTTTGGGATTTTTTTTTTAATTTTTTACATTTTCCTGCTGATGGAAATACAAGTTTCTGCAGCTGTCCCAGACAGATCTGGGAAACATGCTGAATTGATTTGTTCTGCTTGAACAAGTGGTCATAGAAGAAAAACAGGAACTCACTTCTTGATAAAGTTTGGGGCACTCTGGATGGAAGCGCAAAGCACGAAGGAACAAGTGCCTGGCACTTTCTGATGACAGTCGTGTCTCCATTTCCCACTTTGCTGCCATAATCCACAGTGCTGCAACAGGTGACACAAATAAATTTATTTAACCTCTCAACATGAGCTCAGCCCCAGGATAAGACTGATTATCTCCCACGTAAAACTGTAAAGCAGACAGGCAGTTCCAGGAAGTTTAATCTGGTTTAGCTACAGATCTAATGATGCCTTCAAAAGCCAAGTCTGTCATGAGCAACTGACATCTCTTGCTTCTCCATCTACTGAGTCCCCAGTCCACATGAGAATTGGGCATTCTGACCTACTTCACATCCCTTTATGACTGCTCAGCACAACCCCTGTCAGAGCCCTTCTCTGAAGCAGCAGCAAGGCAAAGAACAGACAGTAGGAACTTCAGCCCAACAGCTTGAACTGAGATCTACAAGAACTTAAACCAACATCCAGACAATCTGTGCTGAGGCATTTATGCAGCACTCACCATTGTGCTATTTACCTGGTTTATTGGAATGAATGGCCAACATGGTAGAAAACACCTTACTGAGTTGATGTTTTGCGTTCTGTAAAAGAAGTAGTTTTGTTTCACCCCCTCTGGCACTGAACTGAACCCCCAGCACCAGAGTTTCAGTAGGAAAGGTTACAAGCTGTAGTACAATTGCTCAGAAATAGATGCTTCTCTGCTACTTTATCTACAGTAGAAAGTTTTTCTTATTCACTCACTAGTGACCAGTCACCACATTAAAGCAGCATGGCTTACTCAAATTTCTGAACCACACAGCCAACACAAATGCTGCCAAGTCCCAAACCCATGATTTCACTGCCCTGTTCTGAGACAGAAACTGTATTTCCTTCATCACTATGCAAAGTCACCTTCTTCAGTACAGAAATGACAACACTTGAATGCTGGTAATAATGTGAAGTGTTGCACAGCTAAGCTTATCACGTACTAAACTGACAGAATTAGGCTTTTCAGCAGTCACTACAATAAATATTTGGAACAAAATCACAATTCACAGACAAGTGAATCACTCCCTCCAGAGAAGGTATAACCAATATTATGGTTCTCATAAACCAACTGGTATTCCAGATTTAATGTAGTCAGCCTCACCTTTGCCCTTGCATCAAATTTCATACTAATTCACTCTCAGTCAAACTGTACACTTACATACATCAGTGAAAATCCCAAGCAGCTCCAACAATACTATAAAATTATTTCAGTATTAGAGCATGTAACAGTAAAGTTTGTACCCCTAACTTTAAATCAAGTTTCAGATACGTGAATAAGCACCAGTCCCAACCTGGGTAAGATCAGGATTTGAAAACTCACCCACTGCTTGCAAAATGCAACATGGGAAAGCCAGAGCTGGACATCATCCTGTTGGAAATCAAAAGAAGAGAATCAACTTCATAATGTACAAAATCACTTGTACACTGACCAGCAAACAACACATCCTTGGTACAATGACCTGGCATACAGAAAAAAAAGAATTCCGAATCTCAGTACAAATAAACTTACTTTCCATTTCCCTGTAGCTCGGTTGAACAGGCTGTGGACTCTGTGCAGAATAGAGTGCTCAATTTCATCCTTCTTAAACGAATAGCCAATGCGCTAGAAGGGAAAAAATACTAATTTTATTGCAATAGAAGATTTGGCATAAAGGATTTTGCACTCTTAACAGCTGACAAACTTACTGCTCTTCTTTTCTTGATCAGTTCCAGCAGATTAACTTCATACTAGAATAGGAAGAAAAAAACATTTCACAGCAAATGTGGAAACTCATAACAGCAAGGCAAAAAAAAACCCGAAAAAACTACATCAAGTTTGTTATAGATGATCAGGTGGACAATAAACATTACTGTCAGGAAAACATACGCAGTAGTTTTTGGCTGAGTCACTACATTTCTAAGACTTCTGGCCCTGAATGGGGCAGCCCAACAATCCCACCTTGTGCCTTAAAGCGTTGTCCAAACACTCTTGAGCTCTGTCAGGCTCCAGGCCAGGACCATTCCCTGTGAAGCCTGTTCAGAGCCCGGCCACCCTTTCAGGAACCGTTTCCTCTTACTGAACTTACTAATTCCCGTTAACTACACACATCGGGAACACACTCCCCCTTTGCACAGCACATCAGGGACGGGGGCTCTACATCCCTGGAGAGACAAGAACCTACAGGAAAGGTCACAACACTGGAGAAGCCTGACCCCAAACTCGGGCACCAACTGCTGGCTACGCTTCCTATTCCGGCGCCAAGAGCCACTCAGAGATGAACACCAGGGACCTGGTGAGGTGGGGGTCTCCGTTTTCAGACCTGTTTCCAGCGTGGATCACTACAAAGCTACCCGGCTCTAACTGAGATTTGCACCGAGATCTAACTAACTGAGTTGGGTCTGCACCGAGAGCCGCCCCGCTCTGCCGCTCGCTGAAACCTACCTGGATGTAATTAATGAAATCCTCCTTCCGCAGCGCTCTCCGCTGGATTTTGTACTCCAGAGCCGAGGCTTTCCTCAGGACAGCCCTGCGGGAACGGGAGATCAGCGCCCGGAGCTCCCGGCCGCACCACGTGCGCTCACCCGCCCGCCCGGGCCCCGGCCCCGCTCACCGGATCTCTTTGCGTGTGAAAAGCCCGACCCGCTCCAGCTGCTCGAGCTCGGGGATGCGATCCTCCAGCCGCTGCTCGATGCGCTCTGCCATGGCCGCGGTGCTCCGGCGTGTCCGGCACGGCCCGACCCGGCACAGCTCGGCACGGCTCGGCTTCCGCCCGCTGCCCGCGCCGCTTCCGCGGCCGCTGCGCCCTCTGCCGCCCCCTGCCCGGCTGGCGGGACCAGCGCCGCAGAGCCTCCACAGGCTCGGTCGGGTTGGACGGACCGCTGGAGATCGCCCAGTCCGACCTCCCTGGCCGGGGAGCGTCACCTGCAGCAGGGGACACGCAGGTGGGTTTGGAGTGTCTCCAGAGAGGGAGACTCCAGGATCTCCCTGGGAGTCAGTTCAGTGCTCTGCCACACTCCGCGAAAATAAATTCTTCCTCGTGTTGAGCTGGAACTTCTTGTGGTTTAGTTTATGGCCGTTGCTCCTTGTCCTGTCGCTGGACGTCACCGGAAAGAGTGTGGCATCATCCTCTTGGCACCAGCCTTGCAGCTAAACACGATGGCATTGGGCAGGCTCAGTAACGGGACATCAGCCTGGAACTGCTCCAGCACTTTGATTCTTGGTGGGAGTCCTCCAGGACAAATGGCTCTCTGTCTCACTTGGCACCTTTGTTCCTTCCACCTTCCAGATTTTTAATAAAAAATCATCTGCTGTGAGGGTGGTGAGATACTGGCACAGGTTGCCCAGAGAATATGTGGATTCCCCATTCCTGGAAGTGTTCAAGGTCAGGTTAGACAGGGCTTGCAGTAACCTGGTGTAGTGGATGGTGTCCCTGCCCATGGCTGATGGTAAGAACTACATGATCTTTAAGGCCCCTTCCAACCCAGAACATTCCATGGGTCTGTGATTCTGAGAAAATTAACAATAAAACCAGGCAACAGTAAATTTTTGTTTCTTAAATTAGGGATGTTCCAGAAAATATAAATTGAGATGGGAGATAATTTATTGAGAAAACTGCTTAAATGCATATTATCCACAGCAGTATCTGCTGCTTATGCTTTGAGTTGTCACTGCTGTCACTGAGCTGGTCAGCCACAGAACCAACCCCACATCCAAACCTACCCTGTCACAGCCATCGCTCCCTCCTGGGGCAAAAGGCAGATGTTTGTCTTGAAAAAACAAGTACAAGGGGAAGAGGCAGCAGACTAAGGGCAAGAGGTCTTCTGGCACAGAATTAGTACGTAACAGCAGAAAAGGAAATGAGTGATTTTTTCCTTTAGAGTCAAAGGTTTTAACAGGTGTTGCCAAGTACAGAGCGAGTACCTGAGCAATCGACTTTTGTTAAAAACACAGGTAAGGCTAAACACTTTATAAGAACTATCAAGAACAGCAGTAATTTTTTTCACCTGCTGTGACTTGGATTTGTGGTGGGTTTTTTTCAATTTTGGGACCAATTAGGAAAAAACTAAACTAATTCTTAGTGGGACATGTTTAGCAACTTTTCATTCTGACAGGAAATACTGACATGATTTTCCAAGAAGTACCCAAACAGAAAAGCTGCCAGGAAATGGAGAGACACCATCCAGTCACAAGACCAAGAAGTACAGACTGGTGCTGCATTCAGAAGTTGGTGGCCCGGGCAGCTCTGGATTGCAGCTGCCTCGTGCCAAGGGACCCCTTACCCGTCCCACAAGGACAAGAAAAATTCCTGATGGAGACTGTCCTCCTTGGAGACTCCCTTGTCCAACACTGAATGTCCTCCACAGGCTGAGGGGGATCAGCACGGCCGCCCCAGCACAGCCATCCCCACTGGTGAGCCAAAGCCTGCAGTCCCTTGGGATCTAAAGTTGAGTGAGTTCACCTTCCACTGGGTTCAGCTTTCAGTAAAGGAGCACAGCAGTCCTCACTGGTGGTGGAAGAGTGTTATTCATAATCACCAGTAACTTGTTAATTATATTAGGTTTCATATTTTGAGATGCACCAGCTCAAGCTGATTCTTGTGCAAGTCCACAAATTTTACTAAAATAACCCTTGAGGAGAATGGCACTGGGCATCAAAAGTAACATTAGCACACTGAATTGCTGAGCAAGAGTGTGATTGGAATTACTACTGGATTATTTCACTTCATTAGAGTATTTTTGCATCTGAGTGCATGATTTTATACTAAAAAGCATTCTGTACTTAGAGCTAATCTGTCATGGTGCATGTAGATCCCAATACGAAAATGACAACACTACATGCAGTGTAGAAGTTAGGAATTGAAAAGGTAAATGCCAGCTATTACCTGAAAACCTCTGGAAAATTCTATTTCTGTCTTCTTGCTCTCCTCTCTCTTCAACCATTCAGCTCTTCTTTGGATGAAAATCAGCAGTAACTGATTTTGGTGAGAGACACCAACATAAGCAACAGAGTCTTCTGAAACTTTGTTTGATTGTTCTGCCAGTCTGAAAATACTGTTCTGTGATCAACCTCCAGTGTTCTGCCACCTGAAGTAGGTCAGGAACTTTGAAACTCACCAAACCATCCATAACTGTTTTAATGTAGATGATGGAGAAGTCTGTGCACCCTCAAGGGCCACAGCAACCTCCACCTTGAACGTGCCTCCAGGAGAATTCAGTCCCATGCACAGATCTACCAACAGGTCTGAGAGTTCCCCACACACTGATAACAATGGGTGTCCAGCAAGGCCTCAGAGGGCATTAAATTTCTTGCTAGCACTTGTCAAAGCACCACAATATCATCCCATAGAAGCATATAGGCACAGCACAAACCACTCTGCACTGCAGGACCCATCACTGTGGGACTCAAAGGATCAAAGAATGGTGTGCACCAAAACAATAGACTCCCCAAGTTTCTAGTTTAGGGGCCTGGTACTTCCCACTCAAAACCACAGAGTGAGTAACAATAAGATTTAAAATACTGAACTTCGTTGATGACCTCACAGGATTATTTATAAAAAAAAAAATAGATCAAAACCCAATTGAAAACATTTTTTGTTCCCTGAGATATCCCTACTTTCCTGTAGATGGAACAAGTACAAAAATAAAAATGCCTTTCCTTTTCTTCCCCCAGCAAAACAGTCCTTAGAACAATTAACATAACGGACTGTCAAAAGTGCTCATACCAAAGTGACAAACGCCGTGAGTGGCAGGCAAGCCCAGCCCGACCCACCAGAACACTGCATGCTGGATTTGTCATGCAAATCAAAATGGAACCTGACATGCTCTTTGTTCATTTCCCTTTCATAAAATCTACTTTAAATGCCTCCCATGTGCCTTGTTTTGGAAGCTGACATTCCAAATGCATCAGTGCAAATTAAGGAGGGATCCATTACCAATAAAGACGTTGCGATACAGAGAGTTTCAACAAATCTTATTGGGAAAATTGGAGAAACAACTGCTGCAGGTGGCAACTGCTGTCTCCAGTTTGCTGCTTTTATAAGTCTCTTTAGAAAAACTCTATCAGTAGGTTCTTATGAAGAAGTTCTAGCAAGCTGTCACAGCTTAATATTTATAGATTATGTCCACAAGCAATGGATACGTTGTGAATTAGCAATAATCACAGTGGTTTTCCTTTAAGTGTTGTCTATATTAAAACATTTAATGGTTAATGTGCATAAAACAAATATTTAAATTACAAATTGATTTATATCTATATTTTAAATTTTTGCTCTTTTACCACCTGAGTGCAGAAACAATTACAGCTTTTAGAAGATGCCCCCAGATGTACAGTATTTTACAATTAACATGTACTTTATGAAAATGCCTTTTAAACAATGAGAGTAATGTTATAACCTCATGAAAATAATTGAGAAGCTTCCACTGACTTCAGCTGAGCCAGTGGTTCATCCCTTTGGGATATATTTTTAACAAAGCCCTCAAAGCATTTACTGAGCATGTGGGACTTTGATTTAAAAATATATGAGCACATCCGTTAATAAAACAGTTTCGAATTTACTCTCAAAAATAGACTAACCCAAACTTTGGACTACATTAACTTCCTTAGTTTTGTAATTAAAATAATTTACATGATGATTTGGTTTCACCCCTGCCAAAACCAACAGTCAATCCAAATAACTAGTGGTTCCATCACTGCAATTCCACTCTGAGCATCCAAAACGTTAGATTTAAGACTTTGCAGTTGGTCAGTTGGACTGTTCCATACCAGCATTAATCCTGGTACATGTTGTAGACAGATGTTATTTCTTCCATTCTGATAGAAAAATGCTAGTCTTTGTCAATGCATTGCTTTACTCTTGCAACTTGCTGACACAGACCCTGCAACTTTAGATCTGAGTCCCTCCAGGAATTTCATTCACTCACTCTTCTCTTTTTTCAGCTCTAAGTGGTAAAAAAACCCCAAAACCAACAAATAGAAATATTTTCATTTAATGCCTTAATAGAACTATTATCTGATACTTTACATATCATCTCTTTTAAAAGGCAAAACCTTTACTTTCTTCTCTGCATTGGCTCTGAACTTGAATTTTTATAAAACAGATTTTTCCTCCTACTCATTTTGAGGCATTCTGTTTTGCCCCAAGATCTGAACATCTATACACAGGGAATTTCCAGTGAAGGGGAATGATGCCTCTGGAATTGTTTTCTTGCCAGTTCACATCTGGCACTCAGTATAAGATCCATCTGCTTATTCAGGGTCTCCAGGGGCTTGCACAGTAGTGGCTCTGAGTGTGCCTTTTAATTTGATTTTGTCATTTGGCTGGTTGGTGAGTAGCTGACAGGGTCTAACTGCAGCAGGGCAGTTACAGCTAGTCAGTCATCATGTCCTGGTTGCCAGTTCATAACCCAGTGGAATGCCAGTCAAATTTCAACAATTTGAAACTATATCAGTCATCTCCCCTACATACCACCAAAATGTCAATACCACAAAATACATTGCTTAATTGTCTTTAATTTAATTTATTTCTTGTCTGTTGCCAGAGGTCTGGAGAGCAGTGTCATGCTAAGCTTAATTTACCTCACTAACCTGTCTAAGTTTTGAAGGGTGGGTGAAATTGTGGCATGGCCTTGGGTGACCTGTGTCACAAGTAGCAATTTTGGGAAAGATAGAACTTCCTCAGAGCAAAGCCTCATATATTTTAAATGCAAGCATGTTGGTGCCAGCATCAATTGTACTGGTACAACAAAAAGCCTACACTATACCACCTACAGATTTATTTCTCCTTCCAAAGACTGGAATGAGGATTGGTCACAATTTGCCTCCTACTATGTTTGTCACATCCTTCTATAGAGATGGTTTTAGCATGGTAAAAGTACTTTGAGCACAGTCATGACAACAACCAGTAAAACTACTTCTGGAGTATGGATAATTCAGATTATAGTGTGCAGAATCATATCCTCCCAAGCAGCATTCCAAAAACAAGATAAACTCTTGTAAAAGTGTTGTGAAGCAACCTCTGGCATATGAAACCCCAGATAACATGATACCCCTGACAACTCTCCTATGAAACATTTAGATAAGTTTTCCCATGTGTGAATTTTGTGTATCTGTGCTAACTGGTAAACACTCGGAACACAGTTTCTGCCCTGATCTTATCCTTTAAGTAACTGACGGTGATAAAATTCCAAATTCTCACTTTATTACTCTGTACTTGGTTTAGCCACAAAAGAAAGGATTGGTCCCTGTTAAAACTTATCCCTTACTTAAAGCTGAAATTAATTAGCTAACTCATTCAGTTGAGGTTTTATTTTACTGTCTATTGACATGTTCTTTGATCCTCCAATATTTTTCTTTTTGAGTGATTAAAGATTTCATTCTTGCACTGTCAACAGACCTTTTGTTTCAGAAACTTCTATTTACATCTGTAACTGACTTAATTCTCAGATCTTCCCAGCAGTTTCTCTTTGATCTCTGCATTTCTGAGTTTAATCATTAAGTTTGCATCTGAAGTGTTTCAGTTGCCATATCTTTCACAGTTTCCGGGACTCAATTAAGAGAACACAAATCCTGAAAGTTCACTTAGAATCATTTTTTGACAGTTTTGTGTCTTACACATACTGCATCTCTGAAATTACAGCATGAACTAGAATGATTCCTAGTCCATTTTCATGCATTAAGTATTTAAATTTCAAGATCTGGCATTGATTTTTTCTGTGTAGTTACTATGTTTCTGGTTTTACATTTTAATTATCTTAAGAGATGTCTTACCTTTCTAGAACAAATCATTCTCATTGGGCCCAGGCTTATGACAGTGCTTTTGAAACAAGTAGTTTTAATTCACTATCTTGATTCTAATGACAAACACCAGTGCTAAAAAGCCACCAAGCAAAAATAAATCATTAACTGAAAATCAGGAAAAAAATTTCAGTGTAGAAGAGTCATGAAAATTGCAGTAAAACATCACTAAGAGAACTCTAAGAAGCAAGTCCTAAGCAATACTGATTGTTCTAACTATCACTGATTGTTCACCATGTGAAAGCAGAAGGCAGGTGACTCCGTGTTGCAAAACATCCTGTGCACTCACTTTTCACTCCCTGCAATAACTCAGACACACAGCAGCGTGCTGGCTGAAAGCTGGGCATTGTGGGTGCATTAAGATTCCCTGAGGGCCAAGTTCCTGGAGTGCTTCGCTCCTGGAACACATTTGAGCAGCTCCACAAAAGCAGTCCCCAGCCAAACATGTGAATGGGAATCACAAATGGCTGCTCTGTCAACCTCTCACACACACAGGACATTCTACACTTGGATTCCTCTATGGGATCCCAACTCTTCCCTTTTGCCATGCTCCACAATGCTTCCCCTTACAGCAAAGTTTATTTTCTCTTTGCTGAGTTCCCTGCTTATTAAAGCAGAGCAGCACTGTACACTAAAATGCAGAGAAACCAGACTGAAACAGAACTTCCACCCCAACAGCAGAACAGTCCTGCCGTCCCAAATACACCCAGTACTGCACCCGCTCCCGGGCTGTTACTCAGGGAGCTGGAACTGCTCCTGTGCTGTTCCCCAGAAAGCTGGAATTGCTCCTGTGCTGTTCCCCAGAAAGCTGGAATTGCTCTCATGCTGTTCCCCAGAATGCTGGAATTGCTCCCTTTCTCCAGGTGCAATATTATGTAGCCTCTGTTTACAAGAGTCTGGGAAAACACTTAGTGGGTGTTGACTTTTGTTTTCCAAGTAGGCAGGGAAGAGTAGCTTATCTAACAAGTTCCATGGGCTAATTACTGTTGATCTACATCAAATCAGACTGAAAATAAAAAATATGAACTGAAAAATGAATTAATAACTATTGCAGGTGAAGTTAACTCAGCACCTAGTGAAGTTTATCTGTGTAAGTGAAAGGGGTGCCACTGAAATAGGTCTGGTTTTGGAGTACAGTGACACAGATGGGAGCTTCCCAGCTATGCTTGAGGTGGTTTTGTTTGTCTTGGTTCTGGAGCATTTGTGTGCCCTCCCTTGTCTCATGGAAAACCTGTGTTTGGGGACAGGGTGTGAGAAAGAGAACCTGGGTGCATGGAAACAAGAAGCAGCAAGGTTTGGGTTTAACCAGAGAAGTGGAGTATGTAAATACTTTTCCATACTGGATGCCCTTGAATCCCACTGATTCTGCTCGTTAGCTCAAGGCCAAAATAAAAAAACAGAGGTACCCAGAACAGTCACTGAGGACTTGTTATTCTCAACAACACCCTGAACACCCAAGTCCAGAGCCTTACCAGTGGGGAATAACAATGTTCCCTAACAAATACTGACCCTGGCTTTCATGATGGCCCAAATCTGGAACCAATCCTTAATGAAGATTGACAAAAAGTTTATGTATTTAGCTCATAAGCATTGTTTTGTTCCAAAGTTACATGCAATATTAATTTCCCAGAAGATAAACTGATCTGTAGTAGTATTTAGTTAGCTAATAACAATCTATATAGACAGATCTATGCTTAAAGATGTGAGGAAAGCAGTATAAAAATACTGACAGAACCTTCATTTAGACTGAGTTCCAAATATACAAGTATTTATTTCTCCTTTAAAAAAAAACAAAACAAAACAAAACAAAAACATCTCTTGTGAATATTCTTGTGCTGAGACAGAGTAATTTGGAGGACTGGAAGCTGGAAAATTAAGTAGTGTGGCCATAGGGGTACTACAGGCAACTAACAAAATGATGTAACTATGAAACAAACAAAAATCCATAAAGTGCTATAAAATATGCATGTTCTTTTACATATATATCTGAAGGGGAAAAAGTCACTGCAGTTCTTCCATTAAAGATGACAGGAATGCCACAAGAATGCTAGGCACACACAGACTGCAAAAAGCCATAGGAAAAAGAGGTTTACAAGTAGCATATGCTTTCAATCTGCAGGAAATAAATCTGATCTTTTGGATATCAAATGCAAATCCCACTAACAGGATGTGAAAACAAGAATGGATTGACCATCTCAAAACTGAAAATCTGACATAGTATGAAAGCACCTCTGCCACCTACTTCTGCTTTCGTTTCAGGGTTTTGTTCCAACAGCACTCCTGGTTTGCCTTTGTTTCTTCCATTTATCATCTTAAATGCATTAAACTGCCTTTTTTCCCCCCTACATTCTGTGAGGGTACTTTTTATCTTTATGGCAAAAAGATACAGTATCATAATCTTCTACTGTTTTAATTTAACCTGTTTATGCCAATTTCAGGAAGGCATCTCTATTTCACTGCATCTTTTTTAGACTACTTTATTAGAAAACACATTTTCAGTGTCATCTGCTAAATATGGCAAATTTTCTGATGTAGATGTACACAAGAAAAATGTTTTAATGTTTTGGGTTTTAATAAATGCATCTGTAAAATCTATAGGGGTCTATATTACCAGGCAGGTCAAGGACACAACAGTCTCACACCACAGCTCATTTCTTCTGAAGAAACTGTTATGATTTCCATCTTTCTAAAAGGAAATTATTTCTTTTTCTTGCTTCTAATTGTGCACAATAAATAAAAGTTACTTGCTATTTTGTGCCCTGTGCTCTTTCTAGCCATCCATTCTGTGAAGCTCCAAATATAGAATGAATCATGGAATCACAGAATGGTTTGGGTTGGAAAGGACCTTAAAGACCATCTCTTTTCAACTTGTGCCACAGGCAGGGACACCTTCCACTAGACCAGGTTGCTCCAAGCCTCATCCAGCCTGGCCTTGAACACTTCCAGGGATGGGGAATGACATTTCAGAGTTTTTGAGGACTGTACCTCATGAATACTCTGTGCTTCTTAAGGACATGTGAACAGCCCAGGGCAGCAAATCTAAACAAGTTAAAAAAGGAAGAGACTCTTTACCAACTAAGGAAAACAGGCTCAAGCTACCAAAGTGCTCCTGTTTGGCAGCCAGTCCTACCTTCCCAGGGGGCTCAGACACAGATGTGCTGCTGCACTCTGTTGTCTCACTCAAGGCAGGAGTCACAGCCCTGGTCCCTCTGTTCACAAGCAGACACAACTCAATGCCAGAGATTAATTGCTGAATTATCTTTTATTCCTGCTTGGAAGGTTGCCTCTGTCTCCTTCCAGTTCTGAAATTTAGAAGGATGACCCACCAGAAGCAACAGAGGCTTGGAAGCAGTTGGGAGGAAACAGGAATAAATCAGGCAACTTCCAAGGACTGAATTGCAGTTGTGCAGCATTGAGGAGCCTTTCTCACACATACTTCAACATTGATAAATTTGTCACTTGTAACAGAGTGTCACTGGCCTCAAGCTCAACCTCTGATCACCTAAAGATACCCATAATTTGGGATACTGCTGGTCTCTAGCCTCTGAGTCCAGCCTCCCAAACACCAAACATCAGAAGCATCACCAGGAAGTCCCAGGTATTATGAGCAGAGAAATTACACATAAAGTCCTCAAAAATGTGCAGTGCATCAAACACTGCTGCTGCCAGGAGAGAGAGACTGGCTTGAAATGAAATACTCAGTTACAAGTGGCTGCAGAGAAACTGAGTAGGAAATATAAGATAAAGAAGCTGGAATACTATGCAGAGACAATTGTAAGCAGGAAAAAATATTTAACAGTATTGTTTAGAGGAAGAAAACACAATGTAGATAAAGTGAGGACAACAATGAATTTATAAAAATGTAAGAAAATTAAAGCTGAAGCAAAATACTGAAAAGCTTGCAAGTAAAACGTCAGCGTCAAGCGTTCCCTGATGAGGGAAGGAGGAGGGAAAAAAAGGCAAGGGAAGAAAAGATCTTTCCAGAGCAAAGATGAAAGATAAATGGTAGAGCAGAAAAAGCAAAAAGAAGGGGATAGTAATCAACAAAGACTTGTTTATTTGAATGTTTTGGGTGTATATACATATATTTTCTTTAAACATGATCAGGTTAATAAGGGACAGATGAGACATCACTTTAGAATCTCCATTTATTGATAATATAAGGCACATTTACCGCATGACTGACTTTGATATATGGTTTTCCTCTTAATATCTCTAAGTTCATTTTTCTTAGTGCTAGAAATTGGAAGATAAACGGAGATGGTTGGGTGCCAGCACCTCAGCTGGATCTGGTATCAATTCAAGGCTGTATTTCAGCCACAGACCATTCTTACCCGACCCTGTACAATTACCCCGGAGAAGTTTTGCAAAGGAAAGCAAACAGAACGGAAGGGCTGCCGATGCCTTCTGTGTAAGAGCTGCCGCGCCGCTGATAAGGAGGCGATGAAATGGGGCCGCTGCTGAATTTGCCCCGGCCGGGGCGGACTCGGCGTTTCCCACACGGAGCCGTGCCCGGACAGCGGCCCCGGCCCCAGCCCGGCCCCGCCACCGCGGCACTTCCCGGGACAGAGGAGGATCTGACGAACCCGGAGACACTTCACCTCAGAACTCAATTCTCCCTGCACCCATGGGCAACTTCTTGTGCCTGCCTGTTGAAACCTCACGGTTAGCTAGGGTTAAAGCCACGGGCTAGCAGCAGGAGCCAGTATAACCACTTCCACCACAAAGCCGATACCGATTTTTACCTGAGCTTCTATTCTGACAAATTTAGCTCCTGAGCTCTGCGGACAGCGGAGCGATTCCTCAGGCAAGAGAGGCATCAGCCACCTGTGCGGCCGCGGGGGCAGCGGGAGGTGGCATGGAGAGGCCGGGGGTACACGCAGAGCCGAGGGGCACGGAGAGCCGGGGGCCGAGACAGCCGGGGGCCAGGGGCAGCCGGGGCACGGAGAGCCGGGGGCCAGAGGCAGCCGGGGGCCAGAGGCAGCCGGGGCTCGGGCGGAGCGCTGCCGGCGCGGCGCGGGGGCGGGTCCGGCGAGCGGCCCCTCAGGCCGGCGGGGGCCCCTCCGTACCCATCATGCCCCGCGCCGGAGCGCGAGCGGCGCTTTCCCGCGAATTCAGTTCAAAGGCGGGGGGTGGGGGGGGCGCGCGCCGAGCGCGCGGACCAACCAAACGCTTCCAGAACCATCCGCGCGTCACGCGGGGGCGGGGCCGGCTCCGGCCAATGGGGCGGCGCGGCGCCATCCCCGCAGCCAATGGGCGTGCGAAGGGGGCGGGCGCGCGGCGGCGGTCGGGCTCGGCGGCCGCGGCGCTGAGGGGAGCGGGGCGGAGGAGACTTGGCGGAGTTGGAGCGCGGCGCGTCCCCCCCCCGCCTCACGCACCCGCCCCGGCCGGCCCTGCCCGCCCCGCTCGGTCTCCGTCCCGCCGGGGCCTTCCCGGGGCCACCCCTATGGCTCCTCAGAAGCACGGTGGAGGAGCGGGGCCCAGCTCGGGCTCCGCTGGCGGCGCCGCCGGAGGAGGAGGCGGCGGCGGAGGAGGCGGCGGGTTCGGGGGCTCCGCCGCGGCGGCGGCTCCCGGTGGCAAATCCGGCGGTGCCGCGGGCGGCGGCGGCGGCGGAGGAGGCAGTGGGTACTCGGGCGGCTCCTCGGCCTCCTCGGCAGCGGCGGCGGCGGCAGCGGCGCTGCCCCCCGTGAAGAAGCCGAAGATGGAGCAGATCCAGGCCGACCACGACCTCTTTCTTCAGGCCTTTGAGAGTGAGCACCGGGTCGCCGGAAGAAGTGGGGGCCGAGCCGGCGGGACCGGCCCGAGCCGCCGCGGAAAGGGCGGGAGGAGGAGGGGAGGGCTGTGGGGAGCAGGGGCTTCCGGGGGTAAACACGGTCGGGGGATGGAGGGAGGGAGCGGGGCCGGGGGAGGCGGGGGCCGGCGGAAGCGCGGGGAGCGGGGCCGGTGTGCGGGAGGGCGGCGAGAGGCGCCCGGGGCCCGCGGGCGGAGGGCAGGGTGGGTGTGTGTGTGTGTGCCCGCGCCCAGCGATGAACTTGGTTCTCAGTAACACTTCCCATCAGGCTTTCGGGGCGGCTGGCTCCCGTCCCTCTTCCCGCAGCCTCTGGAGGCTCTGGGCAGTGAGGGGCGAGGGGGCCCTTTCCTCTTCGGCCTCTGCCGTTCGAGCCCCTTTCAGGGGCAGGACGCGATTAAGAGTTCACTGTACTTGGTTTTTCTTTGTTTGGCAATAATTTTCACTTAGTCGAGATTTCGTGTTGGAGATCGACCTTTGCGACCCAGGCATCGCTCCTGTGGCAGCTCCACATGTTGGGAGAATCCCCCCTGAAATCACTAGATAGTTGTTTGTGGAAATCTGGTTTAAAAAGCACAGTGGACTTAAATTGTGCTAAAGGGTTTCTGTGCAGCTGCCAGGATTTGAAGGGAATTTTTAATGCCCTACTTGGAGACATGATCCTGTTTTGGGATTGTTGCTGTCAGTGCTCCCGCTTGCTCTGGACGGTGACAGTGTTGGAGTTTTTGGTGTAGTCTGGAATAAAGCATGGCCGTTTGAGTCTCAGTCCTTTTAACACGCTCTGTATTCAGTAAATACTGTGCTGCAAATGGGTCAAGTCACAGACTTGAGTTTTAAGAGCTTTTTCACAGTGCCTGAGGTGGAAAAAATTCTTTTGCTCGTGCCTCAGTGTGTGAGACAAGGGAAGCACAGAGCTGAGCAGGTGGGGGTCAGGAGGAAGCTACAGTGTAGATACACACACATATATACATAATGTGTTAACCCTGTGTGCAAATATCATGGGAAAACTGCAGTAAGTAAATACTGGATTTAAAAAATCCTAACACATGTAGTACTGAATTGCATTCTTCCTGACTTGTTTTGTCCCTTCTCAAGGTCATATGCTAGGAAAAGATAAAATATTTATTTTAAGCTTTTGCTGAGTAATACAGACTTGTGAGACATATGTCTCTTTGCAGGTTTCAGGATTTTTCCACTTGGGAAAACTAATGTTGAAGCAGCAATGTGTTGCCTTTAAATTAAATTGCATCCTTGTGAATGTGACTTAATGTTTTCATACATTAAGAAATTATAATTATGTCATGGAGTTTTTGAGACTGAAAAACATGGAATGTCTTTTTCAAAGTTGTGAATACTCTGTGTTTTCACTTTGTGGTAAAGTGCACGTACCTTAATTTCTTTCTTTTATCTCGATTTGAAAGATACAGATTTTATTGTGATAAATTCATTAAGCAGATTTTCACTGGCTTTCTTCAGGCTTCTAAAAGGAAACACTGTGATCATTTTAAGATTTCCTTCTCTAACAGTAATACAGCTCTTTAATTATGTGTTCTAGGGGGTCTTACATTCGTAACTGTAGAAATAAGGCTGAATCATATCTTTAAAAAGGGGTAAATGATATAAAAAGCTGTCCTTTTCTACTTCTAATTACAGAATTCCACACAATAAGGTTTCCAGCTATTTGAAATAATTGTTTTGCAGTCGTATGAAAAGAAAATTTTATCCTTCTTTAAAAATAAACTTTGTTTTCTTTAGGTGGGAGATGGAGTCAGTGTTACCAGCCTTAGCATGGCCATCAACACATCATCTGTTCTCTTTTTTCTCTCCACTTGATGTGTATTAAGTAATTTACAAGTTTTTTGCTCGTGTTGCTTTGTGAAGTTGGCCTTTATTTCAGTTCAAATAGGAAGTACTTCAGTTTAGTTTGGAATTCTTGTTAGAAATAACCTGATGCAGACAAAACCCTTTGTGTCCTGATTTAATTGGTTAAAACTAAACTGAAGATCCTTCTCTTGTCTGTAGTTAAGTCTTGATCCTTTGAACATTGGTTCTCAGACCTGTTTGAGATGATGCTGTGCTTTAGTGTCCATTTTGTGAACAGCTGAATTATCTTCTCTCCTTTTGCACTTGAAAACAGTAGTTGCTCTACCAAAAACAACATTAATTTCCCACCTTAGAGTGATCCATAATGGATCATAGTCAACTGACAGTCCCTGTTCTTGTTTCAGTACCTGCTGCAAGTGACCTTGGTACTTGCCAGAAGTGTAAAGCAATCAGAATCCAAATTATCTGGCTGTGTAAATTTATTGTGCTCTTTTGGTATCATAGCAGATGTGTTCATTAACTTCATGAAGAAAACTTACCTATAAGACCATAGGTTGTGATACATTGAGGTGTTTTTTCTGCCCCTTGATGATACAAAGTCTGTATTTTGTGGAAAGCAGGGGAGTCAGAGTTGAGTTGTGACCCCTGATTTGTGGCACCTTTAACAATAAGTTGCTTTGTTGTGGAGTTGGTGAAGTAACCTTGAATGTGGTAACTTGGAGTTCCTTGGACATTGGGATGCTTCACTTAATGGCTTTTGTGATAATTGTTTCAAAGTAATTGCCACGCTAAGTTAGACACATTTTGTCATTATAAAACTGTCTTTCTGGAGGTATAAGTTGCACTGGGTAACATGTGTTCCTTTTTCTTAGAACCAACACAGATATACAGATTTCTACGTACCCGGAATCTAATAGCAGTGAGTAATTGGTTTTATCTCTCCTTTACTTTGCACTTGTAGAAAACTTTAATTAAAGCATAACCATTTTCTATTTTTTCCCCCCTGCAGCCAATATTTTTGCACAGAACTCTCACTTACATGTCCCACAGAAACTCCCGAACAAATATCAAAAGGTAAAATTGTTTTTGTAAAGTAATCCTAAAATGTTCACCAAGTAGCAGAAGTCCAAAAAGCAGTGGAGGGTAACCTCCTGTTTTCTTTTTGAAGAACTTTAAAATGCATACTTCTGTGTACAGTTGATTTCTGAGACCTAAGAGGTTTTTTGCAATGTTAAATGTATGTGTAGCTTTGTCCATGTGACTTCTGTGGATACTGGGAGTATTCAAATGTGGAGAACTGCCTGCAGAATCCTAACTAATTCTCCTGTGTTTGTTTTCTATTTTGGAGGAAAACTTATTAAAAAAAACCCAAACAAAACTGTATTACATCCCACCTCATGTAATCAATTGTGCTTAATCATAATCATATGAAACATTGTATTTTACACTGTAAGCTAACCAGTTGTTTTTGAAAAAATGAAAACCCAAATACAAAACTATTGGCTTTGTTAATTAGTCTTGAAAGAATCCAGTAATTTTTTCTGTAGTTATTTTAAAAGCTGGAAAATAAAGCAGGTGTTTATAGTATTTCAGAAGAACTCCAGCAAATGCTTTAAAAAGGTTGCTTGGAACTGGATGTGCCAGAGAGATGGGTTCAGTTCTGATACTGCAGAATAGTCATTCCTGTCATGGGAGGTGCTGCAGCTGCCTGTCAGTGGACCTGAAAACACAGAAACACTGCAGAGGAACAAGTGCAGTGTACATTATTTATTAGCAGAATCACAAGGCCCTTCCAGTTGCTTCCCCTTCTCTGAAAATCCTTTGTTAAAGTTTACAATTCTTTTGTAACCTGAACATTTAGTCTAAAATATTTTAGCACCAAAGTTCTTATCGCTTAGAAACAGTTGCTGTGGGTCTGAAGTACAACAAAGATGCAACAAAATGTGATTATGCAGCCAATTCTACTTTAGACTTCATATTTATATCTAAGGGAGGTAATATTTGCATGATCTATTGATCAATAGAATTTGCATATTTTTAATTGAAGGAACTGTTTGTGGCATTGTTGGATCTCTTGGATATTGTTTAATGTTCATGCTATGAGTTTTAATGCCACAATATAACTTTTTCTTAAAACTGAATCCATAACATACAACTTCAGGTACTTAGGACAGGTAATGATCAAATTTTTTCTTTTTTTTTTAGACTTGAAGTTGCAGCTTACTTTTTCTTTAAAAAGCTATCAAAATGAATTTTTTGCATATTTTAAAGTGAGTCAGAACAAAATGTTAAGAAATTATTTTCAGGCTGTTTTGTTTTTTGTAGTTTAGTTTTGATTGGTTTTTCTAACTAGAATTGTACTACAGGAAGTTCTTGCTTATACCTTAGATTAATTCATTATTGATTGAAATGTGTATGTTACCTGAAAATGTTCTGTTGGGTATCTGCTGTACTTGCTGGAAGCAAGAGACAATTCTTTGCCTGTGCATTGTTATCCACTGTTCCAAATTCCAGTTGATTCAGCTGCACAGGTAATGCTTGATTTCTGTTTGAAACATACTCATTTTTATCAGTTCCCTCAATGCTTTGTTTTAGAACTGTGAGTTTAGTTGGGAGGGAGGTGTTCTAATAACAGACAGATTATAGGTGTTTCTTTCAATAGTTCTGTCAGTGCTGGCTAATTGAAATCATGCCTGTAATTAGGTTAAAACATGTCAGTATGTTTTCTTTGTAAAAACACAATAATGCAACAGAAGTGAGCAAGCATAGTTGAAAGTGAAAAAGACAGAAAGTAATTGTGAAGTGTGTTCCCCCTGGGTTCCCACTGCCCTTTCCATGCTCAGGCAGTACTGTGGCCCTTCTCTTTCAGCCTACTGAAAACCACAGAAGTTGTAATTTAAAGGTAGTTTTGACGTAGAGATTGGCAAAAGAGTCTTAGCTGGACTTCCTGAGGGGATTAGCAGGATCCTTGTTTGCTGATCTGTGCTGGTAAATACTTAAAGCTATGCTCAGACAAGACCTGAATCACTGTTCTTCATTCAGCACAAATAGTTAAGGTCTATGATCTCATTTTGGTGAAAAAGGGACTTTAAAGAGAGAAAATATCTGAACTAGAGAAGATCATCCTGAGGTTTATATTAAGAAAAATCTGTGTTTTGGTTTCAGTACAGTGAAAGTGTTAGTAGAGTTCTCTTTGCAAAGAAGTCTTTTCTGGAACTGCATCACTGTTAGCCTGCTTATCTGAACTATACATGTACATTAAATTATTCCCCTAGAACTCCTAAATGTTGCCATTGTTAAATTGCTGATAATTTTGATTGCTATTTCAGTAAACAGTATCACAGGTAAAATAAAAAGAACTAATCTCTGAACTTGATAGACCTTACTTAAAGAATAGTAACTATGACTCCACATCTTTTACCTCCAGCTCTATGATAGTCTGAGAAAAATGCCAGACAAATTTATCACTTGGAGGTAGGGAAATAAAACTGCATTTTTACCAGGAAATTATCTGTTGATACTGCTCCACATGTTTGATACTGAGAAAGTGTTTAGAAAACCTGGAATGCTTAGAGCATAGGAAAATGGTCATAGGGAATAGTTAATGGGTATGTGTCAACCTGGGCTAAAAAGGTATTGAAGCTGCTGCTTATTGGAGAGGTGAAGAGCTTTGCTCAGCTCATACTTGAGGGAGATCTGAATTGGACTTTGTGTCTCTGGGTCTGTCTTCAGGTGTTAGGATATTACTAGACCAAATGATGGTGTTGGAAAGAAGTTACTAACTGTTAATAAAATGGCTTCATATACAGTATTTGGATAAAGTAATAATTATATTATTTATTGGCAAAATAATGGCATGCTATGATGTGACTTTTAATGCTTTGCTAATTACTACTTTTCTTGTCTGGAATAAGAGTGGGTGGGGAAAGGAATGCACAAGATGCACATACTTGTTACACAAGTGAATGCTGTCTTGAAAATCCTGAGTGTGAGGCATGGTTATTATAAAAACTTGATTTTGTCTGTTTTGCATGGGAGCATGGTAACATAAATAGGAATTCATTTTAAAGGAATTTCTGCTTTTGCAAGTGAACTTCAAAGGCAAAATTTTTTTATTAGTTGCTATTTTTAGTTGCTTGGAAAGATATCTTTTTTTTAGGAGGGCTCTCTTGACTAACCTTAGTCTGGATTTAGCAAAGGCTGTGCCACTGTTCTTTTTGGATCAATAATGGTCACATACTAAATACAAGTTGGGTCAGATGTTAGTATGTTTTTTGAAAGATTGTTAACTTTCCCCCATTCTGGGATCATGTTTGTCTCTTAGCTGGTTTTTGGCTTGTATTCTGCTCATGACATAACTTTGGTCTAAATCTGTTTTAAGCAATTCCTCAATCTGGAGAAAGCCCTCTAAACTTGCTGTTCTGCAGAACAGTGGCTGATTTTATGAGCTGGAGCAAAGTGCACCCAGAGACATTTTTACCTTATAATCTGAAACTTCTAATAAATTGCTCTGTTCTTAACATCTCTTGCTTTAATGTTGAGCACTGCAATGTTCATTTTAACAATCCCACGTTCTAGTGTAGGTGAGTCAGTTCTTCAGTCTCATATGTGTGACTCTTGGGCTGAGCAGAGCTTTGACTCAGTGATTGTTTACTACACAAATCATAATTGTTTTCCTCCTTGTTATCTGAGTGCAGCCCTGTAGTTTTTGTTGCCCAGTGTTGCTGTTCAGTCCCCATGTGATGTGTAACTCAATCATTCACGAGCATGACATGCTGACTGCAGTCAGAGTGACATCAGTGTTTCTTCAGTCAGGGTATTTCTGTAGACAAATGCTTCCCACTTCCCCAGAGCACGGTGTTGTTCCCTCTGCCAGAAATCCAGTGTTTGGCAATAGTTTATGTTCTTCTTACTCCATTTTTCTAAAGTATAAGTGTAAAGGAAAGGTGCCCTTGCACTCTTGCATTGTCACTGTAGTCAAGTGCAATTTTGTGGGCATCTAGATCCAAACGTTAACTTGCTTTTAATGAAAAATGGAGAGACTGTTCTGTAACATGTTGAATAACTTCTGCTCATGAGTGAGCTTTATTTAGCAATGAACATGAAATTGTGTATATGGTAGAACAGGCTGAACATATGAGCGTGAGCAGACTGATGTCAGAATTACAGAGAGGAAAGATTTGAAGTGATTATTCTCTATGACATCGTTGTTATTGGTTGTCATTGTCCCCTGTTTCCTGTGAGTGGCTTCCAAAGGTTGCTTCCAAATTCATTGCTCTTTGCATGGTGTCCATTTAATAGAAATGTGTGGAGAAATAAGGGTTTGGGGTTTTAATCAGGCTTTTAACTCTTTTGTCCTATAAGGTTTTAAGTGATTTTCATTATTATGATCAAGATTAAAATAGTAATGACTGAGGGCTGACATGTCAGTCCCTGGTATGCATAAGTGTCAGTAAAACAGGAAGATTGTCTTCGACAAAGCTGACATGTGGTTAAACATGTTCATTGCAAGGGTTTCAATATGTTGCTGTTAAATGAAACTTCTTATGAGCAGTAGGATTACTGTTGCAAGGTCTGGGTTTAATTCACTATATTATTTTTGATACTGCTTGAAAAGCAGTTGTGTCCCTTAACACAGGCATGATACTAGGGTCTAAAAAAGTATACATGTGTCTAAAGAGTGTTTTTTTGAAGAGAAGGCTAAAATGGTATATATGGACAGTTTTACATGGAAAATGAAGTGAAAGCTCAGGCTGAGTACGTTTTCTTGCTGTAAGTTGTGGGTACAGTGGCTGTGTAAAACTGTTCTTTTTGCTTTTTCCTCACAGGAAAACATTCAAAGTAGATGACATGTTATCAAAAGTAGAGAAAATGAAGGGAGAACAAGAATCTCACAGGTACTGTCCTGCTGATATGTATGTGTGTGGGTACAAATGAGTACATGCATGGGCTGTGAATCAGAAGTCCTTTTGACTGATAAAGTGCAAGTGATAAAGAGTCATTACTCAAAGCAAGGTAGTTGCTGTTGGAAATGTTGCTTCCAGAATCTTAAAATGTGTGTATGTATGCTGGTCACTTAACTTGGAGAAAAGCAGTATTGGGATAAACTTTCAGTATTTGTTGTGGCATCTCTTAAAATGTGTCTAGAAACCTCAAACAGGTATTGGCCTTAACTTTGTTTTGAAGAGTGTCAGTTGTGTCAGTAAGTAATCTGTGTATGTTGGAATTAAAAGTTAAAAAGAGGTGGATTTGGGAAAATATGAAGTTTTATTACTTGTAGTTTATGTTGTTGTATACTTGCTATTTTTAACCTGTTCTTTTCCCACACTGTTTGCAAATCATTAGACTACTTCAGAGGCAGCTGCTGTGCTATATACAGTGTAGTCTGAAACAAACTTACAGATTTTGTGTTCTAAGAGGTTTTATGGGTTTACTATATATAATTTTTCTTAATTATGTTTTGCTCTATATATTGTGTTTAGTTGCTTCGTTGAAACAGCATAGAATATTGATTTGTGTGTGTTGTTTTTTTGTGCTTCCAAAGCTGTAAGAAATGTTCTTTAGTGTGGAAAAATAACATGGATGGATGATGCAAGGTGGTGTAGATAGAGTCCTTTGAATGCTTGAGCTGTTGGGCACTTCTGTTGGTCGTCTCAGAGCTCTTGGGAATGTTTGTGTTTAAAAATAAGTGTGGAGTGTCAGGTTGTGTCTGCCTGAAAAGTGAAGGTGCACTAAGTTTTGTCTGGTGGGGTAATGGGACAGATTATATTTTTTTCACTGTGTACTTCAGAAATACTAAGTGGTTTTGGGACCCTTTTAAATCTAGATTTATGGATACCTGTTTTCAACAGAAATATGCCCTGAATTCTGTGATTTGAAATAAGATGGGTCTATGGGAGGCAGAATAGTCTAGGCTGTGAAACCAAACAGATGCAGTTATTATTTTAATTGCATATGTTATGAGTGATTTGGACTTGATTGGACTGATAGCCTTTATTTCTAAAGGTGCAGGTTCCCCCTTGTAAAGATTCTCATTACTGTACTTAAAATACTTGTTGCTTTGGTTTTCTTTTAATTTACACAAAGCCTGTGATTCAGGGTGAAATTCTAGAAAATTTCCACCGAAACTGAATTCTGTTGCTGATGGCTGTCCAACAGATGTTTGCCTGCCTGTGAAGGCAGGATCTTCTGTCTTCAGGCAGTGTTCTTCTGTAGTGTTTATTTTTTTTTTTAACATATCAAGTCATAGAGTACACAGAATAAGTCTGTAAAGAGAAAACTGGTGTTCAGTTCTGCATCAACTGCAACTGCTGTATCCAGGCAGTTTCCAAGCTAAGAGGATGGACTGAATCATTAGAGTTCTGTACTGAACATCAGTGAAGTGGTTGCTGTGGGAAGAAAATACTTATTTGTTCTAACATTTCCTTTTTTTTTTTCCCCCTCCTGTTTAGCTTGTCTGCTCATTTGCAACTTACATTTACTGGGTTCTTCCATAAAAATGGTATGTTTGCCAATTCATTCATTCCACTGTTAATTTATATAACACCTTTGAAATTAGTGGAGATCTGTGAGGGGAATATTTGAATGTTTTTACTCTCTGCTCTTTGGATGCAGGTTTTAATTTACTTGTTCAGCCTGTCTCATTAGTTCTAATTCAGTAGTGCTTTAGAAATGCTGTAGTGTAATTGTGATGTTAAGAAGATAAGCCTTCAGGGTTTTAGTCAAAACAGCGATTTTGAGAAATCCTTCAAGCCATCACCCATTCAAACGGAAATAGACCTTGAAGAAAGTGATTCTTTCCTGAAGAATGTGATTTTTCTGGGGGTGTGTCTTTGGTGTTTGAAGTAGCTTTAAAGAACCCCACAGCCCTCAAATAGTTGGAAGATTCAGTGGTTTCTCTTTTAAAATAAAAATGTAAGAAAAAAAATTGTCAAGCTGAGTCTAGAAATGATGGAAAGGCCATGTCAATGATTATAAAAGCCATGGAAATCACATTTTAGTGACTTGAAATCATTCCATGGTGTCTTTCAAGCACATAAGGATTTGCCTCTCAATGTCAGAATATTGGATTTCCTTGATCATAATGAAGAGTTCTGTTCCTCTGGGAGTAAAAGCTGTTTTTCCATTAAAGTAAAATTATATTTCTAGATTTTTGGTTGCCATTGCTGATCACACCACTGGCAGCAACTGCCTTTAAGATTCCAGGCCCTAGGAAATTTATTGTGCAGTCTCTGAAACAAAGTCTTACTTTCTAAGACTTTTTTTGAAGTTTGAGAGTCCTTTGTACATTTATTTAGCTGTATGTAATATTTAACGAGGGGTGGTGTAATTTTGTTTTGTTTTCCTATCTGATAGCATCTAGATCTTAAGCCCAAATTTTAGGTTTGCAAGCTGTAAAAAAAAAAAAAAAACTGGGAAAAATAATTCAACTAATCTGTAATTAGTGTATTCTAACTGTCCTTAAATCTACCCATAACATTTTTCTCATTTTCATTTTCTCTTATAAAAAGGTAACAAGCATGCTCTTTTATACTTTGGAGATCAGCTCTGCCTTTAAATCAGCTAATATGAGAATAATTAGAATAATTCTCAAGTGGGGATTTGTAGTGAGTTTGGGGAGAGTTGAAACCAAGAATGTGGTTCAGAGATCTTTGTACCTGGGATGTGCCTGTGGTTAAAAAGTAATTACAGATGGATTGATATCATTGAATAGATCTTCACTTTTTCAGAACTTTAAATACTTTTCTGTTTAGATAAGCCATCACAAAACTCAGAGAATGAACAAAATTCTGTAACTCTGGAAGTACTGCTGGTGAAAGTTTGCCACAAGAAACGAAAGGTAAAAATGACAAATTATTAATGTACATTAAAGCACAATGATTAGCTGCTTCTAGAATATCTAAGTAACACTGTAAGTACCTTAGAGTGATGCTTCTGTTGAAATTAGCCTTTAAATTTAAAAACTAATGTATTCCAGTTGTTTTCTGTTGGCTTTTGCATTGCTTTACAAGAAATGAGTTTTAAAAACCATCCAGCTCTGTTGAATGAATTCAGCTTGTAAATCACATCCACTCATGTATTTCAGCCACTTCTGCTTTTACCTCAGTTTTTGTGTGTCACATCATTAAAGTAGTCATTCTGTTGTATGGCCAGAGGCTTAAGGAAACCAGGCAATCACAAAATCATAAAGTAGCCTGTGCCTTTCAGAGTTTAGGAGTAAAAAGGAACAAATTGTAATTGTTTTGAATTCCTCAGTCACCTGCCAACTCCTCTTTTTCCTTGCTTTTTCTGTATCTGTGGTTTTTACTTTGGTTATTTCAATTATTGCAGATTTTAGCTACCATGGATCATAAACAATTTTATATTTATTTTTAAAGCATCTTTGAATTTGCTTGCAGTTTTAGCTGTACTTATTTTGCATCACTTGGCAAATTATTTCCCCAGGTACAAGAATATGGGAGGCTCAGTAATGCTTTAGGTTTTTACTAGAAAGAGAAAGATTTGCAGTCAGAGCTGTGTGTTCTTCCCTATTGCTAGGCTGATTTGACAGGTTTTTAAGAATTAATACTGTTTCTAGCCAATTTTGTTAATTACTGTAGTATGGATAAATGTAGTGAGATCAGGAGGTGCTAATGGTTATTCCAAATGTTTTGCTGCAAGTTTCATATTTAGGCCATCTTGTCTTGTTTTCCCAATTCTACACAATGCTCAATGATCTCTTTGAGAGGTAATTGAATATAATAAATCCTAGGTAAGTGGTTCTTTATCTCACAGATAGTACAAAATGCACTTTGAAATATTGCAAGAAGATAGAAAGCACTTGGAAAAAAATATATATAACCAAAACATTTAATTTCTTCAGGTAAACAGAATTAAATTAGTATTAATGACTGTTCTACAGTCTTTTTAATTGCCTCATGTTAATGTTACTTTATTCACATAGAGAAAGATGGCAGCTGCCAGCAGGGGTTATAGAATGCCAGTTTTATTTACACTTAAAAATATCTGGGTTTGCATTTAAAATCTGGGATTGTTCCAGATTTTTTTATTTATATCTGTTACAAGGCTTATTATAAGGCTTATTTTCAAAAGTTGGCAGAGCAAATGCAGTTTAGAAATGGCATCAATTTAAATACTTAATGTCTTTACTTTGAAGTCTAAAAACCTGAACCTTATCTTTCTTGTTTTGCTGCAGGATGTCAGTTGTCCAATAAGACAGGTTCCTACAGGTAAAAAGCAGGTGCCTTTAAACCCAGACCTCAGCCAAATAAAACCAGGCAACTTCCCATCACTTGCAGTTTCCAGTAATGAGTTTGAACCAAGCAACAGCCATATGGTGAAGTCTTACTCATTGTTATTCAGAGTCACTCGCCCAGGAAGGAGAGAATTTAATGGACTGATCAACGGCGAAACGAACGAAAACATTGGTAACTTCAGCCCTGAAATCTGCTTTGCAAGGTTTATCTTGTGGGCACGTGTGGAGCTGTCTGGATGAGCAGTGTGGGTCACACCGTGACAAGGGCCAGCAATAACTGAGTGATTGAGCTTTTCTTTGTTTGCAGTTTCTTCTGAGGTGGGGCTGAAATTCAGCTGCTAGCTAGAAACTGTGCTTCTGGTTTTGTGTAAATTTAACACCCCTTGTTACTGACGTGATGCTGAAGGTGTGAGGCAACACTGCTAGAGGATGAACAGTGCAAGAGAGCCCTGTGGTCACTGAGACTGTCACTATTCCTCCACCAACACTGGGCACTACTGACTCACTGGGGTGCTGTCAGTGTTTCTCAGCAAAACTAAATTACAAGCCAATGGAAAAATACCTCAATAATAAATTCTTAAAAGTGATTAATCGTGTTGAGAAGTGTTAAAACACAAATATTGCAGCTTGGAGAGTACATGTAGAATGAAAAACTTTATTTCTCACTATTTTATAGCCACAAGAGGAGGAAGATCAAATCCCAAATTCTTTATGCTGACAGAATAATACAATGAAATTATAAATACACGAGAACACACCTAAAATATGATTACTGTTAAGCTAAGTGCTCTTTTATTGCATTGTCCTTCTCTATTGTATGGCACATCTGACACAATCAATAGCCATTTGTGTTTGTGAGTGCATAGAGACTGTTGGATCTTTCTTATGTAATGATTGAATATGATGTTTCTTACTTGCAGATGTCAATGAGGAGCTTCCAGCTAGAAGAAAAAGAAACTCTTCAAATCGTGAAGATGGGGAAAAGACATTTGTAGCACAAATGACTGTATTTGATAAAAACAGGTAATATTGTAAAAACAAATACAGCTTCTATTAATCATTCTGTTAATTTTTAATCATCATAATATTAGACATTTGATAATAAGCTTAATGTGTTCTTTGTTACAGTGTAGGTTGTCTTTGGCTGTATTTTAGGTGTTTTTTTACAATAAGAACCTAGGCTTGTTATGTTTTTTTTAAAAAAACCTACAGGTTTCATAACACATTTTATACTGAGACCTATTCAGTGACTACTGTAAATAATTCCTATCTGTGACCTTGAATATTGTCCTGGTAGTTTGCATCTGTTTGTTTTTTCCTTGCCAGTCCATTCTTCCTGTTCCTTGTTTTTGACAGATGTAATTTCTCTGGTTCTGTTAAAGCTCAGTGACGACATAATTAAAAAGTGAAACAGAGAAAAGGTCTCTGAAATGTCCTTACTGCTTACACTCTGAGTGCCATAATTTTTCCCATGCCCAGAGTGATGCTGGTGTAGTCACAGGTCTCATTCTGCTGACAGCTACAGAAGTTCTCCATTACTACAGGACAATCAAACAAGTAGTTAAAATTATAACAGGCCTACTCTGTCATGTAGTTTAATTATTTATTGTCATGATACTACTTAATGTTTTTCAAAGAAGGTGGAGTATGGTGAACTCACTTGTTAATAGCTTAGAGCACTCTAGATCCAGCTAGAAAGATAAGGACTAGACCATTTCCTGGGTGGACATCTTGGTTGTTTGTGCTGCAAAGGACCATAGTACCAACAGCCAAAATAGAGTACATGAAAATAAGAGTTCTTTCCGTGGGAAATGCAGGTCCCAGGTAGAGGTAGGTATTTACATGATTTCTTCATCAGTAAAAATGGAGCTTGAAGAAAAAGCTGCTTAAACCAGCTCCAGTTAATTCTGACAAAATGGTTGTTTATCTAAATAGAGTTTTAGACGTATAATTTGAGAAGAGTTTTGGAGAAATGTCATTTTCTAATCTGTATCTTCTTAGAAGTCTTGACAGGATTTTGTTCTTTTCTATTACTTAATTCCACTGGATAACTTCAATATGCTAAGCAACATAGGAACCATTAGATGACTTTGTGATGATGATAAACAAGGACATTCTCAGGCATGCTGTTGTATAAATGAGATGACTTGCAGCAGAACCAAATCATGCATAAAAATGTATATATTTTTGTTAAGCCTTTAACATCTTTCTTTGTTATGGATGATGTTTGCCTAAGATTTAGACCTAGTCAAATAAATTTGCCTGGAAATATGTCTTTAGGTTCATGGAACTTTAATTACTGTGAAATAGTGCATTTTAATAGACAAACAATGAAAGAGCTTTTTTACACATAATATGTGTTTTGTCTTGACAGACGCTTGCAACTTCTGGATGGGGAATATGAAGTGGCCATGCAGGAAATGGAAGAGTGTCCCATTAGCAAGAAAAGAGCAACATGGGAAACGATTCTGGATGGGAAGGTATGGATTGTTTTAGTGGCCAAGAAACCAGGAAATAATTCTCTTTGGGAATGTGTGTTCATACATTTTGATTTAGCTCTTAATTTAGAAAGCTTTGGCTACACTGAATCATTAATACAGATGTCAACTACTGTAGGTATGGCAGCTTTCTCTTTTCAGTGACTTCTGAATTATTGACCTAGAAAGTCAGGCAGTTTAAATGCTATTCTAACAAGTTGGACACGTCAAAAAGGAGCAAACTGCAGAACATTTAAGGAGAAGAGAGAGGAACCCAGACAGGTGTGATCTTATGCACATAGCTTAAGAGAATGCTGATAAAGTGTAGTGATGAAAAGACAAGGGTGTTATCAGTGTAGGAGGAAGGGTTGAGCAGAGAGAAGTTATTGACTGAGGTGAATCAACACTCAGTGATGCAGTGATTGTATGTGCTTACACAGTCATGCTCACATGTCCTGGGAGAGTATGAGTTGTAAGTGATTGGAGAGAAGAACATGAAGGTTCCAGATGGTTGCAAAGTATTTGTCTCAGAATGATCATATAATTATGAAAAAAGCAGAGACAATCCAAATTATA
This sequence comes from Onychostruthus taczanowskii, assembly GCF_017590055.1. Lineage (NCBI taxonomy): Eukaryota > Metazoa > Chordata > Aves > Passeriformes > Passeridae > Onychostruthus > Onychostruthus taczanowskii. The sequence continues at coordinate 5,060,553 of NW_024500350.1, forward strand.
TAGCAGAAACACAGTTATAAGCTCAGCTATCCTGATCAGCCTCTACCTGCATTAAAATAAATTAACATCAGTTTACGTTCTGTGAATGTTTTCTCATTATTGTTTTTAAGAAGACACTTATTCTGCTGGGTTTTTTTTACTTCCCCCCCTCTCCAGAGGTTGCCTCCATTTGAAACATTTTCTCAGGGACCTACACTTCAGTTTACTCTTCGTTGGACAGGAGACACAAATGATAAGTCTACAGCTCCTATAGCTAAGCCTCTTGCAACACGAAATTCTGAAAGCCTCCCTCAAGAAAACAAGCCCAATTCTGTTAAACCTACTCAGACTATAGGTAAGCAAACTTTGATTTGCTGCTGAACAATCATCTGCTTAACCATTGTGTGCTTAGGGCTCACTGGTGCAACTGCTTCAGGTTATTCTCAGCAGGAAAAAGCAAAACTGGGTGGGCTTTGTTGTATCCCATATTTTGTCATTTTTTAAGGTTAAAAGCTATACATCAGGACAATTATGAAGTATTTATATATAACTTTCATAAATCCTGCTGTGAAATACATTGGGGAAAATACATCAGTAGCATTTCTGAGATTGTCTGGTCTGCCCTGCTCACTCCAATTAGTGTTCTGTAAGTTTCTGGATTTATAGGTGCCCTACTTTCAGGTGGAATAGAGTTAATTTTCTTCTCAGTGGCTGCTTTAGTGCTGTGTTTTGGATTTAGGATGAGAACAATGTTGATAACACTGATGCTTTAGTTGTTGCTAAGCAGTGTTTAGACTAAGTCAAGGACTTAGCAGCTTCTCACGCCACCCCCTCATCAAAGAGGCCAGATGACACAAGGGGCTGGGAGGAAACACAGCTGGAACAGCTGACCCAGACTGGCCAGAGGGATATTCCATGTGTGGCTTCATGCTCAGTATAGAAACTAGAAGGAAAATTGGCCTAGCTGCCATTTTATTTTGTCTCACTCCCATTTGTTTGTGACTTTGTATTAGAACCTTGTGTTGGCAAGTAAAGCTCAAGGACATCTGGAAAACTGAAGCTGTACAGAGAACAACAGGCTGCACCTGTTGTTTCAACACTTATGAACACACCTAGATCTGGATTGGCACCCAGTTCACTTCAGAGTAATCAGCATTTCCAAGCTTGTAGCTAGATTGGGATTGTGAGAGTAAGGAATCTTCTAGGTCCCTGTTGCAGAAGTGATTATTTGGAGTGCAGTGGTTCTGTCCCCAGGCTTAGTCTCTGGGGTGTGCAGTGAGGCACTGCTAGTGAAGAGTTGATAGTGCTTTGGAGAACTTGTCCAAAATGGCATTTCAGTCTGAGTTTGGTGATGTTTTGGAGATGGAGTAGTGACAGCAAGGAAATTACTATTATGAGTAAAGCACTGCTTTTCCAAACATGGTTTTTTACGCAGTTGTGTTACAGTAAATGTTGAGAAACTTAACTGTGAGACTAAGAGTGGTGATTCTTTGTGCTGTGTTTAGGGCTTTAGTGTGATAAAAAAGTGAGAGCAAGAAGAATTTCACCCTACCTGTGAAGAAGCCAATGTCTAGAATGACCCCTCACATCCTTAGCCAACCTTACAGGCTTTCTCTTTGGAAAGAGTACAAGAATATTTAAATAAGACTGATACCTGTTCCCTGAATTGAGTATTTTACCTGAGCTGGGGATTGCAGACACTTGGGTTTCTTCCATTAGGATGAATGGCTGACAGTGCACACAAATATGAAGTAATTCCAGCAGAACCTGGGAGGTGCCTGAACTTTTGCTGCAGAAATTGTCCTGATTTCTCTTTACTTCCTTGTACCAGGCTTCCTTGTATTTTAGAGTTTCTGACCTGTGTTGTAATTTGTTAGGCAGGTTTTATGCTCAGACTTGCAAAAGAAATGAGAGTTGAGTTGACTAACTGCAGTGTGGTAGTTCAGTGTAACAAATGTAGAGGCAGTAGGAACATGGCCAGACTGCATTGCCAGTGTAACCAGGAACCCATTTTTATTTCCATCAGAAAAGCTACATGTTCTAATAAATTGATAAAGTTACAGCCAGAGCAACCTTCCCAAATAGTACAGCCAACTCTTAGACAAATATTACAAATATATTGTAATGTGCAGCATTGTAGGGTATTTGTTATGGTTGTGCTGTTTGCAGTGTCTGAATACAATGAGAGTGCAAACTGTACAAAACTTCTGTCAGAGATTCTGATAAAGATCCAGTACATCTTTCCCAATGGGACATAAATTTGGTGTTGTCATATTACTTTGGCATATTTCCCAAGGCAGACCAGTGAAATAAAGACATCAAAGACTTTCTAAATATGGCAGCTTAAACTTTGCTGTAATTACAAAGTTCTGAAAGTAACTGAGCCATGGAATTGGGATTTCTCTGATGTGGTGCAGGCTAAAGTGTCAGGCTTCCTCTCTTTTTCATACAAACTGAAAATAAAATTTCCTTTCTTCTCCAAAATATTAAATACAAAATAAGTGCATCTTCTAAAAGCTAGGTCAGTAGAGCTGAGCCTTGTTTTCCCATCTTTATCACCATCCAGAAGCAAGGGTCATTACTTGGTTTCTCTTGAGGGCAGATTTATAAAGCTCTTTGGTTATGTGTGGTTTCTCATTACCTGTATGAAATCAAATACTGTTTTAGATGAAAGTGTGTGCAGGAGACTCAGAAGCAACGAAGCAGTGCCATTACACATACAAACAGTGTTCAAGGGTTAAAGTTTCAGTTAAAGGTTTTGTGTGTTTATTTACATTTCTGCTCCTTTTAAGAGACTTGTGGAACTTCTGAAATCGAATTTAAGTGATGTGTTTGAATGCAGCAGTCTGAAAGCAGGAGTGGTTTTTATTTCCCGGCTTTTAGCTATACAAAAAGAATTCTCTGCTGAAATTCAGTAAGAAAAATGTTGCTTTTTATCTGACCATTTTTAAGTTCTCTGAATGAGTCTTCAACAGGAGATAATCTTGTGTTAGAAGTGGGTTTGTCTGTAGATTTGTGAAGGAAGCTGAGCATCCAGACTTCCTTGTTGCTGGTAGGAGCTGCTTATGTCAAAGGACATTCAAGTAGCCTGTTTCCTTCAGCAGCAGTGCCCTTCTCAGGACTTCTCAGAACTTCCATAGTTGGGTAAGAAACAATATTTGTCTGTTCCTGTGCACCAAAGAAACACGTGTCTGCGTGTGGTTTTTTTCAGCTGTGAAAGAATCTTTGCCTACAGACCTTCAAACAAGAAAAGAGAGAGATGTTTTAAATGAACCTCGACAGAAGTTGCGAATATTTTACCAGGTATTGGAAATAATCATTAAAGGGAAAAACTAGAATCTAAATACTGTGTAGAATTAAATTGTTTGCTTGGGAGCTGGGTGGAAATTTCCATTTTCCCTTTTCGTGGTTGCCTTAAAGAATCTGATTCACAGACTGAAAGCCTTTCCACAGATTCCTCTTTACACAAGTATTCTAGAAAACTAATCTTGGGGGCACATCTGATGTTCTGAAAGACAAAGGACATTCCTTGTTAGACTTCTGGAGGGGGACAGGTGGGTCTCCAATGGGAAAAAAAAATTCTTGAAATACCAGTGTTTCAGAACACTGAACTCATACAGTGTTCCCAAGATCTAACTACTGCTGTGGAGTTCTCCTGTAACCATGTCCAGCTTGGTTTTGGGGGTTGGAAGTTAATGAATGAAACTCATTTGGTGCTAATTCTGCTCTGCCTGTTCCTTTGTTTGCACCAGTTCCTTTACAACAACAACACGAGGCAGCAGACCGAGGCCCGCGATGACTTGCACTGCCCCTGGTGCACACTGAACTGCCGGAAACTCTATAGTTTACTCAAACATCTTAAACTCTGCCACAGCAGATTCATCTTTAATTATGTTGTAAGTAACCATTTTGTAGTTCAGCACTATGAAACTTAGTACAGTCTGTCACAGATACTACACATGCAGGGATTCTGTTTCCAGCTTAGTAAGTTGTAGAGCTGTATCTACAGGTTAGAAACTGCTTTCTGTGTCTTGCAGGGAGGGGAAATATTGTGGGTTTGATTTTCTTTCTTTTTTTATTTGAAATATATATATGTTAAATAATGTTGACCACTGGAGGCTGAATTCTAAATGTAGCTACTGTTTTTGCATCACTGTGTTCTTTGATGAAGAAAGCAATATAATTGTATTTGGTTGCAAGTCTCTTGAAGCTCTAGGAAATTCAGAAATGTTCTTGCTAGCAATCTTTTGTTGATACCTGGATTAATTTTATAATTAGTTTTGAGTGGTTTTATACTAAACAGTAAAATAGTACAGAGCAAGGAAACTTGAGTGTAATTTGCTTCTAGAGGTTAAAAATTATTTGGGTGTTGTGAAAGGAAACTTACAGCTGTATCAGGTTATTGAGAGGTGATATTTAAGGTATTCAGAATTTAAAGGTTACTTGTTTAAACCTCTTGATGTATTGTCATTACTGTTTGCTGAGTATTTGCAACTGTGCTGCAGTATCATCCCAAAGGTGCTCGGATAGACGTGTCCATCAATGAGTGCTACGATGGCTCGTACGCAGGGAACCCCCAGGACATCCATCGCCAGCCCGGCTTCGCCTTCAGCCGCAACGGGCCCGTCAAAAGAACTCCAATCACACACATCCTGGTGTGCAGGTAGGAGCTGCTCACAGAATCAGCTAGGCTGGAAAAGACCTTGGAGATCAAGTCCAGCCTATGACCTCACCACCTCAGCAACTAATCCGTAGCACTGTGTGCCACATCCAGTCTTTTTTAAACACTTCCAGGGCTGGTGACTCCACCACTTCTCTGGGCAGCCCATTCCAATGGCCAGCTCTTCCTGTAAAAAAATGTTTGGCCTATAAACCAGATTTGTGATACCTGGGGATTTGTGAATGTGCAGGTGCAAATACACAGTGCTAAATGTCACTATTATGACTAAATAAAATGTAACTGAAGGAGGATAATATCACCCATGATTTTTCTGTATCTTTCCAGTTGAGATATCTATTCATAACAATGTAGCTCTCTTTAACTGCCGTACCCTAAAACTTCCCCAGAAGGTGAAATTGGAGGGTTAGATCAGGAGCTCTTGGGCTTTTAATGGGGATTGTTTCATTGTTGGAGATTTCCCCCCTCCCAACATTTTTGCAAGGTAGAGCTTAAAATAATTGGTAGAAGTCAGTGGCAGTTGTCAGTACTTGCACGTGTGATGTGCTGGTGACAGCAGTGACTTCTCCTTTGGCAGGCCAAAGCGCACGAAAGCGAGCATGTCCGAGTTCCTGGAGTCGGAGGACGGAGAGGTGGAGCAGCAGCGGACGTACAGCAGCGGCCACAACCGCCTCTACTTCCACAGCGACACCTGCCTGCCCCTCCGCCCCCAGGAGATGGAGGTGGACAGTGAGGATGAGAAGGACCCGGAATGGCTTCGGGAGAAAACCATTACTGTAAGTATTCCATTTGTACAAAGGTATTTTAAGCGGATTGTGCTTTTCAAAAGATGATCTGCAGTTGTTTTAGGAAACAGTTGGGCATACGTTGTGAAAATCCTGCATTTTGGGAGCAGAGATTTTTGCTGAACTACTGTTGATGGAAATTCCTGGAATCAAAGTTTGTTTCTTCATGTATGCGTTCAGTTTGCAGAGTTAGTTCAGTCCCCCTGTGTTCGAACAAGTTTTTGTTGTTTGTGGCTGATTTTCTCCTTCAAAGAGGAGATGCTGGAATCAGGAGCACAGCTTGGGCTGTATGTAATAAGAATATTATTTATCATCAAAAGTCTACATCAAATGACATTTTTTTAACTTACTTGACTGCTGAGCCTGAATTTTCTCTATATATTTTTGAGTGTAAGTTGAATTTTGGGTATGCTCTCACTGCTTGGCAGCAGATACGCAGTTCTGATGGCTGTGTTTGTTTCTTTTCCTGTTCTTCCTCCCAATCTCCAGCAAATTGAAGAATTTTCTGATGTTAACGAAGGAGAGAAGGAAGTGATGAAATTATGGAATCTTCATGTTATGAAGCACGGGTATGTAACTGTGCTTAGTTTTGATACAAATAAATTATAGTATAGATTTGGTTGATCATTTTGCATTGTAATTCACTAAATACTTAAAATTCAGTTGGCTCAGTTGTTGAGGAAAGAGTCATTAAAGGATAATTTGTAATAAGCTTTTGACAGTTTAAGCTTTCAAAGAAGTTGTTCCTAGTAGTGTTTGGGCTTTGAAAAGAAAAAATACTGGACTGTGTAATAGCTGCTCTCTGCAGTTACTTTGATAAATCATGTTGTAGAATATCTTTTTGTTTTTGAAAGTGCTCTGCTTGCATAATGATGGCTTTCTTATTTGACAGGTTTATTGCTGACAATCAAATGAATCATGCCTGTATGCTGTTTGTTGAAAATTATGGACAAAAAATCATTAAGAAGAACTTGTGTCGAAACTTTATGCTCCACCTGGTCAGCATGCATGACTTTAACCTCATCAGCATCATGTCCATAGACAAAGCTGTGGCCAGGCTCCGAGAGATGCAGCAGAAGTTGGAGAAAGGAGAATCGGCGTCCCCGACGGACGAGGAATCTTCCGAGGAACAAAGTGGGACAGCAAATGGATACAGTGAAAATACCATGAGAGAGAGGATTTCAGAAGTGGAAAGCATCTCAGGTGTCACGAAACAGAGCAAGAAGCAGAAGCTCTGAAGTCAAAAGTCAGTTGTCATTCAACGGACAAGCATTGAAGTGACATTCTAGGGTGCATGAGCTCTATAAAGAATTACACACAGAAATACAGAAATTCCAAACAGGCACTGCTGGATGGAAATAAATGATTTCAACAAGGATATTGTTTAAACAGGGTTTTTATTCAGTTACTTATGCAAGTACTACATGTATATTGGTTTTGGTGATGTAATGACAATATTCTAAGAGTTTGAGCATGAAGAGCAATATAAAAATCTTTTTGTAATTTTAGTAATTAGTGTCTTAAGAACTTTCTGGAATTTACATAATTTAAGTATATGTAAAACCGTTTTTTATATTAAGATTTTTGCATCTGTATCTGGCTGTTTTTCCTGCCATGAAGTTGTGAAACATTAGGGAAAGGGGATTGGGATACAGTTTCTGCTTTTCTTATTTAGAAATCCTCCAGTTAGCTTTTTGTGAAAATAATGTCTGACTATTTACAGTTTAACCTTGATCCTTGTATTTGAAATCATTTATCAATTGATCATAAATTACAAATCAATTTTTTTTACACTAAAAATTATCAAAGTTGGCGAACTTAGCACTTCCTTTGTCTTGTGCCTGTTTGGAAAGATCTTGACTTTTCACGTTCCAGACACAGTGAAGTACCACCTTGGCTTTTTGAGGTTTAACCAGCAGTTTGGGTTTTGTGGATAATTCTGATGTATTGATCGCCCAGTGTACCATTTTAAACTTGAACATTTAGCTCCTTTATATTTTTCTTACACATTTACACAGCTACAGAGAGGGTTTGGGTGCAGCCCCTCGTGCCCGGGGCCGCCCACCCTGGGGTGCCGTGCTCAGGCCGGAGCCTCGTGTCCGTCTGCGGGCGCCGCGTCGCCAACTTCCCGCCTCAGCACAGACTGCAAGGCCAGGCCTGGTTTAGCTTTGGCTTTCGAGATGCCACTCTTGAGGGAAAAATGCACTGTAAAATTGGACCAGAAAATGTGTTGCACTTCTTATGTAAGTATTCTGTGATGTATTGTATTCAATACAGATACTAAGATGCTGACTAAACTATATTTGAGCAGTTTTGCACTGCTGTTAACACATTTTATGCATACGTTTACAGATTTTTTCCAATGGAAAGTGGTTTCACTACTGGTACAGTATCAGCACCGAAGGGTTTTATTCCAGCAAGCACTGTGGTTGAGTGACATCACCTCAATTTTTTATTATCCTTAAACTATTTCATTTTTCATATTCTTTATTTATAAAGGAACAATGCTGCTGTAAATACAGGTATTTTTTGTTTTTTATTTCATTCCATCACCATGAGATGCAGTTCCCTATTTGTTGAAGGGGTATATAAGCTTTCTAATGGTGTCTTCAGAAATTTATAAAATGTAAATACTGATTTTGATGGTCCTTAAGATGTGTTTAACTGTGAGACTATTTAACTAATGGTGTGGATGTGATTTGTCATCCAGTATTAAGTTCTTAGTCACTGATTTTGTGTACAAAATAGGAAAGAGGGAAACTGCAGCTTTTCATTACAAACTCCTTGAATTGCCAGCTCTCTTGAGTTTTAGCAAACTCTAATTATGCCTCTGGATAGTACATCATGCATTTCTCTCTGGCTTTAATTTGCTAAAGCTGTGCACATATGTAAAAAAATAGATTATTTTAGGGGAGATGTAGTTCTAGAATTATTGCTTATGTCATTTCTTAAGCAGTTATGCTCTTAATGCTTAAAAGAAGGCTAGCATTGTTTGCACAAAAAGTTGGTGATCCCCCCAAAAATAGTAATGAAATTACTTCTGTTCAGTAAACTTTGTATGTCATGTCAATTTATAATAAAAGCTGAAAAAATCCCCTTGTTTTCTATTTATAAAGATGCCTTTTCTATTTGTACCTTTGAAGATGCCATGTAAGCTGGTCAAAAAGAATTTGAACGGTACAGTAGATGTAAAAACAAAAGAAACCCCCCCCAAAAAAAGAAACAACCCCAAAACAAGTTCAGCTGTTTAAATGAACCATTGTTTTTCATTAAATGTTTTATTTGAAATCAGCTTTTGTACATGAAGTTCAGTAATACCAGTCTGCCATGATGGGTGTCCAGCCACTCCATGTGCAGACACCCCAAGCAGCACCTCTGTAAACTCTCTTCTGCATGGCTTAGTTTGGATGTGTTCTTCTTTGCCAGATTGTTAGAGTTCTATTTAAGGTATCTCCATAAATTTCCAGGGATTTAGCCAGATTATAATAACTTCCATTCTCATTTCTTGGGTAGGACTTGATTACCTGAGATGGGTTTAAGTTGTGCTTTACTGTGCAGAACTGTAATTTTTAGAAGTGCAAATGAAACATCGCTTGTGTTGTCAGTTACAGAACTAAGATTTGCATAGTTTTTACATGCAATAGTCCATTTTTCAGAAATTTTACAGAGTATTTGGCTTATATGGAGTGAAGTTTAAATAAGTGTCAGTTTAAATCCTGTTTCTCTGGGACTGCAGAGGATGGATGTTCCAGCTACTGTGGGACGAGGCAGGAGTTGGATTGCTTGGCCAAGTAGTGACTGTGGAATGGCAGACACTGGAAAGCTTTTTCCATCTTAGGATTCAGATCCTGAAATGCAGGTTGTGCCAGCTGGGCTCTGCAGCCTGGACCTCAGGCTGCTTTGGGCAGTGTGTTCTTGTCTCTAGCATTGGGTTCTCCTGATCTGGCCTTCAGTGTGCTCATGGCAGGTTTTCATGATGTTTGGTACTTGGTAATCACAACAGGTTTGTGAACCCCAACCTAATAAGATTTGAATTTTTAATTCAGTGCATTAAATACTATATTCAGAAGTGGTAGATGAATTGTTAACCTTCAGGGTACATTGCTTGGAATGTGTCTTGAATGTAACTCTTGAATTTTGAGGGGTGGGGCAAAGATTCACTGCCTGGAATGAAGCAGTTGCCCATGAGTTGAACTGTTCTGATTATTCATCTAATGAACAAAACAAAACTTCCAAACCAGAAATTTGATTTTACCTTTGGGAATACAGGAGGCATTCTGTGAGGGCAATTTTGACAGTGTTGTTCCAAGTTAAATATTTCTTAATTCACAGAAGTCTGGTGCCATCATCAGTGAGTGGAGGTGTTCCCTGCTACAAATCTGACTGTGGTTTCACATCCAAGAAAACAGGCTTTGGAGTAGGTAAGTCCTCCCCTGACTCTGACCTGCAGTTTTTAGGCTGTTCAATTTGAGAGTGAAGCTGCAGCTCTGGAGGAGAAACACTTGGCATCTTGTCATGAAGAAAGCTCATGTGAATGGAGCATTTATGAGAGCAAGCTGCCAAGTCAGCAACTTCACTTACTGGTTTCACAAGCTGTTTTTCCTTTAAAAGAGACCACAGAACTGGAACAGGCTCCAGGTAAAGCAGAACTAAGGGAATGAAGTAAAGCTGTGTGTTAGTCCAACAGGGACTTTATTTGAAGGTGATTAAATACCTCTGCTGCTGGCCAAAAACTACAGATGTGTAAGAGCTGCACCACAGAATGCACCAGTAAGAGATGGGAACAGTAAAATGGAGAGAGACAAATCAGCTGGGATGCAATGTTGAGGGAGGGTAGCTCATAGGTGCTGTAACAAATTTTACTAAAAGAAAGGAAAAATATTCTTTTAAGAGATGTCAGTTAAAATTTAGACATAAAGGTAAGTGCACAGGTGGGAAACCTGGAAATAAATTGTTCGGGACTTCTGAGGGACAGAAGATTAAATAAATAGGAAAAAAATGGAGAGAAGCTCTTAAAGATGGCTGCAATGTTCTAGAAAACATATCCTGTTAGAATGCTATGGTGCTCAGCTTTATGCCTCATTAAATAATTTTCTAGACCATACACAGTTTAGAGGGATAAAACTTTTATTTAAAAAAATTCAAATTTCTCTTGACACAAGTCTTAGTTGAGGTAAGTTAATGTACTAGCTTAGGAAAACAACTTTCAGGACTGGGTTTCATAAGCCATTAACACTCTGTTGCTTGCAGGGCTCCAAGAGCTAGAGGTGCAAATTGTAAAGGAAGTGTCAAGTTTTCCATCCAGCTGACCTCTGCTGCGGAAGAACGGAATTTACACCTTTTAGTTCAAGCCTCTTCCGCTTCTTTGCATCCTTTGTTCCTTTAGTGCTCGGGTCTCTTGCCCTGAGACTCTTCACTCCTCCTCTGTTCACAAGGTGCAGCTCCAGGAGGTGGCTCAAAGTACCTCATTGGCAATTTGGACAGCGAGGCTTGTGCCAAGTTCAAATAAAAAACAAAACCACCACACTAACACCAAAAGAACCATTGGCAAACTGCCCTTGTTCAACACACAGCTAAAGCCTGAAGGCACAAAAGCTTCTCTTGCCCTCTCCAGGGCAGCAGTAGGGGCCTCTCATGGCCCTTCACAGTCATCTTCAGCTGCTTTTATGTGTATTCTGAACAACCTGACACAGCATTACCACCTCTGGAAGTACCTGAATTCAAGGTTTAAGCTTTATTTTCTAATATGTAAGTAAATATCCTGAAGAATCTATAGTCTGACCAGCCCCTCCAAAAGCAGATGAAAAGGTACCTGACCCACTGGTACCTCAGAAGTGTGGATATTCACAATTTTACTTTCCATATGGTAGAAGTACTAAGTTACAACTAGTACCTGATACCTGAAGTGTGTAAGTAGAACTGCCAGCACTACTACATGGAGCAAGATTTAAGTCAGCTGCTGTCTGGAGTGCCTGCCCAAGCCTCTAAGCAGGACTGACACTTTCATCTACTGAACCTTTATGTAAAAGGACTGAAAACACTCTTCACAGGAGAACTGAAGTTACATTGAAAGCACAGGATATGCCAGTATTCTCTTTTCCCTAACACTGCACTGGTGAAGCTTGAAAAGCTCAGAGTACTGCAGGCCCTTTGTTGCCCACAGTGGATATCTGACCTGCAGCAGCTCAGCCTTCCTCACTTCATGTCTTCCAGCCAATTCCACCCTAACTGCCGTGTGCAGCTTGTCTGCACTCATCTAAATGCACACTTTTTTTTCTCCTGTAAATGTATAAATACCAACAGCCATTCTCTCCTTGTCTGAAATTCTTGTACCCCTGCTACAGCTGCTTGGGGAAAAATTCAGGCAGGATGGCTGATCTTTTTGTACTGACAGTGTGAGTATGGACAATGTTAATTAATTGTAAAATAAGCCTTTATGCTTTAAGCTTATTATGGTAGCATAGAGGGCTAACGTAGCACATTGCCACTGAAGGAAAGGCAGTATGATTGTCTAGGCTTTATAAAAATAGTGCTACTCTAGCATGATAAAATATATTTAATTTGAATTGAACTTGAGGTAAGAAGCCCATCAGTGAATGTTACTTTTAAATATTCCTTAAATCCAGTAGCACTGCAATCTTTTGACCAGGAATGGGCTCTCTTTTGAGACTGAGCCTATCCAGCTTAGTTGCTCCTTAGAGGAAAAATGTGTAACTTTACGTAAGTTCTAAATTCCAAGTCATTTAATTCACACTATTATTTATCCCATCCTACTCTATGGAGGAGACAGCTTAATTGCCACAATCTTTTCAATTCTCACTGCCCCAGGTTAAATCTGTGAAGGCAGGGCCTGCCTGAAGCCCACCCAAAGCCCATCTCCCTTACTCCAGGTGGAGCTCCAGCAGCAGCTGCAGTCTGTCTGCATCGAGCCATGCACCTGCCCAGTGTCCCCAGGCAGAATTTGGGATGGCCAGGAATCCTGCACATCACAACAGCACTTGTGTTGGCAGACAGTAAGAGCAGGTTGTCTCTGAGGAATCACAGCTGCCAATCCACAGGGTGAGCTCAGGTACCACATCACTGAGACTTGCTCTGACACAGGCTGTGTGTGAATTGTAACCAGCAAGATGTTCAGAGAGGCTCCATATTCCAAGTGTCAACACAGAAAACAGCTCAAGAAGTACGAAAATAAGGCACTTAAGTGAGACAGTAACAGGCTGGCTCCCTCTGAGCCCCAGGCTGGCTCAGAGCTCCCTGCTGCAGGGGATGAGCGGTACCGTGCGCGGGGGAGCGCTGGCTGGGCAGCCCCGCTGCCCACGCAGACTCCTAAGGCAGCATCGTGCACAAGGAAGCACAGCAGGACCTCGCTGCTCTAAATACTGTGCTCTGAGTGGTAGAAATACAGCTTTGGTCCATTACCACCCCTCAAACACTTACTTCACAGAGCAGCAGCTTTAAGCAAAGTTAATTCTACACAACATGCGTACCCTGAGAGGAGTACAATGAAATACTGACAAAAATCAAGTCTAGAGTTAAAAAAGGAAAGGTCTGATGGACTGCTTAAATTAATTTGCCTACACAAATGCTTGTTTCTAGCTTTGTCCGGAGTAACAAATCCAATGTTTCACAATTATTGTTTAAATGAATCCAGTACGAAGTACAATATAGTGGAGTTCAAGTACTATAAAGACAGGGGTTTGTTACCAGATTGTTGTCAAACAGCTGGAAAGTCAGCTTTTAACATTACACTTTACAGCAAGAACAAAAAATCCCTTTACTCACTGCTAAAAGACCAAAACCTTCCAGCCTGGGTATGAAAATGAACATCCAAAATACAAAGAGCCACAGCACTGATCAAGTACCCAGTCAAAGACCACTTCTCTGTTGTTAGAGCTGATGGTTACTCGAAGCTTGAAGTTTCCTCCCTCGTTGCTGCAGGGTCCCAACTGCACAACTTCCATGTCAAATGTCACAGTCGAGCCAGAAGTAACAGCAGGCAACTGGTTTGTCATCTCTTTTCCATTTACAAATACTGCCCCTGAAACAGTCAGCAGATCTAACAATATTTCTCATTTTCTGTACATGCTAACATGCAAGACCACATCTATTTTTTGCAAGCAAACAGGGAAGTAACCCTGCTACATTTCTCTTGTCACGTGGAACAGGCTGCAATAACTGTGAGCAGGAAGAGGAGATCTGTGATCTCACCAAGGATTTTTAACTGCACAAGCAGCACATACATGAAAGTTGCTCATATATAATGCAGGGATCTAAAGAGCCAGAGGCTTCCTTTTTTGGGAAGGAAAATCCTGCGTGTATCAGGAATAGTGTGGCCAGCAGGACTAGGGAGGTGATCCTTCCCCTGTACCTGGCACTGGTGAGGGCACTCCTGGAGTGCTGTGCCCAGCTCTGGCCCCTCAGTTTGGGAAGGACTTTGGGACACTCAAGCGTGTCCAGAGGAGGCAACGAGGCTGGAGAGGCGCTGGGAACATAAATGCTGTCAGGAATGGCTGAGGGAGCTGGGGGTGCTCAGCCTGGAGAAAAGGAGACTCAGGGGTGCCCTCATCACTCTACAACTCCCTGAAAGGTGGCTGTGGCCACGTAGGGTTGGTCTCTTTCCCCAGGCAGCACTGACACAGAACCAGAGGACACAGTCTGAAGCTGTGCCAAGGGAAATACAGGTTGGATATTAGGAAAAAGTTTTTTATGGAAAGGATGATAAAGTTCTGGAATGGCTGCCCGGGGAGGTGGTGCAGTCCCCATCCCCGGGTGTGTCTAACAAAGCCTGGATATGGCACTGGGGGCCAGGGTTCAGTTGAGGTGCTGGGGCTGGGTTGGACTCAATGATCTTTAAAGTCTCTTCCAAGCTGGTGACTGTGTGAACTGTGTGGCTCAGACTCACCGTTGGTGCTGATGCACACGGCCTTGTCCCGCTGCAGGGAGTCGTCGCCGTTGCGCTGCTCCACGCACACTCCCAGGCTGTCCCGGCGGTCTGGCTGCCCCACGGTCTCAATCCTAACAAGCAAAATGTTAAGTCCAAACCTGAAGCTTTAAACCAAAACATACCATGAAATCCAGACAGTCACTCCAGACCCCTGTACTGTGCTCCAGGGCTCTCAACAAATTCACCCAAACTTTTGGGGAGATCCCTGGTGAATGACAAAATTCCTACCAGCTTTCCCAAGAGCTCCACTGAGCAATACTCTATTAATCTGAACAAAATATGAAGCAAACCTTTGCTTCCTGCAAACTTCCAGTGTTATTTAATATTTACTATTTAATTCTCCACTGTCATAGCTTAGAAATTACCTTTCAAAATTATTTCCAGCTGTCTGAAGCATACAATATGCTCAGCTGGACCATCAGCTATACCACACTACTGGTCAGTATCATGTATTATGGCAAGATAGTTGTAGCTTCAGCAGGGATTTAATAAGCATGACTGAAATAGGTTTTATTGACCCTGGCATATTCTGCTGTAATGGGATGAGGATGGGGTGTTGCTCTGGGGGTGTATTTGGTTTGGGCTTTTGTAATAAATCAGCCTGGTGCAAACCAAGCAATGCCTAGAAGAGCATTTAGATGTCTGGCCTCTGCTCAGCTGTATTTAGAGTTTTAGTCTGGGGAAAGAATCTCTGAAGAAAATGCAAACAAGTTGTGCAAATGAGCAGGGACTCAGTTCCCTGTGGGCCCCAGCAGAGGAGTGAGTCTGCACAATTCGTACACTGAAGGGCTGTTCTGGACTTGAGTCCTTTCTCATGTACTGCCACCTCTCAAAGGTGCTAAATCCTACTTTACAGAGAGCCTGAGTGACTCAGGAAATTCAGATGGTCCTTTCTAAAAAGTAAAGCAGTTGTCGTTTTCATTGTAGCTCGAGAGAAAGAACAGACTGATCTGTGGTTGCTGGCAAACAAAGGAAAACTACAGCAAAACTTTCAAAAAAAAGCAATTAAATGGGACAGTGGACTGGCACACAATGGGTTAACTGTTGAGAGGCAAAGATAAAATTGGAACCATGTTTTACTTTTGCACTCCATTAGGTTTTTCAGTCCCCTGGGAATGCCACTAAGAGAGCAATAGCCTTGCACTGTAAAGCAAAGGGAAAATGACTGCTTGAATCTCCAAGAAGCTTTTTCTTTGGAAGGGATCCACCATCTTTTCCCAAAGCAACTCTAAAGGAGACTTCAAATTCCTTTTGGTGCACAACAAAAACGCTGCACAACACCACCTTGTCTCTGCCACTGCAGCCCAGACACTGCAGCTGGTGAAGCCCCAGCAGTTTCCATTTGCCTCAGGGCACAGAGAGGTCCATCCATGGGGCATCACGGGCACTGCCTCAGCTGTCAGCAGAGCTGAGCTGGGCTCCTGACAAGCTGTGACCACCACAGGGCATCTGCTGGGTGAGCCCAAATCACTGTGTGCCTGGCCATAAGGACTGTGGCTCCCCACAGCAAAGAAAGCTTTAGAGATGAAGAGCAGGTCACTGAGGAGAGATGTTCCCTTCCCTAAGGGCAGCTTCCTGGAGGCTGCAAGGCAAGGAGGAGACTGGACCTAAAGCAGTGATGTTTTCCTACAGCTTGGCCAAATGCTTCACCTCAGGACAACTGCCACAGTTTATCTTTAAAATGTAGATACAGAGCACTGTGTTTATCACAACTTCACTGCTCACTGACAAGCTGTTCCTGGGTCCTGAAAACAGGGAACACAGAGCTGCTTGAGAATAATAACTTGTGTTCCAACAGCTGCAGGAAGTCAAACACCAAGTACTACATCTCCCAGCCCAAGAAAATGTCTCACTCTTCCAAACAAGAAGCTACTCTTGGACCTTGGAAGAAGAACAAAACCAATTTTTGAGGTTGTCTTCTGTCTCAAGATTCGTGTCACGATAGTTCTTGTGGACACGTGCCTGTTTGAGCTCTGCCATCCTGAAACAATCTCCTCTTGGAGAGAAGTCCATAACCAAAATGTGAAGCAAAACATTTTCATATGCTACCAATAAAAAATGATAAAAAGCACTGGACTGAGAGAGAACCAAGGGAAACCTCAAAGTTCTGCCTTTAATTTCACAGGCACTGCTGAGCCAAGAGAAGTTAAATCTAGCAACAGATTTCAAATGAAAGCTTTAGATCTTTTTATCCATCTCAAGCAGGGCAACTGAACACATCTTCACTCAACAACCATCTAAAGTTAACATAATCCATTATCAGGAAGGGATAAATGAAACACCGTGGAATAAGTCATGAAAGTGTCATGAACAGCCCTTTTCAATTGTCAGTGGGGGCTGCCTGCTGTACAGCAAGTAGTTTTATTTAACCAGGGAAAAGATTAAACAAAGCTTCAGTCTCTGAGGTCTGTAATCACAACTGACATACCCACAAGGACATTCCTCATACCCTGTTAAACAGCATCATCTCAGGGATAGGATGACAGGCAGCAAAGCTGCCAAGGTTTTTAATCATGTTCTGTGTCAAATGGAAAGCTTGAAATTCACAAGATCCCTTCACTCTGGATCTTCTAATGCCAGTTTCAAGCAGTAGTCTGACCAGCACTAATTATCTCAAATGTTAAAGGCATTGTTGCCAGACTGTCATCCCAACAGCACATCAGTGTTTTCATGTCCAAAGTCTTCAGAGCCAGTGATTAGTCTGGGAAGGAAAGCACCCCTGACCCAAGGTTAAAAGGAACTAGAGGCAAAGCTCCACTGACTTCAGCCAGTAACAGCTGCTAGAAAACATCAGGAAGTTCAACATTCCACAGATCTGCTCAGCATGAGCTATATTTTACCATCCCTCAGGAGTTCACTTACTTTTATATAAGTGCAGGTCCTACAAAAACATCAGGTGTTTTCCTACAAAGCCAGGAAGCAGAACTAAAGGAAGGTCAGAGGTCACATAGAGGCACTACCTTGACTGGAGCTGAGCTGATTTACAACTCAAACATGCCTCGGGTTTACACACAACTCAGATGTGACACCAGCCACCCAAAAAGGACTTGCCTGAATGTTAATGTCTGCCCACAGAAATAAGTGGGAGCTTTGGAGTAGAGCACACCGCACGACTGAGAATCGTTCCGCAGTGCTATGTTTCTTCGGCTGCTCAAGCTGTAACCCTCCAGACCAGTTGTCCATTCTTCAAAGAAAACAAACAAAAAGCAAGAAAATTGTGAACCTCAACTTGGTCCTGTTTGTGCAAAATCAAGCCAGTCCCAATGTCTACTCAGTCCACCTCATGCAGCTTAAGCTATGTTAAAAACAGGGGCCGGTTTTGCCTTTTTCTTATGGAGAGATTTGTTTTTCAAATAAATTGTAATTACAAAAAGTATTTTCCAGCTCAGAGTTCACCAGGAGTTCACTCTTTGCTACAATCCCTGCCAAGTCTTATTGTAAGAAAAGGAAAGCCTTCATTACCCACTGCGCTTAGAAATTTGTAAGCGAAGAGAAAATTTAAGTTTTCCTCTCTCCAAGATAAGAGCTTGTTATGAGCTGCAGGTCATCACAAATCCTTATGTTGTGGTGAGGGAGAAGAAAAAATAATGCTTTTCTTCTGGCTCACATGCTTTCCAAGGCTAAGGAAGCAGCGAGCCACCTGCGAAAGGTTCACCGAGTGTCCCTCAGCCGAGGAAGCCAAGAATACATTGTGGGACAGAGGGACAGCTCACAACACGCCACACAGAGCCCCCAGGGGCAGGGACAGCCCGTCCCACAGCAGCAGCTCCATCCCTGGGGGCGAGGCCGGGCAGTACCGTGGGGCACCAGCGAGGTGCGGCCGATCTGGGGCACGCTCCAGGGGCTCCACTCCTGCCGCCCGTCCCCGCGCGCGCACACGCGGAACTGGTAATCCACGTGCGGGTCCAGGTGCAGCACCATGAACTCCGGCTCCGAGCCCACGTACACGTCCTCAAAGGGGCTGGCGGGGCTCTTGCGGCACTGCAGCCGGTAGTCCTGGGCCGTGAAGTCCTCGTCCACCTGCAGAAACGTTCACCGCGTCAGAAAGGAGCCTCCGGTTCCCCTCCCCTCTGCGGGGCACGCAGCGCTGCAGGAGAGCAGACTCACGAGGGACCTCGGAGCAGAAAATGTGCCTTGTGGAAAGTGACAGCACTGTCTGAACCAACAGATGTATCAGAATTATTTTATTAGTTAGAAAATATCTACAGAAGAAGAAACATTGAACAGAAGGCTGTTCATTCTAGCAGAGATATAAAAAGATCCTTCAGCCAAAAAGCTGAAAACAACTTTGCAGAAGAAATTCTGTGCCAGTTTTTAACAGCAAGGGAAAATTAGTGCTGTCCTTCATAAACTGTTCCAGGGAATGATTTCCAGTTCTTTGATATCTCTGAGTCAAAAGATATTTAGACACACCCCCTCAAAAAAACCCCTCCATTATCCCCCAGGCACAACCAAATTCAGGCAAATCCTGTACGGCACAGAAGATGAGACCCCACGTGAGAGCAGTGCCTATGGTTTAACAACCTGAGTCCACATCCTTCAGGGTGGCCAGCGATCAGTGGCTGTTGCTAGAACAACAAAGGTTTGCTTGATGCTGCCAAGGAGCAGAGAGCTGTCCAACAACAACTAAACCACATCAGACCACAGCAGTGGTTTTTGTGTGTTGAAGAGAAAGGGTACTGGAGTAGCTAATATAATAATATTTTCTTTTTCTACCCACTGCATCTCCCTAGGAACACAAATGTGTTTAGGGGTAAAAGCATAACAGAGCAGGTCCAGCCTCATCCTGGGGCTGCTAAATCAAGTGTCACTGCAGGCAGACACAAACCCCAGCACCAGCCACACACCATCACTGCGCTACCTTGTCTTTAAATGACACACTTACAAAAAAAACCTCTTCTCAAGTTCTTAACTCTGCACTGGAGTGGACTAGTCCTTGGAAGGCAGTAGACAGTTCAGCAAGAAAGTGGATTGTTTGGGTATTTTTTAGAAAAAACTCAAGTCTAAAGGAATTTCATCCAGGATATTTTACCTACCTTACACCATCTGACTAAAATACCTCCAGGCTTTTCCACAAACTCCTCCAGCTGTACAGGTGGGCGGGATGCCACAGTTCCATGTCTGAATATTTGATTTTTCAATATAGTAAGGAGGCAGTCATCCAGCTGGGCAGATAAACAAGGCACATCAACCAAGGAGGGCACTTCTGGTAAGCTGAGAAAGGAAAGTTTGCTGTAATGAGAGGGGCCAGCTTCCACAAATTCCTATTTCATCCATACACTTGAATCTGTGCAGATTTGCAAAGAGAGAACAGCTGCAGAAATTGGCACGTGCACTCCAAACTTAAAAGACTCAGCAAACATTGTGTTTCAGCCCTAAGCAGACTGTTTGTCAGCAAATACTCTGAAACACAGGCTGTTCTGCAAGCAGTGGCTTCATCCTTCACAAATAAACAGCATATATTTCCACAGGACATATGGAGGGTGAAAACCCCCTCCATTCTGTGAGTGCCAGCCCCAAAGAAAGTCTGAGTAACAAACAGGACAGCAGCACCTCAAATTAATTTTTTGAGGCAATGGAGCAGAAAGCTTTTGTTTCAAAGGAGGAAAGATCCCCTGAAAATAAGGGCACAAGTGCCACTGCCTCAAACCACCTCAGAATGTTGGTGTCTTACCTATCTAGCTGAATATGTAAAGCTTTTTTTGTAAAGTTGCAAAGTTTCTCATTCTGTTGTCCCACATCTCCATCAACTGCACTCTCTCCTGCAACCAAACAGTAAAAATATTTCTAATGAGACAACATCCACAGAAGGCATTCTTTGCTTCAAAGAATAACCAGTTCTGACATGAACAACCAATTAAATGTGAAGCACTCTCAGCACTCTCGCTAGTCTTAGCTAGAAAATGCAATTATAGGTAATAATATAAAGCCTATCTAGCAACTTTTGAAGCTCTGAAAGCTACCTCTAGACACACCCGTAACAGATGTAATAATTTGCCTCAGGTCTCAGACAGAAGTAGAACTGGGGTCAGATGACAAAAAAAACAGGATTATTAATCCCTTTCTCTACTAATTTTAAATGAAGAGAAAAGGAAAGCACATTTACTGATCAGAAAATAAAAAAGCAGGCACTTAAAAGCAAGAAATAATGTCAATCATTGTTCTATTTGCCACAATCAAAATGGTACTATTGCCACAATGAAGGAAATAATCTAATCCATGCAATAATGTGTAGAGATAAATACAAATACTTTCCTAAGCTTTCCATATAAAGTAGCATCACACACTTCATCTTACAGAGACATATGCTCCAGTCTCCTTCTGCTGACTTTAGGGTAATTTACAACTTCAGCAAGCTCAGTCCTTTTCCAAGTGGAGGATTACACACGTTACAAATCTCTGAAGGAAAGCTCACGTCATAATTGGCAGCAGGAGATTTAATAACCACAGAGGCTTAACTCCTCTGTGCCTCATCTGCAGCCTGTGCTGGTCCTGCCCACGGCCCTGGGTGATGCTGCTGCTCCCTGGGTGATGCTGCTGCTCAGAGCACCGGGGGAACGGGAACTGCAGCGAGTCAGCTTCTCATCAGATCCTACAGAATTTCACACAAAAAACTTCTACCAGCACGCTGATTCAGTAACCTGAGACTTAAAATCAAGGTGAATACCAGCTGTCCCAGAGCTCTGGTGGTAGAAAAAAACCCAGCAAATTAATCCTTAAACACGGTCACTGCTCCTGTGAGCAGGAGGCACTGAGCTCCCAGCCAGCACAAAGCTCAGGGCTGAGGAGGAATTGGGAGCTTTCCCACCCCTGGGACACAGCTCAATGTGCTTGAGCTCCCAGAACTGAGCTCATGCTGAAGGAAAGTTAAAGTTGAGACATGAGAACAATGCAAGGAAACTGCCAACACACTCATGGCTCAGACATGCTCCCAGTAGGTTCTCCAGCCTGGGGAAAACAGGCAAGAGTGACATTCCTTTCTGCCGAGGTATTTAGCATCAGCAGGGTATAGTCTGGCCCTTACAGTAATATTCCACATGTCCATTTTTGTCTGCCTTATCTCCAGACTTTTTAGAGAAATTTTCCCCATACAGTGGCCATTTGATTCCTCATGTTCCCCACCAACAGCAAACACAATCACACTCAGGGGACAATGTGTTTATTTCAGCTGCTATTTCAGCAAGACAGACATAATCTACTGCACCAAAACAGACACTTTGCTATAGTGGGACCCACAATTCAAAACAGCCCGATATATTTTTCTGTCTACCCTGGAGAGGTAAGAATGTCTCTGCAGTGAAATAATTGTCAAATAGGTCCCTCCTGCCCTCCAGGAGAGGCTACACTGACATACGTACACCCTCGGATTGGAGTGAAATGCTGAAACACAGATTTGTAGGAGATAATAATGATGAGCTCTTCACTACATCTACCCAATTCTTAACATTTAGTTTGAGCTAAGTCCAAAATGAGCCAAGCACAGTGATAGTAACGGGAATACTCCAGACCTCTGACAGACCCACAGAGGAAGGCAGAGCTCAGACTCAGCAGCAGGTCCTGCCTCACCTTCCCGGAGCAGATCATCGGCCGTGCTGACTCCGTGCTCTATCAGCTTCTGGCACTCATCCAGGGGCTTGATGCTCTCCTGCTCTATGACATCCACTTCCTGCAGCAGGGACGTCAGTCGCTCGTCCAGCAGCTTCTTCAGGGTCCCTTTCAAATCGCTAAAATGCTGCTCAAGCACATCTCTGGTCAGTGTTGCACTGTCTTTGATCTGGATTCAGGTAACAGGAAAGAAGGATTCAGGATAAAGGCAAAGGCCATGCACATCTTTTATTTTTCTGAAGCATCTCATCCACACTTACTGCAGAAAAGCTGCAAGTGGAGTCTGCTTTAAAAATTGACCACTGGCAGTTAACAAATTAATGAAGTCATTTTTAGTACATGTACAGCAGGGAGGGAGGCAAAGAAACCAGCCTGGACTAGTGGAAGAGCATATTAACTAAGCAAAACACAACTTGGGTTATGGGTGCTTCAATCAAGGAATTTTTCTTGTCAGAAAAATCCAAATGCTCTGTAGATCTCCTCCCTGCTGCCCCTCAAAAAAACCCCACTGCTGTAATCCTACTTAAAAACCACTCTGCCATCCTCTGGTAATCTTCCTTGCAAACAAAAACCTATCAGACTTTTAGAAGACTGTCTAGGAGCACTTTTCCAAGTGCTATCACTTCACTGGATTTTTAAAAACCTCACAAAACTGCTTTCTTTTAAATTTTGTTCAAACAGCTACTCTTGGTGACTGGACAGGGTGAACAGCAAGTCTGTTTTGATTCTGGAAGAACTCGACCACAGAAGGTTCTACAAGTGCTCATTAAAATGTCTGCAAACTTGCTGAATCTGGCTTTTAGGGAAGAAAACACACTTGAACGTCCCTGATCTAAAGATGCAAAAATCAGAAGTAAACATCTCCCTGTGAACAACTTTTCTAAGTCACGCACACAAGGAAATGCCGCAACATGCTGACAGCCTTACACATAATTTCTAGATCTTTAGAAGTACAGACAACCAGCACAGGAAGTTCTCTGGTTAGGTAAAATAAATTTCCTCTTCACCAAATACTCATGAAGCTCTGCAGCTGCCACACAGCTCTGTTTCCCTTTTCTTGTAAGTTCAATACTTGAGGAAAAAAAAAAAGGAAGTATTTAGCTTTGTGAAGGGGAGGGGCAAAGGAAGACAGAACACTCACTCCTCCAAGCATTTTACCTCCATTACAGGCAGATACAAATTCAGCAGCTCAGCCCCAGAATTAGATACTGCTCATCATGCAAAAGAGGAAATGCAAGTCCCTGAACACACAGAGCTCTATGAAGCTTGAGGAAAATCACATCCCATTGGTCCAAAGGATGGAACGTTGAGTGATCCAGTCCCACCACATCAGCCAACCAGTCCTCAAAAAATAAAGCTACCACTATACAAACCCCAGTCCAGCACACTCAGCACTCTGGGAACACAGGGAACTGTTGGATGTGCACAAAACAGCAAGTGGTGCTGAAGACAGAAAGAGAGAAAACAAAAACATGGAAAGAGAGACAACAGAAACGCGCACACAGCAAGGGAATTGTCCCCATGAGCAAAAGGAAAGGTGAGCTAACTACACACTCACTGCACAAAGGCACATGGGCTGCCTCTCACTGCCCTTGAACTGCCAAGCAACACTTTGAGATGACAAGGTTTTGATGAAAGACAGCTATGAACAATTCATTTTCTTAAGCAGTCTGTGGTTTCAGTGCTGCCTAATTAAATGTCCAATGATCACCCCCACGCTCTGGGAGCAAGACACGCACCCAGCAGATTCACAGCAGGTTTCTGCACTAATCCGCTGCAGAAAAACTAACAGGTCACCACGGAAACACTCCCTAAGTTTGGTTTTGTTTGGGATTTTATCGCAGAGCATCACCTCCAGCCGCACACCTGCCCACGCCGGGAGGCTGCCGGAGCAGAGGAGCCGGCCCGGCACCGCGGCTCTCCCTGCCCACAGCTGCCTATCTGCCCCGGCATCTCCCGGCGGGCTCCCAGTCCCGACGGGAGCTGTGCCCGGCTGCAGACAAACCAGCTAACCTGGAATGCTGGCAGCCCTCCTGCCTGACCCACGAGTACGTGAGCCAGGCACTGCGGAGCATGGGGACAGCCGCCCCCAGCACAGCACCCGCGCCAGGGTCCAGGCAGGTACCCGATGGGAAGATGGGCACAGCACACCCTGTTAAATCAGACTTGGCATCCCAGCTACGCTGGAAAACGAACTTCTTTAAGATATTTATTCTTGCCTGGGAAAGCTCCCTCTGGTCCCACAAAATGAAGCTCAGCTCAGTAACAGGCTTCAGCTCGCATCCCTTTCCTCCGACACGTCGCACATCTGCCATTCCCACACGCTCCCCCGGGGCACCCCCGAGGCCACCGGGGTCCCGGGGCTCTCATCACCCCCGGTGCGCGGGGCTCGCCCTCCGCCACCCGCCCCACACCTGAGCCCCATCCCGGCTCTCCCGGCGCACAGGAACCACGGACAAACACCGAGCCCCGGTACAGGAGCGGCCAGGGCCCGCCGCCCCGCAGCGGGGTCCCTCGTGCCGGCCACCGGCAGCGGGCCCGCCTGCGGGCACCGGGCAGCACAGCCCGGGCAGGGCTCCGGCCGCTCCTCCCGGGGCAGCTCCGGACAGCCCGGTCCCGTCCCGGCCCGCTTCCCTACCTGCTCCCGCGCCTGGTGCAGCCCCCGCAGCCGCTGCTGCAGCTCCCGCCGGTAGCTCCGCGCCGCCTCGATGCTCTCCCGAGCCTCCTGCAAGAGGAGCCGCACCTCGGCCTCGGCCTCGGCGGCCTCCATGGCGGGCCGCGGCGGCAGCGAGGCGGCGGCGGGGCGGGGCGGGCGGACCTCGGCCCGGAAGGGCCGCGCATCCGCGGGGCGGGGCGGGAAGCGCGGCGGGAGCGGGAGGCGGCCCCGGGGCACGGACCGGTGGGTGGTGACGTCAGCGAATCGTGACGTCGGCGAATCGTGACGTCAGCGGCGGGCAGGGCAGGCGCTAGCCGCGTGACGTCACAGCCGAGGCGCGAAAACCCGACTGACAGCGGTGAAGGCGGGAGAGGGGGCAGGAGGGGGCGTGGCCTCGGCGGAGGAGGGGTGGGGCGACCGCTCTCCTGTCCGTCCGCGTTCACGTGACCTGGACAACAGGCAGCTGTTGGGCAGCGGGCGTGGGTCACGTGGGAGAGACCCGAGGCCCCGCCCCTCGCCTTCCGCGCGGAGGATCCGAATCTGGTCCCGCGCGCGCTTTTACCGCCCGCCCGGCGCGCGCGCCCTCAGGCGGCGCCATCGGGGCCATGGCGGCGGCGCGCGCCCCCCGCCCCTGAGGCACCGCCCGGGGCCGAGGGCTCCGCGCTCCCCCCGCCCCGAGCGATCCGATCCGGGAGGGCTCCGCGCCCGCAGCAGCCGGGGCATGGTGGGCAGGGTCGCCGTGGCCGCGGCGGCCGCCTCCCCCGTCCTCCCCGGGAACGACGGCGACGTTCAGGTGGGGACGCGGGCCGGGGTCGCGCTGTGAGGGAGGAGAAAGGGTTTGCGGCTGACAGGAGCCCCCTTTGGCGTTCGCCCCCCTTTGGCGTTCGCCCCCCTTTGGCGTTCGCCCCCTTTGGCCGTTCGCCCCCCTTTGGCGTTCGCCCCCTTTGGCGCTGTGCCCTGGCACGGCCCGCCCGGTGCACCGGGAGCTGTGAGGGGCCGCCCGGCCCGGGCCGTGCTCCAGGCGCTGCTGAGGCTCGGCGCAGCCCCGCGGGCCGGGCTGTCATTAAACCCATTCGAGGGGCTTTGGGAAGAGACGTTTTCTGCTTCAGAGGGTGTGATTTCCGAGCAGTTCAGTTTCTGGTAAACCAGGAGTTATAAAAGTCTTTATGAGCCAAAGTCTTTCTTGGAGCTGTAGAAGTAAATGCTCTTTCATGGTTTGAATCATTATACAAGATGAGAATTCTCTTGTGTTCATTTTCTTTAAGTACTCCTAAAGGTACACTGTGTTCCTAAGCTATGTCAGATGTTTACGGTAGGATCAGACCTTTTTAAGTGATGTTGGAATCCCCTCTTAAATGCTCCCCAGACGCTCTAGGGAACATCTCAAGGTCGATCTGAACTGACCCAGACTTTCAGACTTCCAGTATTGTGAAATCTCTGCAGAGCTGTTCTGCAGACTTTGTGATCCTGTTCAGGTTTGACCATCTCAAGGCTTCAGAACAGGATTTTTATTTATCTGAAAGGGCAGAATCTTTATCTCAGGTTTAGATGGCCTTGGAAAACATGAAGATACAGTTGATGCGTGCCCAGTCTGAGCACATTAATGTGAATTTTTGTCTTCTGAAAAAGTTCTGTATAAGTCATCTTAAGTTTTTTAAGACTAAGATTCATGTTGTACCTTTTACAGCCATGCAAGAAGCGGCGAGAGGAAGATGCTTCTGCAAAAACAATCACAAGGTATTTTTCACCATTAGCAAAACCAGTGGAAAAAGCATTGTCATCACCAAAATCCAACAATATCTTGGATTATTTTAAAAAGACATCTGCAACTGAGAATGCTGTGTTCCCAGTAGGAGATGGAGAAAATAAAACACTGTTGGAGGCTGATGAAAAAGAGTGTAAATCATCTTTCAAGCCATCTTTAAAGCGGAAGAGAAAAGGGAAGAAAGTTAATTTAAGTAATATGCCAAAAGAAATGAAAGAATCTGAGAATAACCTTGAAATAGAAATTATTAGTGATGACAGCAGAGTAACTACAGGACTGCAACAGGACAGTAATGACTTTATTGCTTCTTGTACTCTGGTGGACAAAAAATGTGCAGAAGAATTAGCAGAAGATAACCATCAAAGAGAGAACTTCCCAAACATTATCCCCTCGAGAAAAAATGCAAAAAGCCGTGGTTGTGAAACAAATGGATCAAAAAATAGGATAAAAAAATCAAGGCAAAGGAAGCACAAAGTAAATACTGATTTGTCTGAGAGCTCTTCATCAGAAAACCAGATGAATGAAATCTATAAAGAGGAAACTGAGGAGAAGACAAATACAGTAGCAGAGTGTGATGCTGCTATTGATGATTCCAGTTTTGAGGTCCATAAGGATGATGGGACATCCCAGGTAAATAATTGTATAATAACAGTGTCATTTGAGGACTTCTTGAGAAGTCAGGGAGAAAATAATGTTGAAGACACAAAGCCAGCAATGAACACTTCTGGTACAGCAAATGAAATGGACAAAAGTGATAGTGTTAGTGACCCAGAAAAGTGTGAGGAATCCCAGCAGCTGCCACTCAGAACAGTGACTGTCCTCGCACAAGTTCATTCCATTCCCCCCAAATTACCTCCCTCAAATAAGGAGCAGAAAGGCTCTAGGAAAATAGCTTCCATTTTTTTGAAGCAGAAAGGACGTGCAGGGGAAAGAGAAAGCAGCCCAGCCCTTTTGGACAGTGAGCAAACAGAACTGGTAACTCAGAAAAGAAAATCCAATGTCGTTATTGAGGAGGAGGAATTGGAGCTGGCTGTACTGGAGACTGGAGGGGCAGATTCTCTGAGGCCAAAATGTACTCTGGAAGAAAAGCATCAGTTTATGAAAGCTTTTAGACAACCAACAGCAGATGTAACAAAAAGTGGAGTTAAAAAGGCACCCGGAAAACAAAAGCAACCTCCTGCAAAGTCCTCAAAAGAAAAAGAGGCATCTGAAGATGTTGTTCCTTCAAAGAAAGGATTAGAAAGCGTGATACCGGAAGATTATGTGGACAAATGTGCACATTCCAAACCTAAAAGCAATAGAAGTAAACCCAGAAAATCTAGCAAGGTCCAGAAAGAAGGAAACAGAAGAAAGAAGGCTTCGGAAACTAAGGAAACTGACGTCTCAAACACCAGCAATTATACTGGAGAAGAGGATTCAGGTGCTAATGTCACCATGGAAAACACCTCAGATGTAGTAATTTTATCAAGTCCAGAAGTGAATGAGTTAAGGAGGAGTTTAAGGCAGCAGAAAACCAAAACATCAACAAATGTTACACCTAAGAAGCCCAGGGCTAGAAGTGCCTGTTCTGCAGATGAATTAAGTGCCTTCCCATTAGTGACTTCCACTCCAAAAGCACACAGACAATCCTGCAAGAAAAGCAACATGTACAGAGCTGAGGTGATTACTGTGCCCTTTGATGGAAACAGCCCAATAAGGTAAACCTTTTAGAGTATATTCTACCTTTTTGCCCATTAATTGTATGCAAGTATTTTGAAAATGAGACACAAATATTAATGGACTGTATATCAAAGTTGCATGGATAATCATCATGGTGGGTAAAAATAGAGAGGAACCAAAGCTGACTATAAATGTATTTGTACTAAAGACATAAAAAACAAACAAACAAACAAAAAAAAAACAACCAAACAACAAAAAGACCTTCATCAACCAGTTGCTTCTGTTTACAGCACTGTATTTTTAAAGGCTTTTGAAAATGAGATTGAGAATAACATCTCCCTTTATTAACCAGTAATAATTTCATAATACTTTTTTTCCCTAATTAGAATGAGGTTTACACGTATCAAAGCAGCTACAAAATCAAATAAAGCTGAAGCAATGAAAAATGAAGAGTCTCACTCCAAAAACACAAAGGTAATTTATGTAACAATTAGTGTCAGTATTTTGTCATTTCCTATATGGGTATAATTGTGGTGTATTCAGTATTGTGAAATAATCTAGTGCAATACAATATGACACTTCCCAGCTGCCCTGTGGAAAGGGAATATGCTCTGATGAAACTATGATGAGATAGTTTCTTGTACCTTAGGGCTTAAAACATGTTTTATTAGTAAAAATCCACCTTTCATAACAGAAGAATTCCATAAAATAGCATCCTTCTGAGCTGCAGGTTCTCAGGATGGGATGTACATCCTGGGTTCTCAGGACATGGCACTTAGTGCTGTGGTTTATTTGACAAGCTAGTAATTGGCCAGAGGTTGGACTTGGTGATCTCAGAGGTCTTTTCCAACCTAAATGATCCAGTGACTTGTGCACAGCAGAACAGCTGAGACTTAAGAATGTTACTGCCCATTTCTGTTCCACGGAAAAACTGGGGATCTCCTTGCAGGGCTTTCACTCCCTTTTGAGAACTGTTGATATCATCTTGGTTTGCTTGTTCTTTCAATTATTTCATTTTCTTTTTGATACCAGTGAAATTTTGCAGCAATTACATATTTCTATGAAAGTAAAAATTAGATTTATATGCTTTTATAAAATTAGATTTACATGATTTTAAAGTTCTTAGTGAAGAGAGTTTTTAGTTGCTATTTCAGTTTTTTTGTTCTTTGTTCACAGATAAACTCCACTTCTAAAAACATATCTAAAGCAAAGCAGCTGATTGAAAAAGCCAAGGCTATACAGCAGAACAGATCAAAAGTGAGTGAAGACTCAGCAGCTCCTGTGAGGCGCTCGTCTCGACAGCGAGCTCTTGCTGAGAAGAAGAAATCAGAGCAAAGTGATGTAAGGCTGTACTTTGGAGGGGGGGATATTTTTATATATTTATTGATATAAGCAACACAAATGATTCCTACTTGATTCTTTACAAAGGAGGAGAAGTTGGGTTTCCTTTCTTACTTGATTTGCTTTCCCTCTAGGAGTCAGTAATAATTCTAGGTTCAGACATGGATAGTGGCACTACTACAGAGCAGAGTGTGAAGGAGAAGAAACTTCGGAGTGTAAATGATGTTTTGGGGAAGAAGTCTAAAAACTTGAAGGTTGCAAAGAACTCCAATGGTAATTGGGTTTTACTGAATGTGTTTATTTTTTGTTACAGAAACATTTTATATTATTGACTGTTGTAACTGTATTTCATAAAGCTGCCTTTGCAGTGTATTAATCTTTTCTTCTGATTTATCTTGTGTAATATTCCAATGTATAGTTTCCCTTTTTAAATTAATTAATAGTGCAGAGGTTGTTTATATGTGTTGTTTTGCTTTTTCTTCATTCAGGGAAAACTGTTTCTTTGAAAAATTGTCAACATATACCATGTTTTGTTGTGTCTCCTTTTTTCCCTTAATGTTAGAAAATAGCATCTATACTGAGGAAATAATTAGAAACAAAGCCATAATGAGTTTTGCTAAAATACTCAACTTTTCCTTAAGAAAAGGAGATTTCCTGATGATGTTAAATGGAACATACAGGTAGTGAACACAGAAGCAAGGTTAGAATCTTGTATCAGTGCTAATCTAATAATAGTTTTTTTACCTTTTTAAAGGGAAACTGGGATGTCCACCTTCCTGCCTAGGCAAAAATGCTCCAAACTCTGCAGGTGAACCAATTGTGATCTTTGATGAAAGCAGGTCAGTTGTCAAGAGTGCAGTTGCTTAAAAGTCAAAATATGTTTCAAGGTTACTTTAACATTCTCTCGTTTTACAGATTTAAATACGCTTACTGAAATGTGCTATAAATATTCATTACTCTTATACTGATTAATATTTTAATCTGCTTGCAAAATTTGAGGGGTTTCTTGGAGAGTTCTTCAACCATTTTAGAACCATATTGGATGTCTGGAAGTGTAGTTGGTGACTGATTAAAAAGAAATCCCAAATTGCATATAAAAATACAAAAAAGAGATATTTTTTTTTAGATTAAAATTTTTAACACAATTAATTTCAAACTAACCACATTAAAATTAATTTTAGCAGTTCTGCTAGACTATTTTCAACTCATTTGGAAGAGAGTGTGATTAAATTCAGCCTTGCATAGCTGGAAGTTCTACTAATTCTATCTTCTTTCTTTTTCTTTTCTTTTTCATTAAAGCCAAGATGCATCTGAAAATTCTCAGGATGGTGATCCATTCAGAGCAAAGCGTGAATTCCTGATGAGTGGATTGCCAGAGTCACTGAAAAGGCAGATTGCAAAGAAGGCAGCAGCAATGGAAGCATACTCTCTTGCAAGTTCCTGCTTTAAGACTGTTGTCCATGTACAGCAGAAGGATGACTGTAAGCTTGTGTTAAGTTTTTGGGTTTTGTTCAAATGTACATAATAAATTCTGAGGAATTTGTGCAGAAAATAAAGAATTTGAACAGCTTAGGACTGGAGTTAGGTGGGGGTTTCCTCTTGTTTTGTGTCTCAGTAAGAGAACAAAACTTAGAAGCTTCCAGTGAGATCTATTTGGATACAAAATTTACAAATTAAATTTATGCTAAAGTCGTCCATACATGCATGGACAAGGATGCAAACTTATTTCTATTTAGTCAAAAAAGTTGGTCTGGAGAATTTGGAGAATAAAGATTGTGTTGGATTGATTAGGGCAGAAACCATTTCCTTCTGACAAAGGCAAAAGACTTCACAAAAGACCAGCCCATTTCTTTTCCCTAGAATAGAAGTTAACTCTTGTTTTGGTTTTGGTGGGGGTTCTTTTGTAGGTTCTCCAATGTGGAAATTGCAATCACCATCATGTCCTCTATTAACTAAGCTGAGGGAACTGAGTACTGAAGTCACCAACATCACAAAAATCACTCTCTCACTTGGTGAATTTTCCACTGTGAATTCAAAACGAACTGGAAATTGTTCTGCACCTGTGGTTAGTACTTTAAGATTCAAATTGTTTTGATACTCGTTTGGAGTTATGTTTTTAATAAATCCTGTTGTTTGAGTTTGTTTCAATGCTGTAATTAGTTGGGTTTTTTTTAATTTCCCTGTGTGTGAGTTACCCATTTTGCATCTTACCATTAGACAGTTCTCATCAGTTTCTGTTAATCTCTGAATTTAACAAGATATTACCAGTTTAAATTATGCAAAGCATTCTGTATAAGGTTTTTGAGTAATTCTGTGTGTGTACTCCAGCTTTCAGGCCACCGACCAGCTTTTCCTGATGCATTCAAGAAGGATTTGCTAGATGAGATTGTGGCTTCTAATTCTCAGTTTCCAGTGAGAAAATACTACTCCAGGTTCCTGCAAAAGCAAACAGAGCGGTTGGCTTTGGAAAACAGTACACAAGGTTAGGAATCTATGTAGGGAGAAAACCACCCTCATTCTCTCTGGCATTAAAAAACAACTGGGAATTCAAAAAATATGTTACTGAAGGAATACTGTTGTTGGAAATACATTGATCCTCACATTTTAGGATATTTTGACAAAATTCTTCAAATATGGCTTAAACAAATGTACAGTAGTAATGGACATGGTCTGAAATTTTAAATGGATGCAATTTTTTGTTTCTTAGACAGCAGAGATGGCACTGCACATCTTGATATAATTGAGAAACATCCTGACAATTGGAAAGAAGCAAAGAGGAAAAGGAAAGAAACAGAAGACCGCAAATCAAAAAGAAGAAAACAACTTGAAGGTACAGAGACTGAAATGAAATCAAGAGTTTCCAGGAACCTTATTTATCCCATATCTGGAGAAAAAGAGGCAGAAACAGGACAAGCCACACACTTTGGAAAAAACAAAACCCAGAAACCAGATAGTGTGACAGAAGACAGAGGTTGTTTATCAGATCCAAATGCACTTTCAGGTAACTGCATTTCCTGCCTCATTTTAATCTTTGCATTGAGGAAATGTATGTGTGATCTATGTCAGCTTTCCACTGTGATGCAAAAATCAAATCTAGTCCTGATACTCTGCTAGATGTGATCAAGTCTATTGCATGAAGAACTGTTTTAAAATGGACAATATTTTTCTATAGGTGTGGAAAAGGAAGACATGCTCTGGACAGAAAAATATCAGCCTCAAGATTCCAGTGAACTTGTAGGGAACAAGAAAGAAATTGAAAGGCTACACAGGTCAGAAGTTGGAACATGGATCCTTTCCTAAAATAACTCAAAACCTCATGTTACTTGATAATGCTCAAAGTACCAAGAGACCAGTACTTGTCTGTACTTCCCTACAAGCATCCCCATCATGATCTTGCTGTACTGTCTGCTTTTCACAGGAATTTAGCACTAAATTCCACCTAACACATTAGGCTTTCAGTTAAATTTTCTGTATGTGCTTAAGTTACTGGTGTGGCTCTTGCACAGAATTTAAAGATCCATCTGACAAAACAACACTGAATTATGAGTGAATAAGTAGTTCACCAAATGACTTGTTTTTATACCAATCAGCTAACAGAATGAGAATGAAAAAGGAAACCTGTTCTACAAAGTAATCAAATCCTGAACATATTTTTGCTTTTATCTGAAAGGACTTCATAGGTTTCTGTGTGGTAAAAGTGGCTGATGTCCCCTAGTTTATGTTCTGTTCCATCTTAATTTGGTTCACTTAATTCACCAGCAATTTTTATTCTTGTTTTCTTCCTTTCTTTTATAGTTGGTTAAAAGAATGGAAAAAGAGAGCTGATTTGGAAGAAAAACGAAATCAGAAAAGGGAAAAGGAGGACAAAGAGCAAGAAGGTACTGATAGAATTAATATAACTTCTCTTTTGTTGAAAGTTGGCAAAAAATAACAGTAATCCTTTATTTTCTTTTTAATAATTCTACAGATTCTTTAAGCAGCCTTGACTTTAAAGATAGTAAATCTGATACTGAGGAAGAGACAACCCTTTGCAATACTGTTCTGATAACTGGCCCACCAGGAGTGGGGAAAACTGCTGCAGTGTATGCTTGTGCTCAGGAGCTTGGGTTTAAGGTTTGTGGAGTTCTTTCTTTCCTCACTGCATTTTTCTTATTTATACCTCACGATACAAAAGCATTTGTAATACAAGATGTCTACAATTTAATTTTCTTTCTTTTTGTAAATTAAATACCATTGCAGATATTTGAAGTCAATGCCTCTTGCCAGCGTAGTGGGAGACAGATTTTATCTCAGCTGAAAGAAGCTACTCAGTCTCACCAAGTGGACAAAAAAGGTGTGAATGCACACAAGCCTTGCTTTTTTAACAGTTGTAGCTCTACCAAGTCACCAAGTAAGTGTTGTAGTTCTTATCTGGGGTTCTTTGTTTTGTCTGCATTATGGGGTGGACTTCACGGAGGGGAGAAGGTTGTTAGAGACTGAATTCCCCATTAGAGACTGAATTCCCCAAACAAATTTTAGATATCAGTTGTTTTAAAAAAGATAGCAGATTTAGCTTACCTTGCCATAATAGTAAGAACTGGTCTGTTGTTTAACTGCAGACCAAATGAAATAATGACTTCATTAAAATACTGACTCTTGATTACATTATTTCTGCAGTGGTGGAGCAAGTGCTGTGGCATTTGAATAGAAAGTTGAACAGAAAGCTTTTCCTATAACAAGAGAAAAGGAAAACAAGCAAAAAATCAGCACAGGAAACCAGTCATTTACCATAGATAATAAATGGGTTTTACTTTAAATTTGTCTGAGAAATCTTAGTTTGACATTGTATCTCCAGATGAAGTTTAATATAAAACATACCTTGCAGAAAAAATGTATTCTCCAAAGAAAGTTATTTCTCCAAGAAAACCACCACTGTCACCAAAAGGAGCAGGATTAAAACGAAGCTTGCCCTCTAAAACACTTGCAAACTACTTCAAAATTTCTGCCAAACGAAGAGGTGTTGATGGAGAAGCAACATCTGAAGAAAAAAATGGAGGTAGGTATTTCTTTTTAATAATGAATTACCTTTGGAGGTGGAAATGCTGCACCATGTATGTAGCATGTATGGAGCTGTGTGGAGAAAAGAACATATTCTCTTAAGCTTTTGATACATGGGGGATTTTTGAAGCCAGTACCTTGAAAGCATTAAATGGTTTCACTCCTCCTTCCTGCTCTATTATTCATCCATCTGCAGGAAATACTCAGAATTCAGTGGAAGTAAAGAAAGATACTCAGACTCAGGCAATAAACAAAGAAGAAGGAGGAGAACACAACAGGAAAAGTGCAACATCTCTCATTCTGTTTGAAGAGGTAAAATTCACATGAAATGTTCTGTGACTGTTCACAGCTTGTAACTGCTGCTCAAGCTGTTGACACTGTTTGTTGCTGTAGGTGGATATAATATTTGATGAAGATGCAGGATTTCTAAGTGCAATAAAGACATTCATGACAACTGCAAAGAGACCTGTAATTCTTACCACCAATGGTGAGTAGTGTTTGTGACAATAATTAGGCTTTACAGACAGAAGAGCCACTTCTAATTAGAGGCTGTAAATGGTGATGGTTGAATACTGCTCCTAAATGCAGATTTAAATGAGTAGAGACTGTAAAGCAAGTGTTTGAGTGTTTGAATGAAGGTGTACTGGCTGCTCTAATTGATAAAGAAAATAACCAGGTTTGAACATAATGTCATGACAGTTCACTGATCTCTCTTTATAGATCCAACATTCAGCTTAATGTTTGATGGCTATTTTGAAGAGATCAACTTTAAAACCCCTTCTTTGGTAAGTCTGTGTCTGGGAATGCAGGTACATCCTAAGCAAGCAATTAACAGTTGATTTCAGTTTGAAATTTAAATGTTGGGGTAGGTTTATATATTTCTGATGTAACATACTTGTTTGATCAGAGACAGACATGTCTTTGAGGTTTATGTAAGGATGTGTAGGATGTATTTATCTTTACATATAGAAGCTGATTTACTGGCATGGAAGATTTATTTTCCAAACAGTTTAGTGGTACTGAGAATTACAATAAGATTATCACTTAATCACTTCATTTAGTTTTTAGAATGTATTTAGATAAATATCTGATAGTACTGCCAGTACTGGTTCATTCATTAAAAAGTATAGCAGTTTATTTTTGAAGTATTTTGGGTTATTCCTTTAATGTAAACACTTGTGTTCTGTGTAGCAAATAGTTTTATTTGCAGCTATGTGTTAGGTGAAAAACCTAAATAAATGAGAATCAGAAGGACCTAATTATTGAGAAGGGAAAATTTCTTAATGTGAAACAGAAAACCTGTTGGACTTCCAGGCAATTGCAGAGTTAAAAGAAAGAATGCAAGAAAAAACTTCAAACTGAATGTAGTGCATTAAAAGCTGATCACTGGTGATAAGAAGCAAGGTGTAGGTAGCCTCAGGATCATAAGCAGAATGTTTTTGTGTGTTTGTTTTTACTTATTTCTAAATTGAAATTAATTCTCCAACATAGGCTACATAGATTGGGTAGTTGCTTTTCCTTACAGGTTTTAATCTAACTGTAATCTAATTTAATAAACTAATCTTCTGTATTAAAAGTCAAAATGTATTGCAAGCATAAGTAGAATAGTTTGCTCTTGTGTGACTTCCTGCAGTGTGATTGGGTTGTTTCAGTGGTCTGTGTGTAACTCCTGTTTAGACAAGCTCTGTGAGCTACCTCCAAGCTCTGTGCCTGGCTGAGAACCTACGGACAGATGTGCAAGACCTGGCTGCTCTCCTGACCACAAATAACTGTGATATCAGACAAAGTGTCCTGTACTTGCAGTTCTGGGTTAGAAGTGGAGGTGGATGCTTGAAAGAGAAGTGTTTGGCACCTCATGGTATGTTGATTTAATTTAATCTTTTAAAAATATCCATCTATTCATATGAATTTGACTAAATCAGAGCATTCTTAGACATGTGTGAATAAATGGTAACTTCTTGTAAGACTCCTAAATGTGGGGGGAGGGGGGATGCTTCTGCTATTTTTAGCTACTTCCAAGCCTTGTACTTTTGCGTAAGGAACTTAATTTTGAGGGTTTTATTGCCTGTCATTATGATACTTACTATCTCCCTTTCACGTTGTGGGTAGTAAAACTAGGCAAAGAAGGGAACCAGTAGTAATTTTCCTCAGAGTTTGCAGTTCTTTATCCATATGGCTGATAGGCAATTCACCTAGAAGAAGCAGAGCTGCAAAAGGGGTAAAAGTGGGACAGCTGGCAAGCAGGCAGGGGTAGGAACTTCATCCCAAAGGATTCAGGAAGAGTTCAGGGGTGTGAGGGAGTGACAGGGAGAGACAAGTGAGACACAGCCTCCTTCAAAGGTTACTTGGGAAGCAGGAGAGCAGGTTGGTAACACTGACAGCAGTGATGTGGGCATGGGGATGTCTCATTTCAGCTGCTCTGTTCCTCCAGCACCACAGCAAGAGGTGACAGTTACAGCATCCTTTGTGACAGGAATTGAGGCAAAGAGGTGGAAAAGCAAGTTCACGATGCAGTTGTTCCCTTTCAAGTAAAGCCTGTTATCTCTGTGCAGGAGAAGAAGAGACAAGGAAGGCAGATAATGTCATTCATCCTGCAAAGTCTAAGGATTCCAAGGTGGATTTTTCTCAAGCTGATGATTCACATCGTCAGGAGTTTCCAAAATGTAATACAGGCTGTGTAGAGATGTTGCTTGGCCTTAAGAACATCCTGTTGCCTTCAGAAGATTTGTTTACATTTCTCAAGGTATTTTTGTAGCTGACTTGGTAATACTTTGAATGATTGCCAGACAATTGAGTGTAACTATCACCAGGAATAACATAATCTCAGAAGCCAATCTCTGAAAAGGTTTGTTGTAGAAATTAGAGAATTCTGTGGTTATTAAGTACAATCTGAATTGGGTTGGTCTCTCACAAGCAAAATAGTCCCTCACTTCATAAGCACAAAGCCAGGAGTGTGGGATTTTCTATATTAACATTTTTATTTAAAAGAAATGAATTTTAATAAGTTGATAAAGCTTTCATATTATTATTTTACAGCACAAAATCACAACTATGGAGGAATGGAATAAATTGATGCAGCTTCTCACAGAATTCCAGATGAAGCATGTGGATTTTGTATATAGTAATCTTGAACTTATTCTTCCCTTACCAGTGCAAGTTCTGTCAAACCAGTCTGAAGCCTCAAAGTCTATACTTGAAAGGACTACTATAGTTTCTTCAAAAGACAGATCTACTAAGAGTTCTTGCTCTAGGAAGAGTAGCCCTGGAAAAAGGTCTAAAAAGACAAAGGCTCAGAAAATGCTTGAGATATTGGATGATAGTGACTTATTTGATTCTGAGCTGAACTATTCAGCTGAATTCATAACTTTGCCATCAGACAGTCCTAAATCATGTGTTGAAATGAATAAAAAGGAATCAAAATTGTTGGTGCATAAAGAACAAAAAGAAGTTAAAACTAAAACCTCAGTAAATGAAAGGAGGTCTGCAGTTATTTTTCAGTGTCTAAAGTCACTGACTGAGTTTGTGGAAGACATGTCCTTCCTGGATTGCTGTGTAGACACTAACACCAGGGAACCACTGGAGTTTTCTAAAAGTGAGGAATTTCATTGGACAAATGCCAAAATCAGAAATGGTCTTTGTGATGAGTTCAGTATAGAAAATACTGATTGGTGGAGTTCCCAGAGCTGTAGTGAAATAAAGGCAGCTATTGAAGCACTCAGCTTCACTAAAAGTTCTGTTAATATTTCACAAAATTTGGAATCCTTTTCAACTACAAGTAAAACATCTGAAAGTGATCAGCTGAAGGGACTTACTCTGCCTCTCTCAAACACAAGGAATTGCATATCCTTCAGTCAGGCAGCTGATTCAAGGTAAGACTTTGTTAATATTTCTGGAGTGTAATGCAATTTGTCAAGAAGAGCATTTCACAGGGTGTAGGACTGTTTCAGATTTGATGTATACACATTCACACCACTATGACTGTTGTCAGTGTGCCTCTAAACACTGCAATATATTGTTCATTTTGCTTTTGCAACCTTAAATTAACTTCTTGTCAGTCTGCAAAAAGTTACTTTTCTTGAACAGCCTGACTAATGTTTTTAAGGAATGGTGGCCTTAGTCTAGTTATTTTAAAAATGGACAAACAGCACCACCACCCCCAAAAGAATAACAGAACCCTAAAGGAATAGTTTTTTCAAGACAGATGGGATTCTGCAACTACCAAACATGCAGATTTGTCACCTGCTCATACTGAATGCATGTTAAGTGTGTTGGTAGGTGTTGCTTGATGAAGACCTAACAAAATCCAAAGTAAATTCTTTGTAGTAACTTATGATAACAAAGAATAGCCTTTAATACAGTGTAAAAGATCAAAGAATACTACCAAGTGTTGGCATGAAACATTGTTTTTAACATAAACAAGTCATCATAGGTAAAATTGGCACAATGGGTACTTAAAGCCCATTCAGGGGTCTGAACAGGAAAATGGCTTAGAGCCTTTCTTCTGTAAATCAGCACCCAGAGGAGCAATGGCAGAATGGATCTGACTGTGCATCCTGTGACCAGGTTTATGTCATGGGTTAGACACTGGACCTGACACTAAAATTCTGGCAAATACCAGTTGCATAATGCTTTTTCTTTTTGAAGACCACAGATGCTTTCCGTTGTGGTTGTACTGAACCTCACATCCGTATCTAGACTGAGGAGCTCACCACATCAGACTCCTAATTAAGATGAGAGCTTTGGCCAAACAAACTGCTGGTCTTGATGTTTCTGTCCAGGTGCAGCTTTGTGATGCTCTGTAAGCAGCACACAATTAGAAGTTGCAGACATCTGATCCATTGGGATGCACTTCTGGATATCGATTTAATGGAGCTTTAAACCAGTAGCTTTGATCCTAAAGAAATAAAATCATCACTGCACATTCTTGAATTAGAAACAATAAAGCTTCATTCTCTGTTTTAGCACTCACAAAAAAGCACAGAAGAGGCTGGCTGTCATCAAAACTGTATTTTCCAGAAGTCCTTTAAACCTGGGCAATAAGCAAGCCAGTACCCTTGAATACCTCCCCACTCTCCGCAGTATCTGTAGGTCTGAGAAGCTTAAAGAGCAAGAGAAGACTAAAAGAAGGTGAGTCTGGATTTTCCTAAATCTTGCTACATTTCTACATTGTAGAAGGTAGTTAAGGATTTTAATAAAATATTTTGTCAAATAATTCTAGGCAAGGAAGGTGGACATTTGTCTTTCAAAATAATAAAAGTGTTGCCTTATATTTGGAAATAACTTTGTTCCCTTAACAATCTTTTTTACTTTTTTTTAATAGGTTCTTGCATTATCTTGAAGGGATTCATCTTGAAATACCCAGACAAACGATAAATGGTCTGTCTTTGGACTTCCCTTAAAATTGCCAACACCAGAAATACTTTGTGCCTAATGGTGGTATTCTCACCATAGTTTGTTTGGGTTTTTTTTAATGACCACATTATTGTATATTCAGAGCCATTTGTATATTAAATTTTTATAATTATTTAAAATAATGTATATATCTATTGTCATTATACTGCTCTCCACAGCTGAAATGTGGGTTTGTTTGGTGCTTGTCCAGTAAGGGCATTCATAATATTAAATGCACAAACTATTCCGTGGGGACTTACTGCTCTCTTTCTCTCTAATTTGTTGATCACATAGCAAGAAGTCCTTTTGTAACAACCAACTGTCACAACTTCCACAGCAAAGTTGCTGTTTTCTGAGGAGACTGTTTTGTTCAAACAAGTTTGTTTCTGAATTTGCAGTTAAAGTGATAAATAACTCCAGGTGGGAGGGGGCACAGAGAGGATGCAACAAGTCCTGCAATTACTAAAACCAACTCTTCACTTTGACACAGGGAACAAGGTCCTTCCAAAGCACTATGCCTCAATGTACATATATTTGTATACGTTCCTTTCATTGTTTACAGCTGTCAGAGCTGTGTGTTAATCTCCTAAAAAGGTAGAGAAATTATTACTGTAGCTCAACATGGTCTCAAGAGATTTAGGCAAGATTTTGTAAATAACAATTATCCCGGCGTTACTTTGGATACAGGAATATTTAACTACTTCTAGTCTTGTATATTGTGTTCTATTCTTAAGCTTCTTTTTTTGTATTTGACAAGACTTCAGCCTGATTATTTGTATTGAATCCATTTTTATACAACAATAAATTTGTGAGACTTTGCTACAATCTCAATGTTTCTGTTGCATGAAAGGTAAAACTCCTGAAACATATTTTTTAAAGGATTTTAAAACTGGAATTAGTTCAGCCATGTACTTTTCTGCCTTTTCTTTGCAGTTGGACTGTTCCTGTTCCTCAAGCTGAGTCAGACTGCTGCCATGCAGTGGTGCTCCACTTACCTCAGTGTCTCTGTAAAAATAAGGAAGGCCATTTCCTAGTTCTGGTCTTATCTTACGTTTTTCATGTGTTAAAGATATTCAGGAATTAGAAATGTTTATGGAAACAGTAAATTATTTTAAGCTTCTGCACTGTATATAATTTTTATGGTTTACTCTTTCCATAGTCCAAAATGATCAAAAAAAAATAGCGGTGGCTGTTAAAATCTTCATGGCTTGATTTTTTTGTATCAACAGTGTATGCTTCTCCTATATGATTTGTAGAAATAAATACACATTTTTAATTTTTTTACAATTATAAAGTAAAAGTGTATCTGTTCACTGCTTTCTAAGGGCACTATCAATCTAACTAGATTACAGTGAGGACCTCCATAAACCAGAAACAAGTCCTATAAAGTAAGTAATATTTTAGGAAATTCAGGGATAATTTGAAAGACCCAAATAAGAAAGCAGTGAGAGACAATTTTACCTTCTTTTGAAGTCAGCTCTCTGGTTTTAATACCTGCCTTGTTTACAGAATCTGCTGTGGTGTCCCCAAGGTAAGGTGGAATTCAAGTATTTCCCTTCTTGATCAGATATTTACCACATGAAATCACCTCAAGCTACTCTGAATGAAAGATAATCTGTGTGTGATGATTTGAGTTCTGATAAATTAGCACCTTGGGATTTTTGTGCATCAGGTATGAGCATCTATTGTATTCTAGAATAAAGCAAGTTTCCAGGAGGGATGGGCTTGAGGAAGAGGGACCTGAGGCTGGTTTTGACTAACTCTGCTTAGAGGGAAATGCTTCACAAGCTCTGTTCCAGTACTGTGAAATTCACCTGCTTTTGATGCAAAATATTTTCCTGCAATAGTTTGGGCCCTGGTTAGTTCTTTATGTGCTGCCCCTCCAGCTAACTTCTGTGTCTTGAAATCAGAAGTAAAAATAACCCTGGAGTTTCACAATGACTCTCTGCCATTCAGCAGTTATTAGTAGGTATACAGCAACTTAAAACCAAAACCAACAACCTTGTTCTTCTTGGGGAAATCTCAACCAAGTTTCAAGCTTTTTTTTATCTTTACTGTCATTCCAACATTGCTTTCCAGAATGTAAATTAGGGTGATATTATTCTACCATCCCATGAATAATATAGAAAAAAGCAGTTAGGGTTGCAAGAATGAGCCAAAGGCTTAGACTGTTAATGCTACTGCAGAATAGAAGTTGGAGGAGGGAAGGACCCCTTCAAGAGCAGGACTATCTCAAGTCTTTTTGAAATATATATATATAAATAACCACTCCCCAAATGCCATATAAATGTTCCTTTTATTCCACAGGAGTTGTAAGGACACTACAAAAATTAAGCTAGCAAAAAACTTTGGTGTATGGCTTGCAAGATTACCTGGGGAAAATTAAATCCACATTTACATTCCAGTACGCAACAGTTCCTAGAGGGGGAATGCTGAAAAGAGATTCTTATGTAAGTAGCTGGACAACTTTTTCAGATATTCTGCTGCTGTGCATTTCATAACTTCACAATAGTTACAAATAAATAAAAGGCATAATATTATTTAGTACCTAGAAGATGGAAAAAGGGTGTCAGTATTTGGAACTGCCAATACATGTCTACTGTAGTGTTTAGTCATCTACAAAATTACAGTGTTTTTACAAGATTATAGATAAACTTTAGTAAAGAAGCATTGTGTATACTACTGCACTATAGCAATGGAAATTAACCCAAAACTAGAAAAATATTTGAATACCTCAAGTCTTTTTCTGAACTAATTAACCTTCTTGAAAATCTTTGACTCAGATTTTTCTCTTTGTCTTTTCTCTTGCCTTAGATAAACAGAATATTAAGGCACGACTTGTTGGCATTTGCTTTATCATGGAAGAGGAACATTTTCAGTAGGGTTGAAATGCTGTATTGTCCCTGTGTTGAGCTACGTGGGCAGAGTTTTTCTGGCATCGCTTGGTGTCACCGAGCTCCCTCCGAGCCTGTGCTGAGCGCTCAGTGGGGCAGAGCTGCGTTTGCAGAGCGGGACTCGCGGGCCCGCAGTGCCGCTGCTGCTTCGGTCGATGTTTGGAGCGCCGCTGCCGTTCTGCTTCCCGGCAAGCTCCGGAAACTTACTTTTAGAGCAAGCTGGGGCTGAGGCAAACCTGGAGGTGCGCGGACGAGCCCCCCTGCACACAGGCGCCTCAGTAATGAACTGTCAGCGCAGAACTTCCCGCTCGTTGCGGGAAAGCTGCCGGCACCGGGCCAGGACAGGAACGCTGGGCGGGCGCCCCGAACCGCCTGCAGGAGGAGGCGCCCGGGGACACGGCAGGGGACGGGGCGTCCCGGGCGCCGGGGCCGCTCTGGTTCCTCATTTGCCGGCTGGGCCGAGCCTCCCGCAGACACCGGCCGAGCACCGGGGACGATGGACTACGACCACAACAAGGCGCTGCTGCTGGAGCTGCAGAGGGCGGCCGGGACCGGTAACGATCGCTGCGCCGACTGCGGGGACCCAGGTGAGGCGGCTCGGCCGGGCAGCGCCCCTGGGCCCCCGCTCCCGCTTCCGAGCGGACAGCGGCCGTGACGAGGCGCCGGCCGCCCCTCGGCTGTGGCGCCGTGCGGGCGCTGGCCGTCCCGGTCCGCAGCTGTGTCCGCTCGGTCCGTGCGGGGGACCGGCCGCGCCTCTCGCTCCGTGTTCCGCAGGGCGGCCGCGGGCCGGTCCCGCGGCGCTGCCCGCTCCGGGACACGGCTCTCGGGGAGCTCCGCGGGGCCAGGGGACCGCAGCAGGCGACGGGAAACGACCTCAGCGCCAGGCGCTTCCCGGGGTTGTTTGTGGACAGGGTACGAGGCTGCAGGAGGAGGGGGGTGCGTGGGGTGAATTTTCAGCTCGGGGAATGTCTCTGCGCAAGGGTTGGGGCAGAGAAAAGCAGCGAAAACCCGGCGGAGCCCCCGCGCCGCGCTGGCGCCAGTGGCCGCTCGGGTGGGCCGGGCGGGAGCTGGAGAAGGAGCCCAGTTGCTTCTGTTCGGTGTGATAGGGAGAAGTGGGCGGTGGCGCAAGCCAGGGACGTGGGCTTGCCAGAACACTCAGTGCCTATGCGATGCACCTGTCACAGCTGCTCCAGGGGATGCAGCAGGAGCAGGAGCCTTCGCGGGCAGCGCACAGAGTCCGCGCTGTGGGTGGTTGTACTCCCTTGTACTCTCGATAGTGCACCTTCCTTCCATTGTTAATTCAGCAACAGCAACTTTTCATGCAGAACTAATAATTAGCTGAGCTTTTCCATCACCACTCACCTGCGTGCACAGTCACATTAATTTTGAAGCAAAGAGGCAGTTAAAGGATGTACAAACGCAGGGGCCAGATCGTTCGCTGTGGAAAGCAGGTATTGCTCCCCTGAACACAATGAAGTGACAACCATAAACAGTGGGGCGATTCGAGGAATTTAGTAGGTGTGAAGCCTGGGCTGTGCATCAGATGTGGGTTTTCACAGCCAGTGGCTGTGCCTTT
Source organism: Onychostruthus taczanowskii (assembly GCF_017590055.1). Lineage (NCBI taxonomy): Eukaryota > Metazoa > Chordata > Aves > Passeriformes > Passeridae > Onychostruthus > Onychostruthus taczanowskii. The sequence goes on from NW_024500350.1 coordinate 5,104,863, forward strand.
TCCTGTGTATTAATTGATTCTTTGTGTTTTTATCTAGATCCAGAGTGGGCTTCTTACAAACTTGGAATATTCATTTGTTTGAATTGCTCTGGAATTCATCGCAATCTTCCTGAAATCAGCAGAGTCAAATCCCTTCGGCTTGACTTCTGGGAGAGCAATTTAATAGAGGTATAGAGGAAAAAGCAGTAATTCTCCACAATTCATAACCTTTTCTCTGCCATGTAATTTCTGTGCCATCCACCATGGACAGTGCAACAGAGCCAAGTTAACTGCATGGGTTACTTTAGGGGGATTTTTATGACCTCCTGAATCAAGTTACACTGATAGGTGACCATGTTGTTAACAGTCTGTGGTGTGTATTTTTGTATACACAATAACTTCTCCCTGTGGCTTAGAAACCCACAAATATTTCCGAGCAGTATGTTCAATTAAGAAAACAACATACTCTTCTTAAATTTTGGTTCAGCTTCTCATCGTTCAGTTGAATTGTGTTAATAATACAATCACAGTTAATATCTGGGAGAAGATGAAGGAATGGGGAGATCATATATAAATTTTCTCCTAATTTTCTTTTGTTCTTTTCATCAACAACCACAGTTTTGTATTCTTCACACATGGTTCAGAACTGTAAATACTGAAAAAGGTGCATCTGCCTAAAAACAGTAAACTATAATGCCAAAGGGAATTGATAAATGTATGTAAATACACATTGAGAGTTATGGCAAGACTCAGAAAAAAGTGCAGCACTCCATTTGATACAAGTCTCATTCTGTGTTTATGACATGGTGTTGATTTGCAGTGGCACACCTAACTGTGATTTATTTTGTATTTCAGTTTATGAGGAATCACGGCAATCTCTGGGCCAAAGCTAAATATGAGGCAAAGGTCCCTCCATACTATTACATCCCCAAGTCCCATGACTGCATGTAAGTTGGTGGTGCATTCACTGCTGCAGACCTTTACATTTGTTTCCCTTTCATGTCTCCCTGGCTGGCTGCTGAAACTAGAGTAGAGACAGGTCAGCTTTATCCATGTTTTCCTCTTTCAGGGTTTTAAGACAGCAGTGGATTAGAGCTAAATATGAGCGTGGGCAATTTCTTGACACTGGAGTCTGCCACGATCCCTGTTCTGCAGGTAAAAAGATTGTCAGGGAGGTCTCAGCCAACAGCACAATATTCTGTTGACAGCTTTGGAGGTGTCTAAGGCTGATGTGTCATATTTGAACTGCTGAATGTGCAGTCACTGCTTTGAGTCTACCTTTGAGAAGAAACTCCTAAGAAAAGGCACTTACACAAGTGCAAGGGTGCATTCAGATCTTACAGTTCTCTATTTCTTCCACTTATTTTTTCATGAGGGGAAAATTCTCAGATGGAGAAGAGTCTTGAAACTGTGCCACATCACCCTTAGCTAAATAGTCCTGCCCTTGTGCAGGACTTCTCTGACACTTTTCTATCTGGTCTGCAGGCAGCCGTGAAGGATGCCTCTGGAAGCTTGGGAAGGGACGCAGACAGTTCCAGAAGAGGCAGTTTCTCCTGTCAGCAAGGGAAGGGGTGATGAAGTACTACAGCAAAGAAGTGAGTTCTTCAGCCAGAGCTGGCTGTAGGTAGCAGGTCAACACCCACCCTCAGACCTTGCTCTTTGTGGGCAAAACCCAGCACAAGTAGCTTTGTTTCTAATTTTGTGGCCAGCCTGTGCTTAGAGGAGTGCACATGTTTCTCCTTTAACATATGTGGTATATTGGGCAATTTTGGATTTAGTTATTTTTCTCATCTCTTATCTGAGCCCTGCAACCTCCTCTTTCTTAGTGAACAAAGGAAATGGGTACTGGCAGTTGAATAGCAAGACAAAGAAGTGGTCTGCTGGCAGTTGTTATCTCTTACATTACCAAAATATCCTCTCATCAACTCCTGCAGCAAGGTCCTCAACATGACTCCTTTCTGTGAGAGACTGTAGCTGGCTGCTCTCTGACTGGGAGGCTGGAGATAGACCTATCCCTTGCAATGCAGACCCAGCCCTCTTTAGCAGTGAGCCAGCATTTGTGAAGGGGTCTTTCTAAGTGGTTTTGTGTTGCGTGTAGTTAAGGCTTTATGTTTCAGGTATATGCAATATTCAGATATTTTAGTCTGCTTTCTTCTCAGTAGGGGTCTAGGTCTCATACAAGTCTGTCTGTCCTGCAATGCCTTCCCTGAGAGCACTTTAATACAGTGATGCTTTTCGTTTCACAGTCCAAAGTTCCAAAAGCCGTTATCAGCGTTGAGACTCTGAATGCAATGTTCCAGGTGGAGAAAATAGGACACAGTCATGGGCTGCAGATCACTTACATCACAGATGGTCAAACAAGAAACCTTTTTGTCTATCATGAAAGTGGAAAGGTGAATATAATGGAGATTCTGGAGGAAGCAAGATGCTTAGATGTTAGATTTGTATTTTGGGAGAGTTACTGTGTGCAAGATCTGATTTTAGTTGGCATCACTAAGACTTGTAGAATATAGTAAGTTGCAAAATTTGATACTCCCAGCTGTAGCATCGTGCTCCTTTTCTGTTGTGGCATACATTCAACCTCACCCTTTGGATAGTCTGAAGTGGTACATGATGTAAATCTCTGTAAGGTAACTGCCTCGTGGTTTTACACCATTTCATGGTTCAATTCTTGGCATTGTTCTACATTATTTCCAAGCCAACAATGATAATTTTAAAAAGTATCTCTATAGATATTGTTAGACTTCTGTTTCTCTCTTCACCAGAGTTCTTGTGTCTTTCCAGGTACAGAGGTTTTTAAACAATCCATAACTGAATCAACTGAAAAAGCCTGTGTATACAGACTTGGGTGACTGTCCATGCTGAGAATGGACATGCTTGGACCTTCCAGGAGGGGCATTCTTAAATTATTTTCAAGTGTCAGTGTTTTTCAGGTGTCTGGGACAAATCACTGACTCTCTCTGCCCCTTGGGGAGAAAGGACCTCTTTACAACGAGGTCACAAGGAAGGAGAAAGAGCACTGCTTCTCCAAAATGCCTTACTCTTCTTGTTGATCTTTATGCCTGTGTTTGCTGTTTTCCCAGGAGATTGTTGACTGGTTCAATGCAATTCGGGCAGCACGCTACCATTACCTCAGAACAACCTTCCCAAATGTCCCTGAGCCTGAGGTGAGAGCTGAACGGGGCTTGAAGCAGTCTAGCCACACAGAGCATGGGAAAACATTTTCTCACTTCTTCTGACAGAGTCAGGTGCTTAAAAAACAGCACTTGGGTCCAGGAAATGGACAGAAGAGGTAGAAGGAAAGGCCATAACATGCATGAATAACATGCAAAAACTTGGTTAGCATTTAAGGCCTTAAAGTCTCCATGTGATTCTTACACAGTGTAATCTGTCAAAAATGTTATGTTCCTTCTTACTTCAGACTTCCCTTTACCAAGCAGCCAAAAAAATCCCAGACCCCAAAAGCCACAATTGATGGTGATTAACTTTCACAAAAACAGAGCGGAAATGCAATCTTGAATGAGAAATCCTGTCCTGGTTTCGGGTGGGACATACACAGACTTTTTTTGTGTTTGTGTTCTCCTAGCTTATACCCAGGATCACAAGAAATTTTGTCAAAGAAGGATATATGGAGAAAACGGGACCAAAAGTAAGTGCATATTTGGCATTACACAAACAGGATCATTCCAGATAGAGAATATTTGGTAGTTCAATGTCCTGACTTGTAAATTATTTGCTCAGTGACTCTCTGCTTCCTGGGTTGATAAAAGACACCATATTCAAACCTGTCATGTTCTTTGGGATCATATTTTATTTTGTGTGGAAAATAAGATCGGGAAGAAGAATCCTTAAGGAGTAAACAAGGTGGATTATCTGTCAATGGACATGCAAAGTGCTATTACACAACACCACATGGATTGTTATATCTGCTGGCTGCAGCTCCTGCCACAGCAGAACATGATGTGCTGACCACCCCTACTTCTCTGTTTCACTTAGAGTCAGTTGCACTTAAGTCACATCTACTTAGAGCAGTAAAGTGTCATTGGAGCAAATTTCTCTACAGTGAAGCCAATAGTTTGGTTTGTTTTATTGTGAGAAGTGTTTGGGCCAGTACTCTTGGAACAGAAGAGTGGGGTTTTGGGCACTGCTGAAGGAGGAGATAAAGATCTGAGGTCTTGTTTGAGCACAGCCACTTCTTGCCTTGCTCTCCTCTGAGTGAACCATGAGCCAAGTCCCATTATAAAGTTCATCAGTGCAATGCTGATACTGAATATGCTGGGTTTTGGCCCAGCTTGTGCCAGTGTCCAGCACCTCTTCTGCAGGTACTTGCACAGAGCGTGAAAGATTTTGTGTTTTTCTCCTGAGGCCTAAATTCTGCTTAAACTGAGTTGAGTCCTAGAAGAGGCCTCTTCAGTTCAGCCTGGAGCAATTAATAGCTCAGGAATGGTCAGGTAAGTGTAGCTGATGGAATTAGCACCTGAAAAAACCCAACTAGTATTGTATACCCGAAATTCCAGGGACAACCTCCCTGATCAGATTGTTGAAATTGGAAATTGATTGCTCACTCTCTTCACTATCACCACTCAGGGGTTGCTCTCTGCAGTGCTTTCAATCCATTTCATGCAACTTCCTTAATCCTGTTAATTTGATTACTTCCCTGCCCAAAGGATTGTCATTGAATGTAAATCTGTATTTTGAGCCCAGGGAAAAGAGAGGGCTGGGGGCTGCACACAGCAGTCCTGTTATCAGTTGCAGGGATGAAGGAAGCTGAACTCCAGCTCCAAGTCATTCAGGTGGTCCTGGGATTTGAATAGACCAAAGTCTGCTTTGAGACTTGGGTCTTTAAAGAATTTCAACCATTTCCTTGCAGCAGAAGGAGGCCTTTAAGGTACGCTGGTTCTGCTTGGATTCTCAGGAAAGGAACCTGCTATACTTTAAAAATCCACTGGTAAGAGGAGTGTTCTTTGTTCCACAGCCCCTTCATGAAGCAGGTGGGGAGGAAGGGTCTGTTCTCATCCACCTTTCCCAGTGGCTCTGCCAGACAGGAGCAGGCCCAGCCTCAAAAGCCCATCTCCCTTGCCAAAGCATGTCTTTGAAGCTGAGCTGGTTGGGAACTCTGGCCTGTAGAGTGGCTCTGAGAAAGATCTTTTAAAAGTAACTGCTACTGCCTGTGGTGTTCATGCCCCCTCTCCCCCAGCCCTAGTGCCTCTATGTCTGTAACCTTAGCCAAGATGAGCAATATTCCAGTTGACAGCCCCAGTATCCTGCTTCCTAGCACTGCTTTAGCCATGGGAATGTCCTTTCCTGCCCCTTCTGAACACCCACCAACCAGCTCTGTGAGGCTGGGACCCTGCCTTCTCCTCCTGAGAATGCCTGTGAGTGCAAAATATCCCTTTGTGTGTTCGCTGCTAGTGTCACCAGTCCGTGTCATCAGTTCCCCTCTGTGCATCCCCAGATCCTGTTCCTGTCAAAGGACAGAGCAGTGTCTGCTGGAGCTCCACTGTCTGCTGGCTAATGGCTGTCTTCTGCCTCCTTCTTTCCAGGATGCATTTGCACAGGGCCAGGTTTTCATCGGAAGGAGGGATGAGGGATATGCAGTACGAGATGATTTGCCCCAGAAAGTCTGGGTGAAGAAGAAAAAGCCAATGATCACTCTGGTCACACCAACGAGAGAGTTTGTGTTTATCTGTGAGAATGACAGGAAGCAGAGGGAGTGGATGGACGCCTTGAATGGAGTCATCACCCAACTGTGATGTCCACAGGGAGGAGCAGGCAGGCAGCTGCATTCCACCTAGCAGCAGCTTCTGGCCACACAGGAACAGGGTTGTTTTCAGCAGAGTGGGATGGATGTATCTTACAGCACTACATTCCTGGCACAATAAAAAAACAAGCCAAGTTTAAGTTGTGGAGGATACTGTAATGAAATCAGTTCTGTAATGGAATCACACAGATTCTTCTAGCTCCTTGCTTTCAACAGTCTCTAGTGTTTGGCTTTTATGTGACTGGCAAATCCAACATCCAGTGATTTTTTTCCAAAGTACAACCCCACACGGTGCCCCAGTGAATGTGTTGAGAGTAAAGGATGAACATACATTGATCTGGCTCACCCAGGAACGGACGAAGCTTATTGAGCTTGATTAAACTGAACATTGAAAGGCAGAAGCAAGTTTTAAAAGTATTTTCTTCAGTGACTTGCTTGCAAATACTCTGTGAATAAGGACTGGTGTTCAGTGTTGGAGGGGAGCCTTCTCATCAGGTACCACTGTGTGCAGGAACTGATGGAGATTGCACTGGCTGACACAGAGCACTGCGTGTTCCATGCCTCAAGACAAAGTCTGAGCTCTGTCTCTACCAAGCAGCAAGTAATTCACACATTTCATTCTTCTTTACAGATAGCCTTATTTTGCAAATCAAGAGGAAGTCTTGCAGACCAAGTTTCTGATGAGGCTTCCACCTTCTGCACACTGGCTGACACAGAGCACTGAGTGTTCCATGCCTCAAGACTGAGCTCTGGTTCTACCAAGTAGCAAGTAATTCACACATTTCATTCTTCTTTACAGATAGCCTTATTTTGCAAATCAAGAGGAAGTCTTGCAGACCAAGTTTCTGATGAGGCTTCCACCTTCTGCTGACAATTGCTAGCTGGTCTTGAGATACTCTAAATAGGTCTTTTTTTGCAGAAATGAGAAGTGCCGATATTTGCAGGAATTAGTGACACTAATTCTTCTTTCTCTCCACCCCCACTTGCCCAATAGTACAAAGGAACTGTTTGAGTTGGTTCATCATTCTGCCTTTCTCAGCCAGCTCATCATCCAGCTCTGAGTAGCGTGCAGCAGTTTTATGTACTGATATGCTCCCAGAACTTCCCTGTGTTCCAGGCTCTGTCCCCACACAACCCCATTCGTTCTAGCTCACACGGTGGTTCAGCAATTCTATTAAACAGCCTAATCCTGCAGTTCCTGAAATCAACAGAGAGCAGCTTTTGAGTTGTTTGGAGCAGGTTTTGAGTTGAGGAACAATGCCAGTCTTGACTGTTAATTGTTATTTTGAGATGCCCTGAGTAGCTCAGGATGACCTCAGAAGGGTTTGGTCCCTCGAGTAGCCGGGACTACAGTCAGACAAGGTCTGCACTGTGCTGAGCCACTGCTCTCCCGGCTGGGTCAGCAGACTGCCCATGTCAGCAATTCCCACTATTACAAAATCGGGAAATTCACCGTGGAGATGAAATATGCAGATAACGGAGACTTTTTTGGACAGTCAATGAAAGTGAAGGCCAGACTAGAGAGCTCTGCGTCACAGTCCATTTCCACCGGCAACCCAAATCGCGCGACCGAGGCGCGTGAGAAGAGCAGAGGAGAACGGAGCAGAGGAGAAGGAGAACAGAGCAGAGGAGAACAGAGCAGAGGAGAACAGAGCAGAGGAGAACAGAGCAGAGGAGAACAGAGCAGAGGAGAACAGAGCAGAGGAGAACAGAGCAGAGGAGAACAGAGCAGAGGAGAACAGAGCAGAGGAGAACAGAGCAGAGGAGAACAGAGCAGAGGAGAACAGAGCAGAGGAGAACAGAGCAGAGGAGAACAGAGCAGAGGAGAACAGAGCAGAGGAGAATAGAGCAGAGCGGGTGAGAAGAGCAGAGGAGAACAGAGCAGAGGAGAACAGAGCAGAGCGGGGCAGAGCCGGCGCGCCCGGGGCGTTCTCGGCACCGCAGGAGGAGCCGGGGGGAATCGAAACCGTGCGGCCGCTGCGCTCCGCCCCGGGCCGCGCCATGGCCGCCGTCAGCGAGCGGAGGGGCTGGAGCTGCGCTGCTTCTGCTGCCTGCAGCTGTTCGCGGAGCCCGTGCGGCTCACGGGCTGCGGCCGCAGCTTCTGCCGGGGCTGCATCCTGCGCCACTGCGCGGGGCGGCCCCGCGCCGCCTGCCCGCTCTGCCGGCGCGACTTCGAGCTCCAGCACCTGCGGCCCAGCCGCGAGCTGGCCGTGCTGCTCAGCCTCATCCCGTGGGAGCTGAAGGAACAGTTGGAAACACAGGAGGAGCTGAAAGCCTATGGAGCTGCTGCCTGCAAGGACCTGAGCTCGGCGGGGCGGGGTCGTGGGGAGAAGGTACGGCAGGAGGCAGCCCGGGGCTCCCCGACACCCGGGAGCTTCACCCCCCGACATCCTGGGGCTCCTCCGCGACACCCCGGGACATTCCGGGATTGCATCCCGGGTGACATCCCCCGACTCCCTCGGGACGTCCCCGGGCGGCATCCCCCGACTCCCAGGGAGTCCTGCCCGCCACATTCTGGGACAGCACCCAGCGGCCCCCTCGGGACAGCCCGGGTTTCCATCCCACAGTGACACACGGCGCACACGGGTTCGGCGGACTGTGTTTAGGGCTCATTGCTGGTGTCTGTCACATTGAGAGCTGCATAGCTGAATTAGAAGAACTAATACCTGTACATATTCAGCCGATGCACAGTAGTAGTAAGTGACTTCTTCGTGCTGGGTGTTATTTATTGCAAAAGCATTGCCCTGGAGACTGCTGAAAGGACACATAACATTGTTAGACACATAACATTGTTAGTGCTACAGCTCCACCCAGCTTCAGACACAAAATGGGAAAGATTCATGATCTAGGTTTCTGCTTAGAATGACTCCCAGAGGAGATGATGAGAACAATGTGTTGAGCTCCGTTATTTTAGCACATATCTATCTTTTTCAGTCAAGCTAAGAGCATATTGAAGCTTACCGTTATAGTTGAACATGTAATTATTTGGTGACTGTTGATGTTGACTTCATTGTGATTATTTCTACTCAGAATTGTGTCTTTCAGACACCTCCTCAAACAATCCATTGCTTAACTAGTGTAAGTCATGTAGGGGATTTTTATTATCCTGCAGCTTAGCCTAGTTATGCTTTCTCTGAGGTTTATATGCATAAATAGTCCAATGTGTCACTTTTAAGGAGGAAGAGATATGGGAGAGCTCCAAGCAACAAGAAATAACTGCAGAGACCATCCACCTGTTGAGGAAGGATCTCAATAAAACAAAGGTAAACATTGTACAATCATCACCTACAGTAACTTTCCACTGTTCTGGGTTGGAGATGTGGTTGACTGCAGGGTTGCCTTCCAGCCCTGAGCTGGAATCTGCCTTTTTGTTTCTTTCTTTCTGTCACAATTCTGTTTTTACTGATGAGAATTAATATATGGCATCAGCTGCACTAATTTCTGTCTTGGCTAGCACGAAGGCCACTGGAATTGTGCATTGTTGCATTTTTCTGCTTATCCCAGGAGTAGCCTGAATGTTTCTGGTGCACTTAGATTAGAAATCATCAGAGGGAATACTGAGCTTTCTGAGTTGTCAAGCAGACTTCTGAATGTTTCTGGTGCACTTAGATAGAAATTAGAAATCATAAGAGGGAATACTGAGCTTTCTGAGTTGTCAAGCAGACTCCACTGGCCATAAAATATTCATAATCCTTAACATGCCCGAAATCTCATTTCATGTAATGTAGCATAGTGTCAAATGTATTTTATTCCTTTGAATAAAGTTTTCTCATCTGCAGGGGTCAGTCAAAGAGCACACTGGATGGGGCAGTAATTCTCATATTCAGTGCATCTTTCCTAACTACACAATGATCTCCATATTTTCTGCCTTTCAGGAATATACATCTCAGATCAAAAGCCAGATAATTAAAGATTTCTGTTGCATGAAGGAATATGTTGAAAGACAGGAGAGAAACACACTGATGTTCATTGAACAACAGCAAAAAGCTGCTCAACAGAAAATTGAAGACACTATTCACCAGCTCACAGACACCAAAGCCCAAAGTGTAAGTGATGAAATGAGGTGGTGAATATGAGCAGAAACTCAGGCTCACTGTCTGGGATAGCTGAATACGTGCAGAGCACCTTTGAGGTCCCCAGTGCACCATTCTCATAGAGACAATGGTGCCAATCCACGGACATTGCTGTCAGCAGGGGGAGCTTGGGGTGGGAAATTCAGAGGAAAAAAATTACTGAGAGAGGCACAGGCTGGGAATGGAATTCAGAACTAGATTTTTTCCAAGGGTATTGGTGAGCTGGAATGAAGTGGGAGCTGCAGGGCTGAATTCCAGTCCTCAGTCAAATCTAAAGTCAAGGTCTTTCATGATCTTTTTATTTTTCAGAATTTGTATTTACACACAGATATGCAAGTTAAAAAACTCACAGAGTTATTAAATATTTTGTCGTAGTTTTCTTGTGGAAAACACATCAAGGGCCCTCAAAAGACACAGTTAAAGCACTTCAGATTGTGCAGAGCTGGGTTTGATGTTGAAAACAACAGTGCCAAGTGATGCAAGTTAGCCAGCAGGAATTTGGAGTGGGGCTCACTGGGTGGGGCAGTGCCATGCGACAGAATTGGACTTCCAGAACCCAGGCACAGGTGCCCACATTGGAATTCACCTGATCCAGGGTCCCATTGCAGGCATTGAGGAGAAATGGGTACTTCCAGTGTTATCTGGCCTATTTGCAGGCAGATATGAGATATCTGCCTGCAAAGGAGATTAATCCAGCCTCCAAAAGGCTGTTTCCTCCTACAGAGTGTACACACAGACTAACAGAGCAGTTTCAGATGTAGATTTCCACAAGTTCTAAATTTAGGCAAACTAGGTTTACCCTTTCCTCACACTAATACATTTTCAAACTTTTGGTTTCGGTTTGAGAAGAAGAAGGAAGTTTAAAAAAAAACTTGTGTATTCATATGAACACTTAAAGAAGTTGTAATATATCTACAAAAGAAAAATTAGTTGCATTCTTGGTTTTCTTGAGGAAAACACAGTCTTTTTATTTTTAATAAGAATATCCCTCACTATTTTCTGTGAGATTTCAGGCTGGTTTGCTCAGGTAACTGTCCTATAAAGGAAACTTTTGATACAAAGAATAAGATTCTTGGAGAGATCACTGCTCTTTTTCCACTTGGGCTTTATATTATAATCTGATCTGTGAGATTAAAGAACTGCTGCTGTTTACATCTTTCTCTTAATCCTTTTGTCATTATTAGAGAGACTTATGTGAGGGGCAGAGGTACAAAGGCTCACCTTTGACAATAATTAAAATTACACTTGATGAAAAGCTTAATGTTGTCAAAAGCGCTGTAGAAGATCTTAAGAGAAAGTTGGAAATTTTACTCTTGGAGAATTATGCTCCACAGCTCCCACCAGGTGAGTTTCCCTTATTTTGAAATCTTTTTCTTAAAGGCAGTGGCTCTAGCAAATAGAGTAAAAAATTACTTTGTGCAAATAAAACAAGAAACACAATACTCAGCAAAAAACTAAGGAGCACTGTAAAAATTTTTAAGACAGGAACTGCTTTATCTGCATCTGCTTTACCCATCTCACTCTTCTGACAGTTCCCCTCTGACCACACCAGCAGAGAGTGTTTGTTAGTTTTGGGTTTGCCTACGTGCCTGATGTCCTTTGTAATTTATGCAATTAAAAAAAGCAACTCCTTGTTTTGCACTTGAACAAGTAGCTGGGTTTATCTAAGGTGTGTTTTCCTTTAGAAGCTTAAATACTTCCTATGTACATTTTGAAGAAATGCCTTAACACTTCACTTATTTTTGTATTTAGTGCATCCTCCAGACTTATCCCAGGAGCCAAGTGTCAGCTTATCATCTCCAGAGCCTGCAGCTGAAAGTCCTGAACCAAGCATTTCCAGCCAATTTTCTCAGTGTAAGTATTCAAGCCAGCAGGACTCTTAACCACATCCAGGGGACCCTGAGACTGAATTTGCTGAGGAAAATTGTCCTTGCCAACACTAGCAGGAAATGTGGCTGTTTACTGAAGCATGGAAACACAATGGAGTTGCCATGAATGAATCAGTTACTGACACATAATGTAACATTGTACCTGACTGCGGATGTAGGATAAAAGAGAGATAAGGAACCTGTTTTGTGTGAGCTCTGTGGTAGCTTGTGCTGGCTGTGCAGTCTGAGCTGGTGTACAGGCAGTTACTGCACCTCACTGATCTTGGCTCTTAAGCTGTAGTTACTCCAGTTGTTACTTGAATTCTGCAACGTTTTGACAGAAACATTTTTACAGTCAGCACACTGTACTACGTCTGTAGCTTAACACAGAAAACAAATGTGTTTGCTGATAAAATATATAAGAACTTGTCCCAGTGAACAGATGACTGTAAGCTTTATGAAGGTAAGCATCTCATTTATTATTGACAAAAAGGTAATTTTTAAAAAAAACATTGTGGCTGGGAATAAAATCCATCTTTTAGGGTGCAAGATACTTTCACCTTTCCACTGGAGTGCATATGAGTCTGTCATGGATATTTGCACAGTTGTGCCTGTTAAATGTTTCAGTATGCCCAGGATACAGTTGATAGTGCTTGGTTGAGGATTTTTGAACTTTGATTCAGGTTTATGGCTTGATCATTGGGTTTCATTTCTCTTCTGGAGCAGGGATACACCTGCCTTCTTGTTGCCTGCATGTGAGAATATTTTCCTTTCTGTCTTCCAGGGGCAGATGATGTGACTTTTGACCCCACAAGGGTACACGAGCGCTTGGCACTCACAGCCCAGAACAGGAGAGTGATGGTTTCCAGCCACCTGACCAGTTATCAACCATCACCCAAAAGATTCTGCATCAGCCAAGCCATGTGTTCACAGGGCTTCTCTACTGGGTGCCACTACTGGGAAGTAATTACCAAGGACAGTGATGGATGGGCTGTTGGAGTTGCTCATGAAATGATTGGTAAAAGGGACAAATTGGGAAGAACTGAGCATTCCTGGTGCATAGAATGGCTGGGTCCTAGAAAGCAGCTGTCAGCATGGCATAAGGATCAAGAAACATTTTTGCACAAGGACAAACCACTGAAGGTTGGAGTTTTCCTGGACCTACAAAAGAAGACTGTGTCATTTTACTCCATCGATGACAAAGAAATGCTTTTGCACACCTTTGAAATCAGTACCTCAAATCCTCTCTACCCTGCTTTCTGGTTGTGCACTCTAGAAAGAAATGGATCTTTAAGTCAGCCAAACAGGAGATAAAGCCTACTGAGTTTTGCCAATGACTGCAGAGTTTCTATAAAAGCCTCAGTGTTTAGCACAGGAGTGTACCAAGGAATGAATACATAACTACCCAGGCTTTCCTGGGAATCAGCCACTGATACTTCTGTCTGCTCTGCTTCTCTTCATGCTGTGCTCTGGTCTAGCCATACTTCATTGAAGCAATGCCAGCCTATGCCAGTAACCACCCCTGTAGGAGTCAGGTGGGTTTCTCAAGCAGCTTTTAGTCCCAGGATATTCCTAGGAAAGAGTGGCCTAAGGAAGCTCTAGTGTTTGGGATAAGCCTTTCTCATTGACCTGTATTTTTCCTATATTGATGTAAAAAAAAAAAAAATCAATTTTTCCTATATTGATGTAAAAAAGTACAGGAGAACAGATTATGCCATTACTTTCTGACAAGTGAGTTTTCTTTAGACAGCTCTGATTGATTAAGGAATGCTCAGAGGGTAAGAATGTTACTGATCTTAGGTATGAAAATCTTTCCCTTTAGGGTAGGCACTAACTATGAAATAGGCTTTGGGTTTGAGGACATGACACTTCAGGGAGGCATCCCAGAAGTACATAATCTCCCCAGAACCATATTTTAGTCTTGCCCTGGCCAAAGGGTTGTCAGTCCTGGTGTGGTGTGACCGTGGGCATCCTTGTGGAAGCAGATGTTGGGGTGTTTATACCAGCTAATAAATCATGTGGACACTTTAGTGCCCTTTTAAAGGGCCTGCAGACACGACTCTGTCATGGGAAGGACCACCTGGTCTTGCCAGCGAGCCTGGGACAAAGCAAGAGGTTCTCAGTTGCCTGTGGCAGGTGAAGGAACCAGAGCTGAAGTCCCACAAAACCTACGGACAGCTGGATTTCTGAGAGATCCACTGCTTCAGGCAGGCAAACTGAAAACAGCATTCCCAAGAAGCAAAAGCTTTTTCAGGAAGACTGTGGCATTCCAGAATTGACAAAATAAATCGTTTATCTTGAATAAAGCATGTGGGATTCAACTATCTCATTGAGTGGAATGGAGCTCCTTGTCTTTTAAAGTAATTGCCAGAAGTGCTGCTCACCTTCAGTTACTCTCTGCTGCCACTGAACACTCTGATGGCCTAAATGCACATTTTATGATCCCAGGGGTGTGCCATTCAGCATCTCCAAGGCTGGGGTGGCTTTCCTGGGATAGCTAAAGCCACTGCCTTCTTAGTGTTGAGGTGTCCTTTGCTGGTTCATCTGGAAAAACAGCAGCTACAGCCTGGAGCCGCTGGCCGTCCCTGATTGCCCACATACGAGTTGCGCCGTAGTGCCCAGGGGCAGCAATTTGTTTTGGTTTGGATCACAGCAACAACACAGCTAACAACACACAGTGCAGACGGGAACCCGCTGTGTCGCTGTTTGAACATTGGGAAGAATTTCCTGAGTAGGTGATGAAACGTGGGACGGGCTGTCCGGGCTGGAGTCACCCTCCCTAGGGCTGTTCAGGGAAACTTGGCTCTGGGTGCCGCGGTCTGGTTGACACGGTGGTGTTGGCTCCGAGGTTGGACGGGAGGATCTCGGAGGTCTTTTGCAGCCTCACTGGTTCTGTGATCCCGGTGAGCTCCGAGTGCCCCGGGCTGTCCCTCGGCGCTCGCTGCGGTCGCGGCCGGCCCGGGGGAGCCGCCGCCTCCCGCCCGCGC